>NC_045794.1:9970741-10273772 GCF_009873245.2 Balaenoptera musculus | reverse complement strand
CCACCCAAGATTGCGTGTCCTTCACCAGCTGAGACCGAGGAAGCCCAAAATAACTTAAAAGAAAACACCTGTGTTGTAGCCCAGTGTCCCGGCGGGGCGGCAGGGCAAGCTCGCCTCCCAGGTGTGGTCCTCGCAGGGGGGAAGTCAGGCAGCCCCAAATTTCTGCGAAGGCGCGGGTTTCCTTGCTCTGTTGCCCCTCCCACCACAAGCACACAATTTTAATCCTTCCTCCAGGATGTTTACGGTGAGGCAACGTTAACTCAATTTCACTATTCTTCTAAACCGACATATTTTTAGAGTTTGGAAATTTCACAGTCGTCTGTTTCTGACACTTTTCATTCAATTTAATAAATATTTATTGAGCATCTTCTATTAATTTGCTTATTCCTTCTTTCAACAAATATTTGTTGAGTGCCTTTGATATCCGAGGCCCTGGGGATACAGAAGTAAACAAACAGATTTAAACTAGGATGAAGTTTACACTCTAGTAGGGGGAGAGGAGACAGATGATACACAATAATACATGAGTGAAATATATACACTGTGTAAGGAGGTGATACATATTATGGAGAAACAACAAGCAGGGGAGGGAGAGTGTCGTGAGGTCCCAGTGGGACTAGAGTGGTTGGGGAAGGCTTCATTGAGGAAGTGGCCTTGGAGAGATGCCCCGAGGACTCAAGAGAGAGCAGCCATGCGGATATCTGGGGAGAGTGTCCCGATAAAGGGAACAGCAAACACAAAAGCTCTGAAGTGTGGTCTTGTGTGATGTGTTCAAGGAACATCGAGGAGCAAGGGGAGAGTAGCAGCTGAAACATCTGCTCATACAAGACCATGCAGGCCTCTGGAGGGTTTTTATCAATGACTGAGTGATAGGGGAAGCCACTGAAGCATTAGGAGGTTCTAAGCAGTGGAATGATGCGCTCTTACCATGTGTAAGGTATTCCCCTAGGCGCTCTTCTCAGCAGCCTAAGGATGACGAAGTCACAATCCCTGCCTTTAGGGAGAATACCTCCTAGATGGGGAGACCACCATGTGCACAAAAACCCCAGAGATAGAAAGCAAAACCTGGAAGAATGTGGTCCAAAGATAGAGTACAAAGGAGGGAGAAAGAGGAAGCCTTCAAGGATGTGATATGAGTCAGGTCTTGAAGAATGAGAAAAATGTCAAGAAAATTATAAAGATGTATTGGCAGGGGTGGTAATTGGCGAATGGGATCAGACAGTGGCAGGCGTATGGATGACATGCTAAAAAAAAAATGTTTTATTCAGTAAGCAATGGAGCGTTTGGTGAAAAGAATATCGTGATCACTGTCCAAACTTGTCTCTTGACCCAGAGCAAGCCTGGGCCCTGAGAGACAGTGTCTAGGGACAGAGCTAAACGAAAGCTGGGTGGACTGTCCCATTATGGTCTTAATCCAAAGGGAGTTGGTTGTTGGACAGAGTCCGGGTGTGAGGCAAGAGGGTAGGAGCACGAGCCACGAGACCACAATAAGAGGGTTTGGAACAGAGAATAGGAGGCTGTCTTGTGTGAGCTACTGAGCTACGAAGGCACAGCTGAAGATGCTTTGTATGTGGTGCGCACAGCCTTGACGGGAAGCGGAGGCAACTGTTAAGAAGCCCACGCCATCTTGGACAATCAGATGTTTGTGTTCGGGAGTGGCATCTGACAGCAGAGTAGAGGATGGGTGTGATGAGCCTGGAGGGGCTGACACAGGGAGGTGACTTTGCGGGCTGATTGCAGTTGCTCAAGCAAGAGATACAATGGCCTTAAGCTGTACTGCAGAGGAGGGAATGGAAAACTAGGAATGAATGTGGGCTTGCTTAGGTAGTCAGAACAGATACGGGGGCTGGAGAAAGATGGAGAAATGGAGGATGGCTTTAAGGACTCACGCTTGGGTATTTGAGAGAATAATGCCATTAATTAAGAGAAGTAACACAGGACTTCCCTGGTGGTGCAGTGATTAAGAATCCGCCTGCCAATGCTAAGGGACACGGGTTCGAGCCCTAGTCCGGGAAGATCCCACATGCTGCGGAGCAACTAAGCCCGTGTGCCACAACTACTGAGCCTGCGCTCTAGAGCCCATGCTCTAGAGCCCACAAGCCACAACTGCTGAGCCCACGCGCCACAACTACTGAAACCCATGGGCCTAGAGCCCATGCTCCGCAACAAGAGAAGCCACCACAATGAGAAGCCCGCGCACTGCAATGAAGAGTAGCCCCCGCTCGCTGCAACTAGAGAAAGCCCGTGCTCAGCAACGAAGACCCAACACAGCCAAAAATAAATAAATAATAAATAAATAAATTTAAAAAAAAAAAAAAAAAAAGAGAAGTAACACAGAGAGATGATGTCATACAGAATGCTAGTTGTCCACCAAATTCCATTCTCACCTTCCTCAGTATCGGAATTGTAACTGGGCATACAGCTGCCCAGCTACTCTAAATTTCCCAGCCTCCTTTGCAGTTGCATGTGGCCTGGTGCTAGGTGTTTTCCAACAGAATGTAAGTAAAAGTGATATGTGTCTTTCAGGCCTAGTGCCTAAAACCTATCACATGACTCCTTCCCTTCTGCTTCTCTCTTCCCCCTTCCATGGGCTGTAAGGTGAATATTACTGTAACCTTGGAAGCCACATGTTGAAGATGCTAGGGCCACCATCAACCTGAGTCCCTGACCTGACCCAAGAGAAAAAATGAATTTCTATTTTGTTGAACTGTGATATTTTGGAGGTCCATTTGTTATAACATTTTAATAGTCAATCCGAGCTACTACAGAGGGAAAAGTTTGGGAGATAGGGAATAAGGAAGATGAAGAATTTGACTTGATGCAGACAGTATATGCATTGAAATTAACTGGATCCCTGAGGAAAAAAAGAATAAGAGGTTATGTTCCTTAAGAGGGCAACTGAGACAATATTGGAGACATGAATCTGACACATAATGTGAAAGGATGCTATGGTGGGCGGGCTCTCTGAGACCTGTCCATATTTACAAATGTGCCCGTAATCATATGGCCAGGTCAGATCCTGAGCAGATTAAAGCTTTCAAAAGTGTGGGAATAAGGATGTGTGTGGTGTTCTCAATATTTTTCATCACACTTGAGCTGTGTAACACTCATTGTTTCTTCACTGCCCCACCCTCCCTTCTCAGAAAGTCTGCTCCCTTAGGCTCTTCTGCTGAGAGATTATATCCCATTGTTCCCATTCTCTAGATTTTTTTTTTTTTTTTGCCAAGCCACATGGCTTGCAGGATCTCAGTTCCCAGACCAGGGATTGAACCCGGGCCACGGCAGTGAAGGCCCAGAATCCTAACCACTAGGCCACCGGGGAACTCCCCCCATTCTCTTTCTGAAGGTGACCAGAGGAGGGGAGAGGCTGTATCTATCTGACCTGAATTTGGCCAACCAAATTCCCTCTCCTGAAAATTTGAAACCAGGTCTTAGAAACTTCAATTAGTAAACCGTAAATTAGAGATTAATAAGGGAATGTAGATTTGGAATTCAAAGAACAGTTTTAAGAAAGCTATCTTTGGCCCATGTGTGATGGAGATGCAGATTAAGATTGCCTGCAGAGTCAGAAGAAAGAAAGGGACATTCAAAGTGGGGCAGAGAGGAGAGACCATGGGTTTTAGAAAGACAGATAACACTTAGCACCCCCAAACTCCCCAGTTTCTGGATCCTGCCACTCAGGAGGTCCAACTCCCTGGATTTCAGTTCTGTGGGACAGCCTGTGTTTGTAAAACAATTCCCCTCATTTTGCTCCAAGCTAGTTTGTTACTGGTTTCTATTAGAACCCAAGACATCCCTGATTAACACAATGCTTTACATACTTGGAAGCAGCTTCTCTGGTGTCATCACATTTGACCCTCACAAGACCAGGGTTGCCAGACGAATGCTATTATCCTCTCTTGCAGATGAGGTCCTGAGATAGAGAAGGCTGAATGCTCCAAAGCCACAAAAAAGAGCAGACAAGGCGCTAGGACCAGTATGCCTGCTCTTCGGAAGCTGAGTCCAGAGTCCACTGTTATGACTCTTGAAGATGTAATGACGTGGTGGGTTTGTAAATTTCATCCCTGAGGCTCATTGGCTTAAATTACCTACAGTGCACTATTCATAAAAAGAAGGTTCTGGGGAAAATGAGATTCAAATTCCTAAAAAGAAAAATAGCATCTTCGAAAGAAACTGGACTCAGAAAGGGTTTGAAACTGATCCAGTGGGGTCAGACTTTAAAGAAAAAAATGCATCAGGCAATTTTAATTAGAGAAAAATCTTCATTTTCAAGTAAAATGTAGTAAGCAAATGCAGTATTGCTGGTTTCATAAGAATGGGAAATAAATAGCAAACCCTGGATCCGTGACCTTAATTTCCATGACTGAAACATAAGTGGACAGCCTCTGTGGGTAGAATATGGAATCTGGAACAAAAAAACATATTCACCACCAACTCACCATTTTCAACTACATTCATCGAGAAGATACAAAGGGGAAAACCTCCCTCAATTATGATCTCAGTCTTCAATTTACGCAAACTTATACCTAAAAAAAAACTGGAAAGTGCTCATTTTTTGCTCCTGACCACTCTCTGAATAACTGTTCACATGAATATTTGTTCATTCCTTCATTCACTAAATTTTTAATGAGCTCTTAGCAGATGCCAGACACTCTGGGGACACAGCAGAAAAAAAAGATAGCCGAAGTCCTGCTTTATGGAATGGAGTTTACACTCAAGTGTGGAAGGCAGACAAGACACAAATAAATAAGCATAGTATGTCATGTTGTTATAGGTGCTAAAAAAAAAACAACTAGTGTAGTTGAGGATGCAGAGAGTAATGAAGGCAGATGCTGTATTAACAAGGAAGGACTCTTTGATTGACTGACATTTGAATAGAGACCTGAATGAAATGAGGGCATGGACTATGTCATTTTCTGTGTTCCAGGCAGAGGAAATAGCAAATCCAAGAGCCCTGAGGAATGTGCCTGGGATGGCTAAAGAGTAGTAAGGGAACTAGTAAGCCAGACACAGTATGTAGGGGCTGGGAGGTAGGAGATGAGATCAGAGAGAAAGTAGAGGTCCGGATCATGTATATTATATAAGACATGATAAAGACGTTTGATTTTATTCCAAATGAGGTAAGCCACCTTTGAGCAGAGAGTTTTGATCAGCTAACTTTGGTCACTTTCCTGAGTGGGAAGTACTTCAAAAAAGCAAGAGAGAAGTAGGGAGACCATTTAGCAGACCATTGCAGTAATCCAAAAAGAGGTCATACTGGTTCAGACCAGGGTGGTAGCAATGTACGTAGAAAAAGGGGTAGAGTTATTAATAGATGTGTTTTTAAAGATACAGCCAACAGGATTTGCTGAAGGATTGGAAATGGAATGTGTGTATGGGAGAGAGGAGTCCGTAATGATTCCAAGGCTTTTTCGCCTAAGCAACTGAAGAAGGTTTGGCCATTTACCGAAATGGGGTTGACTGAGGGAGGAACAAATTTTGCTTTGAATGTGTTAAGTTTGAGATATCCATGGACATCCAAGTGGAGATGCTGAGTGAGCAGTTGTATATATGAGTCTCTCTTAGGGGAGAGAGGTTTGTGCTGGAGATACAAATTTGTAAATTTTCACCATTTAGATGACATTAAAGCCATGGGACTAGATAAGATCACAAAGGGAATGAGTTTAGACAGGGAAGAGGCCTGGCCATTACAACTTTTAGAAATCAAAAAGATGGAAAGGCTCTAGACAAAGGAGAATATAAAGGCGCCACCTTTATGGAGTGAAGGAGAGCCAAGGAGAGGTGACTCAGAGGCCAAGTAAAAGAAAGTATTTCAAGGACGAGAGAGAGATCAGATGGTTCAAATGCTGCTGATAAGTCAAGTAAGATGAGGACTGAAAACTGACCATTGGATTTGGCCATGAAGGTCATTGGTGATCTTGATAAGAGTAGTATTGGCCAAGTAGAGGATATGAAAGCCTGACTGGAGTGGACTAAAAGGAAAGTCACGTACATACATGCTGTAAACCCACATGAACAAAATGTGCACACATACACCTTGTCTAAGCGGAGGGTGGCTAGGTTCTAATATCAGGGAGCCAGTCTGGAAGCAGGCCTGGGGTGGGGTCTGTGCGCTGGCAGATGAGGAAGTAAGCATGTGAAGAAGGTGCCACCCATTGACTACCTTAACTTGTTTCACTGTATGCTTTCACATTCTATGGTTCCTTCAATATCTTTTCTTAACTTTCCTAAGAATTGTCATGTTGACAAATTACCTTAAACCTCTTTGAAAGGAATCCCTTTTGGAGACGATGCTAAGAGAATTAGCACAGAATGAGCTTTGCTTGTGAGTCTCGTATTTCACCCAGCTAAGAAATAGAAAATCATCACAGAACAGCAAATTCTCTTCCCACAATAATAGACTGTCCTATTTACCAAATTAAGAGTGTAAGGCTTGATTGTAAATTCTTAGCATAATAAAAGGACATTGAGTTGCATTTCTATTTATTCTTGACAAAAAGCCTTTCCTGACGTTGTCATAATGGTATTCTTCTCCGAACCTCAATAATCTGCTTAAGATCTTCCTGTATCAGTGGACCAATTATACAACAAGTGTCTAATGCAATTTGAAATTTGTTGCCTTTTTCCTTAACTTGGGATTTGATTTTCTGACCTAGAATGTTTCAGAGTAGTTTTCCATTCTCTTCCTTTACCGAAGAAACAGAAACATCCAGAATAGTTAGGCCCTCTGTGGCCACATGAGGACAGAAGAGGGTAAGTAATAAGATAGAATTCCCCCGCGGAGCATTCATGAAGCAGGAATGTAATCGACCTGCTGAGCTGTTTAAACAGCACAGGAGGGCAGCACAAGGCCAGAACTGTTGGCCCCAATCCGGCAAATATTCCAAACCACAACCATACTTATGGTCTACTTTTCTGAATGCATACACAAGAGTTTTAATCCCCACCAAATTTAACTGAACTCTAAATCTGTATAGACTCTACCTATTAAACATTTTCAGATCATTTTCATACATTATTCACATAATAATCTGAATTTAACATTTATGTATTTTACCGTAGCAGAGTGTTTTAATAATTGTCTGTGCAGTCAAGGTAAGTGTTACAATCCTTAACAAGTGAGGAAGTAGAAATAAAGATAAAAGGTGATTTGTCTATGGTCATACACAATTAGGTGCAAAGATAACAACCTAAGCCTGATCCTTTTCCACTAAACTTAGCTCTTCAGAAAGATACTCCTCCATCCCCCAAACACACACGGATACATTCCACTGCCTTCATGACATATTCACTTTGACTTCAGATATAAATCTACAGTCTTTAACCTTTTCTGTATCCTCCAATGAGGCCAATTTCCATCCTCTAAACAAAATAAATACAAAGTAGGTAGCACCTAATAGATATTACTGGCAAATATACACAGTTGCAGTGAAGCTTAAAGAGATATCCCCTAGTGAATTCTGTTAGGTCCTCGATATGGCAGTCATGGAACCCATCAAATCTACAGCTCCTTCCAAGAGCAAATGCCCCACCCCTAGCATGGGCCACGGCATGGGCTCCTGACCAAGAACTGTGGTTTATGATAGGGCCTGGCATGGACACCTCTGCCCAAAAGGAAGATGATTATTAGCTAATCCAATCTTAAACTCTCACTCAAGAATTAGAACTGGGAGGTATAGTAAAAACCAGAAGGTCACAGTGAAAAGAGCATAGGCTGATGCAGAGAGAAGACACGTAGGGACATAGAGTCACTATGTGCTGGACTCATAGGCCATGGACGACTATGGCAAAGATGTCTAGCGCTCCCAACATTCCAAATGAACTTATAATTCCTGTTTACATGTGACTCTTTCAAGGCCCCATAGTTTGGGTTTCCATGTTCTAAGGACTTGGCAGTATGGCTAAGATTCCCATCACACATGTGAACACACATTCACACACTATTCAAGGGAACAAATGAGACTGTTCCTTACAACCAAAAGAACTTAGCCAACCACCACCCATAGATAACGCTCCATAACCAAAATAAGCAACATTTAATCACAACGAAGCTCACATGGAACATATGATTGTTTGATCAAAGCTGTACTTCATTCACTCATTATGTATCTATTGATTACCTATGTGTCAGGCATTAGGTGGGAGCTGGAGTTATAGAGACAAATAAGCAAGAGACAAATAAGACAAGGTCTCTGTATTTGAGGGGTTCCCACCTCAGTGGGAAAGGCATCATACAAGAATGGAAACAAATTGAGAAAATTTAGGGAAACTGTATACTGATGGCGTAAATGGTAGATCCTTTTTTGCTTGTAAGTCATTCTAAAAGAGCTCTTCTAGCGAAGTCCAGTTTATCAGTCAACATGAGATTTGTGTCAGCATACTGTATACCCAAGTGAAAAGATGAGAACAGAATCATATCATCATTCTTGAGTGCCCTGATGACTGGGATGTACAATGGTGTAACTAGATGGACAGGGTTAATAATTACCACATTCATCATGACCATTGCTTCCTGCTGGCTTCTCAGGACTTTAAATGTGGTTATGATGTTTTAGACTTAAAAGTTAGACATTACTTACTGATTTCTTGATTTGAGCGATTATCAAGACCGATAATTAAAGAAAACATAGGGAGTTTAAAGTAGAGGAGGAAAGGGGAAAGGCCCTGAGAAATGGGAGAAGGAGGGAGATCTAAAAAACCAATCTTTTAAAACATGTCATCAATATGTGGATCCAGATTTATCATAGGTCTATGTTAACTGTGGATTCAGTCTTAATCACTTAAAATATTAAAAAAAAATCCACCAGTACATACTCTAATATGTTTAGTTTGATTTCTAATATGCAGAGGGTTCTCTTGTAGTTTTTTTAAGCACTAGAGATGTAAGTCAAGTACCAACTCATACTTTAAATTTTAGAAATATTCTATTAAATAGTAGATCTATTAAATAAGTCATTTTAGGATAGATACAGTACAATTAAATTCGACAAATACTTAAGTGTGTCTCATTTGTATGAACCATAAGGCCAATCGCTAGAGAACATTTGAAAAGTAAGATACAATTACCATCTTCCATGGCAGGAGCTTTATTCTATATATAAAAGTTAAACAAAGAGACAATAACATTAATGCATAGCCAAATATATGTGCTTTAAAAAGATGGTACAAGCAAAGTGCTATGAAGTTTCTAGAGGTGAGATCAGGGAAGGCTTCAGAGGTTGCTTTTGAAAGGGTCTTGAGAATTCAATGGATTTAAGTTGGGAGAAGCAGAGAACTGCATTAATTAAATGGGAAAATTTACTAAATGTAAACTTGGTAACGAGAAGAATCATCTTATTCCCCTGTTATTGTTCACTGACACTGTCCGAGATAGCTCATAAATGTATACCACCCCTTTGAAAATATAGGATTGGAATTCTCTCTCCCTTTTGCCTACCAGCAGTCCTATCTCCCACAATACGAGCTCTGTATGCCAGATACAGTCATTTTTAGCTCATATGCAATTGATACAAGGGGAAATAATGTCAACATAATTCAGAAATCACATTGGTTCATTCATTATTTTTCCCAGCACACTTACATTTTGAAGTGATCAGGGGCAAGTCTTCTTACAATTAAATACAAAACCTTAGCAATATAAACACTTTAAGAAAAAAAGCAGGAAATTCTTCAGGAATGCCTTCCTTTAGTACAAATAGAGGCTTGTTTGTGGCTTCAAAAACCTTTAAGATTTTTATGACATTGTTATGTGGTAAAGCTACAAAGTGTGAATGAAGGTGTGAAACTGTTTTGTCCTCTGTGTGGGGTTGGGGGTTGAATTTTTTAAAAATTGAAGTATAGTTGATTTACAACGATGTGTTAGTTTCTGGTGTACAGCAAAGTGATTCAGTTGTAGATAGATATACATATTCTTTTCCATTATGGTTTATTACAGGATATTGAATATAGTTCCCTGTGCTATACAGTAGGACCTTGTTTATCTATTTTATATACAGTAGCTTGTATCTGCTAATCCCAAACTCCTACTTTATCCCTCCCCCACCCTCTTTCCCCTTTGGTAATCATAAGTTTATCTTCTATGTCTGTCTGTTTCTGTTTTGTAAAGAAGTTAATTTTTGTCATATTTTAGGTTCCACATATAAGTGATATCATATGGTGCTTCTCTTTCTCTTTCTGATTTACTTCAGTGTGATAATCTCTAGGTCCATCCATGTTGCTGAAAATGTCATTATTTCATTCTTTTTTATGGCTGAGTAATATTCCATTTTATATACATATAAATATATACATAGTTATATATACATATATATATATATATATATACACACACACACACACACACACACACATACCACATCTTCTTTATCCATTCATCTGTTGATGGACATTTAGGTTGTTTCCATGTCTTGGCTATTGTGAGTAGTGCTGCTATGAACATAGGGGTGCATGTATCTTTTCGAATTATAGCTTTGTCTGGGTATATGCCCAGGAGTGGGATTGCTGGATCATATAGCAGCTCTATTTTTAGTTTTTTAAGGAACCTCCATACTGTTTTCCACAGTGGCTGCACCAATTTATATTTCCAGCAACAGTGTAAGATAGTTCCCTTTTCTCCACACCCTCTCCAACATGTGTTATTTGTAGACTTCTTAATGATGGCCATTCTGACCGCTGTGAGGTGGTACCTCATTGTAGTTTTGATTTGCATTTCTCTAATAATTAGCCATGATGAGCATCTTTTCATGTGCCTATTGGCCATCTTTATGTCTTCTTTGGTGAAATGTCTATTTAGGTCTTCTGCCCATTTCTTGATTGAGTTGTTTGGTTTTTTGTTATTGAGTTGTATGAACTGTTTGTATATTTTGGAAATTAAGCCCTTGTCGGTAGCATCATTTGCAAATATTTTCTCCCAGTCCATAGGTTGTCTTTTCATTTTGTTATGGTTTCCTTTGCTGTGCAAAAGCTTGTAAGTTTGATTAGGTTCCATTTGTTTATTTTTGCTTTTATTTCTATTGCCTTGGAAGACTGACCTAAGAAAACATTAGTATGATTTATGTCAGAGAATGTTTTGCCTATGTTGTCTTCTAGGAGTTTTATGGTATCATGTCTTATATTTAAGTCTTTAAGTCATTTTGAGTTTATTTTTGTGTATGGTGTGAGGGTGTGTTCTAACTTCACTGACTTACATGTGGCTGTCCAGCTTTCCCAGCACCACTTGCTGAAGAGACTGCCTTTTCTCCTTTGTATATTCTTGCCTCCTTGTCAAAGATTAATTGACCATAGGTGTGTGGGTTTATTTCTGGCCTCTGTATTCTGTTTCATTGATCTGTATGTCTGTTTTTGTGCCAATACTATGCTGTTTTGATTACTGTAGCTTTGTAGTAGTGCCTGAAATCTGGGAGGGTTATGCCTCAAGCTTTGTTCTTTTTCCTCAGGATTACTTTAGCAATTCTGCATCTTTTATGGTTCCATATAAGTTTTAGGATTATTTGTTCTAGTTCTGTGAAAAATGTCATGGGTAACTTGATAGGGATCACATTAAATCTGTAGATGGCTTTAGGTAGTATGGCCATTCTAACAATATTAATTCTTCCAATCCAAGAGCACGAGATAATAGATCAGATTTTTAATTTCGACAAAACTGCTTTCAATTGGAATCAAATGCCCTCAAGGACCTATATGTCCAAGGAGAAAGCACATGTCCCAGGTTTAAAGGTTCTAAAGCAGCATCGTCTGATAGAAATACGAGAAACACATGCAATTTTAAGCTTTCTAATAGCTGTATTTTAAAAAAGTAAAAAGAAACAGGTGAAATATTTCAACATATAATCAATATAAAAACTATTAATGAGATATTTACATTATTTTTTCATACTAAGTCTTTGAAATCCGGTGTGTATTTTACATTTACATCACATCTCAATTTGGATTGGTACATTGAAATTCTCAAGAGCCACACTTGGCTAGTGGCTACCATATTCGACAGCATAGCTCTAAAAGATAACTGTGATGTTGAGTACAAATGCCAGTGGAGGTTTAATTGTGTTAGTATTTTTTATTAGCCTAGTAACTTTTATGGTCCTAGGGTAACAAAACTGCATAGGCTTTCAGTGGTCTGCTCCTAAGCTTGTATTTTCTATAAGTCCTATTATTTTTAGTGCACCACTTAAAAGAAAATACTTGTTTCTTCTGTACGTATTTTCCTACCCTTCCTCCCAGCTAGAGATAGTCATGCAACAAGGTTCTGAGCAATGAAATGTGAAGGGAAGTCTGTTAAATCATATGGGAAAGATTTTTCACCCTGATAAGAAGGGAGGCCACAAAGAGAAAGCATTTTTCTTTTTCTTCTCCCTCTATCCCTTCCTTTCTGTTTGAACATTTCACATGAGAACATGATTTTTGGTGCTGTGGCAGCCATTCTATGACTATGACAGAAGACTCTGGTACATTGAAGATGGCAGAACAGAAAGGCATCTTTCCTTACAGAGATGTAAATACCATGAAGAAGCCTGCCAGGCAAAGACGGGGGTAGGAGGGAGGCGGGAGAGGAGTTCCCTAGCAGCAGGAAGAGTGCTTCAGCAGATATGTCCTTAATGGGCATTGCTTAATATTCACAACCAAAGTTCACCCTATCTTCTCCCATATGCCCCCATCTCCTTGCTAATGATTCCCTTCCATCTGACTGGAACATTCTTTCTTCAGGTGTGACAAGAGTGCTGGAATTACTCCCAACACTTGCAAGAGAGCAGAGCTAGAAGCAGGAGCACAGTTTTCTTGAAGTCCCTTGTTTATCATTAAGGATTCATGCATAAACACTGCAATTTGGCTATAACATGTTTAATACTTTAAAAAATGTTTAAAATTATCTATCTTGAAAAAAGTTCTATCACTCAGTTAATAAGTAAGCTTATATTGTGTTGATTCAACCAATTTTGGGTTAATTGGGAATGCATATAAGATTCACTGATCAGCAATTTCTTATCTTGGGGTCACAATAATTCAAGAACCCAGGTTTACATAAATATATGGACACAAATGGCGGCAGTTTTTTCACTGCTTTACAATGTCAGGGTAATTACAGGAGAGCATGCTCAGAATGCTGCTAAAGAAATGGTATGGATAACTTTTTTAGCTACTGATTGTGGAAATTCTGGAAGTCTATTTCCTGAGTCGTATGACAGACTGAATGGATAACCAATTCAGTAGTGAGTTTCTTTTACTCATCAAAGGATTTTTTTTTTCAGTGAACAAAGACGAAGTTTTATTTGACCACTTACCAGTCTTACACTAACATTTTCATCACATGTAAATGAACCAGTAGTCTCAAAGGATTCATAGTTCTATATCAACTCTTCATCCAATTCCCATTCTCTATTTCCATTAGAACCATCTCATCATGTGCAATAAAAGCATTCAGTTTCTTTTACAGTTGTTGACTGCCTTGACAAAGTAAGTAGTGTTTATGAGTCAGTCTTAATCACCTTAATAGGCGAACAAAGAATCAATTCAGCTTATCTACGTTTCTTTTCCTTCAGGAAGAAAATGTCAATTCAGTCCTGGCTTAGAAAACTGGCTATCACCTTACTTCAACCAAATGAGTGTACCTCTAGATAACGGAGCAGGATTTTAAAGTTTAGAAAGTTTCTTCTATTACAAATTAAAGTCTTCAAATCCATCATTTAAAACCTAACAGAGTCCAACAAAATTTCCAAATTGTTAACATCTATGCTATTATCCAACTCTAAGGTAAACATCCAGGTTTAGCTGAGTCTACCAGTTACTTAAGGCTGTTTTGAGCACATTAAAACGCATCACTGGAAATTCTTCCATAAAGATAGTTTTTAAAAATCAGCTTGCCTGCTTTCTCTTTGTTTTCAAACGGATCCAGTCATATCTATAATACAAAGTTTCACCAGATCTTCTCATTTTGTAAGTATCATAGCCTTCTAAGCCATCTGAAACTGATTCTGAAGGGAACTTAAAACCATTTAAAAAAATTTGCTTGTTGGTTTGTGATTTTTCTGGCTATTGCTTCTAGAGTCATCTCTGTTTTTAGTTTCAAAATTTGCATGGCTCCCTTTTTGACTCTGCTTCGAGAGTCTTTTTTTTTTTTTTTCAATAGTCATTCTTAACGACGCAGGTATTGCTCGAAATTAGAGCAAGATGGGCTTAGGGTTAGGGTTATTTGCATCTTTTCCACTACAGGAGTCCATATTTTTAACAGGTACCTAAATACGACCTACGCTTTTGGGTTTAGTACTGTTGGTGCTTACCACTTCTTAGTTATGGTCAGAGTGGTGCTATCACCTTCATTACGTTGATAATGAAGCTCTTCCACGACAGATCTGAAAAGGCAACGATTTCTGAGTGATCAAGATTGGTTTTCATTACGGCTCGTATTTTCACTGGTTTCAGGTTTACACTTAACCTGTCCTGTTATTAACCTCCCACCCGTGTTCCCGGCTGAAAACGCGACTTTCATCATAAACTACACACCAAGACCTTAGACTCCGGACTCTGAAGTGGGTACCCAGCGGCCGCCCGAGGTAGTAAACAAAGCCCCGCGCAGGCGCAATAGCAGCAGAAGGGGAAAACTTGGTGTGCTGTCAGCCAATGGGATTTTTCGTACAGTGAAAAGTGGAAAAACAACAACAAAAATCCCCACACCGCATTCTAAGGTGATAAACTGGTTGGCTTTTTTCCATTTTTACATACTTCTGGCTTTTGTTTCTGAAGAACTTGTGCGGCCTTCGGGGCCTCGTAGAGAAGCCCTTCCTCGGCCCCGGAGACCTGCCGCTGGCGTGTCGCCTACTTCCAGCCTCGTTTGTTATCGCCGCGGAGCCTTGTTACTTGACGACAGCATTAATCCATCGGGGCTGGAGGAGAGGGGGGCGTAAAAAGGCCTCAAAGCACCCCAAAAACATTACTACTCCCCTGACTGGCCCAAACATCGCGAGATCTGCCTGCGCGAACAGCGGACGGCCCCCTCACCCTCCGGGCGTTTGCTCATGCGCATGACTGATCGTTTTTAGCGCGAAAACATTTAGAAACGTTTTGGCTGGTAATAGTCAACCAAATTTGACCCTCGAGAAAGGTCGGAGGATAATTCACGTGGACGCGATGGATTCGAGCACACAACACTACATTCTTCGAGATTTTGCAGTCACAACTCCACATGCTTATACGGTCGTCACTCCTTTCCGTTGCTCTGTTTCGGCCGTGAACTCTGTGAGGAGGTTTCAGCGAATCGAGTAGTAAAGGCGTGGGCGTGGGAGAGCCGTCCAGGCTTTAAACCAGAGTGGTGAGCTTTCTGTGTTTGGAAAGATAACCCTGGGAGCGACATAGAGGAATAAATCTGAGGGGCCAAGAAAGAAAACGTTGTTTTTTCTTTGTTTGTATTTTTTTTCTGGAGACCAAGAGAGGATGTGAATGTCAATAAGGTAGTGCAGTGGGAGGGAGAAGGTGGGAAAATTGAAGCGGTGCGTGAAGGCAGTAGCTATGCAGCACAGTGGAGAGGGGAAACTAGGAAAACAGAACTCTTGGCAGCAGAGCACGTCTTCCTTCAAATAGTGTGACCCTGTGCGTGTTTGTAAACAGAAAGGCAGAAATGCTCCGCATTTAGTCCCTCGTGGGTAAGGTGGAAATCGGGGAGTCCCTAAGTGAGTGGGACGAGGAGGATTCTAAAAGCCAGAGTCCTGAGCAAGGGCTGAGGTTGGGATGAGGAAGAACAGTTAAGGTAACGGGAGTCAGGAATTCTGCAAGTGTCTTGAGAGAACTGACCCATCTGACCTCTTTCTCTCTCAGGGTATGTGGGACACCTGCGCAAGCACTGGAGTTTGCCCTGCAGCGTCTGAAAGGTACCACCCGCAGTGTCCCCTCCCAGTGGGTCCCCTGGTCCCTCGAAGCATCCCTCAGGCAGAATGCAGTGTGGATTGCATGGAGTGAGTGGTGGAACTGAGCTACCAAGACAGTGGCGCGTTACAAAAGTACCGGCTTGTCGCCGCTACCCTCCCAGGTCACTAGGTATGAGAGTCCCATCTTGATGGTAGCAGCAGTCGTATGCAGCTTAGCCAGTATATTTTGATTCTCTGTGAACTGTCTGGAGTACAAGGCAGAGGAACGGTGCAATACATGGTTTTAGTAGACCAGCAAAGGAATGGCTTGTAGGTAAGCAGTATAGCTTCATCTGTAAGAAAAACTCAATATAGAAAGCTTCAGGGTTTAAGTTAGCAGTGAGGGAGAAGGATCCAGGTATCGGTCAATAGAGTGGAAGTACTTTAATAAAGGCCCAGACCTAGTAGTCCCCTATCAAGAAGTTCTGCCCGGAGCACTTCACCTTATTTTGGCAGCCTAAAGTATAGCCTAGTAACTGGGCTGTATGTGTGGAGTTCATAGGAAAATGTTCCAGGAAAAAAAAAAAAAAAAAATCCATGGATGCAATAGAATAGGGTTTCTGCGTTGGAGCCTGTTTTTGGGGGGAGTGGGATTGTTACCGAAACGCAAGTCCTGTGTGCCCGACGCACAGTGAGGCCACACAATACCAAAATGCTGGAGTCTGGAACACAGAAAGGTTTATTGCAGGGCCATGCAAGGAGACGGGTGGCTCACGCCTTAAAAAACCCCAAACTCCCTGAAAGCAATCAGCAAAGCCCTTTTATAGGAAAGGTGAGGGAGGGGCGTGGTTAGTTGGTGCACACTTTTTGGTGTCAGAGCCTTTGTCCTTGAGGTCAGGTCATGGTCAGGTCACGATGTTCCTGTAAATCTCCACCAAAACAAATGTTACTCTCTGTTCTGACAAGAAAAGGGGAAGGTCCCAAGGCACAACTTTCGCCCTCCGAGGTCCAGGCCCGGCGGAGAGAAAGGGGTCCCTGCGGGGGACGGGGGGCGGTCACCCTAACCCCGGAGCGTCCGTCCAGCACCCAGTCTGGCTCCTCCCGCCAGTGCCCAGGCTGAAGAGGCAGATCTCAGACGGTGGCTCCCTCCGGGCCAGGTCCCCAGACCCTGCCCAGCTGTCATCGCTGAGGGAGCCAGGCGCCCAGGGCCCAGCTGGCCCTCAGGCTCCTCGGGCCGCGTAAACAGTGGGGGCCAGGTCCCCCAGACTGTGTCCCATGCAGACTGCCGCTGCCATTCGGTCGCAGAGGCGGGGATGGGGGAGAGGGTCGCCGCAGCCTCAGGGCCTGGGCCCGGCCCGTGGGAGGGCCTGGCGAGGCTCGGGAGCCCTGCAGGGCACACCCCCAGCCTGTTCCCTGGGCCCCCCAGCTCGCCTGCCAGCCCGAGGCCGGGTGAGCTGGAGGGCCCCGGGGAGAAGGCTAGGATCGGCCTCTTACCTCACTCTCCAAGTGGACGACCACCGCTCCGCCGACCGTGGGCTCAAAACCGCCCCTCAAACGGTGGCTCCTTGACAGTTGCTCGCTTGGGGGCGGGGCCCACGGCAGCGCCGACCAATGGCTGAATGGGGCCCTCTGTGGTGCCGATCAATGGCTGAGCAAGACCTCTCGCTGAGGCTCCAACCCCCGGCATTAATGATCTCCCGGTAACCGTTGCCTGGTAACGGGGTGCGGGGTGAGGGCGGGCAGCAAAGGCGGAGGGCTAAGGGCTGCGCCCTGCGGCGCTCGGTTACAGGGTCATCCAGCTGTAAGAGGCGTGACCTCTCCAGGATGGTGTCACAGAAAGGGTTTGACCCTTGAGCATACCAGTCACTCAGTGTGCCCTCTCTGGGCCTCGGTTTCCCTGCATGTCAAATAAGGACAATAGTGCCTACCTCATAGGATGACTGTAAAGAGGAAATGAGGTACAGTTGAAAAGACTGCATGAGTTACTAGCGTAGGACTTGATATGTAGTGTATGATCAACAAGTAAGAGTTTCTGCCTTGAGCTTCCACCGCATTTACGCGTGCCATCTCCTCACCAAAATGTGGATGTTCTGTGTAGCATGGATGCATCCGTATTCAGAGAGCCTTAAGACAGATTCTTCTCCTTGCCTCCACAGTAGACTCAGCTGGGGAGCTTTAGAAAGTCCTAATGCCCAGGCTTCACCCTAGACCAATTCAATCAGAATCTCTGGGAGTGGAAACTGGGCATCAGTATTTTTTAAAGCTCTTCATTTTGCTGCTAAAGTTGAGAACCACTGCTTTAAGCAGGAGGAGAAAAGAAGTTAGGCCTGTGGTTTAAGACCACTTGTCTGGATAGCTATATATTTGAAAAATTTCTAGAGGTATGAGGGCTAGAACTTGAGATGGGCAGATGAGTAGGGCATAGTGAGCTCTATTCAGGAGAGCGGGCACTATGATAAGAAGGTGGTAAGCATCGTGATTTGGGAAAGGTCAGTGATGAGGTCATTAATACAGGCCCCAGGAATACACAGGATTTACTCTAGAGATGGAGGACTTTGAGCCTCCTAATCTGGGCCTTTGATTAGCACAGGTGACACAATTTCCGCTGGTTAGCTCAGTTGGTTAGAGCGTGGTGCTAATCTAACAGCGGTGACACAGATGGTGATGTCTTTATTGCTTTACCGTGCTGTGGATCTTGGGCCATGAGCGTGCCGGACTGCAGTAGTGGGGTGCGGGGACCTTTTACAGTTGCTCCATTGGTTGGGGAGGGACATCGAGTCATCGCTGTCATGTATGTACATGGGTGTTCTCCAGTGGAAAGGCCATTGATGAGGAAGCCTCTTCCCAGAGCCTCATAGGGTTGATGTTGCTGCTCTGACTACACAAGTGGTCCTGTCAGTACTAACAGATGAGAAAGGCGAAGATCAAGTCTGTTTTGTAGACTTTCAGTGAGTAGAGAATCAGAGTAGGAGGGACGGCGTGTCTGGGTCAAGAATTTGAGGTTCTAAGAGACAAGGTACTTTCTTGTAGGACGACTCTGGTTTCTAGAGATATAAGTAATTTAGAAGTTGAAACCACCATACTACTTCAGTCATTGATGCCAAGACCCAAACGTAGCAGTAATGGCGAGGAGTATCTTCTGCCAAAAGGGGAGGGGGTAATCTGTCTTTCACTGGGTCCCTTTTCTTGAGAAGCACACTAGTTTAATCCCTAGCAAGAGCGTTGGTGAAATGGCCAAACATTGTTGCCTAGGTAAGAAGACAGGATTCAGAGACTCTGCAGGGGTCAATAACTAGAGGTTACGGAAGTGAGTAGATGCAGAAGTGAGGAGTGGAATGGGGTAGAAGGATAGGAGACTTGGGGTGAAGAGGGAGACGTATTGAAAGTTCAAAGTAGAAAAATCCCAAGTGCTGACAGTTTAGTTAAACGGTTATAAAAGTATGTCAGAACAGGAGTGCTGGGCTTCCCTGGTGGCGCAGTGGTTGAGAATTCTGCCTGCCAATGCAGGGGACGCGGGTTCGAGCCCTGGTCTGGGAAGATCCCACATGCCGCGGAGCAACTGGGCCCGTGAGCCACAATTACTGAGCCTGCGCGTCTGGAGCCTGTGCTCCACAACAAGAGAGGCCGCGATAGTGAGAGGCCCGCGCACCAGGATGAAGAGTGGCCCCCACTTGCCACAACTAGAGAAAGCCCTCACACAGAAACGAAGACCCAACACAGCCAAAAATAAAAATTAATTAATTAATAAAAAAAAAAGAATGTCCTGGAGGGATTGCTTAAAAAAAAAAAAAAGAACAGGAGTGCTTCCTGAGACCCTGTGACAAGAAATACCAGAGACAGACTGCTCTGTAGGACTCTGCAAACTGTAGGAGGCTGAGAACTGATTAGACTGCTCCGTAGGACTCTGCAAACTGTAGGAGGCTGGGAACTGATTAGACTGCTCTATAACTCTCACCCATATCAGGGGCATAAAGGAGTCACGAGGAAGACTGGGAAAGGCTTCCGCAGAGGATATTTGAGTGGAGTCGTTGGAGTGCCAGTAGATAGACAAACCAGGGAGAGAGGGACGTGGCTCCACTCTTGGCCTGAACGTCAGCTTTCCCGGGTACCGCAGCTGCAAACTGGCGGGAAGGGGAAAGCCCTAACTAAGTCAGGGGGCAAATTTCGACTATGATACTGGAATGGAAATTTTAATTACTAACTTTCCTTACCTAAAAGTGACCATAAAAGGGAATGGGGCGGCTCAGGTTTTCATTCAGGGATGGGAGTACCAGGACCTACAGAGTGTTTTCACTGGGACAGTGGGAAATAAAAATTAATTTGCTTTAAGTTAGTCCCCAAAATCATGCTTGTTCAGTGTGCTGGAACACTGTTGTTGAGAACCTACTTTGTTTTTGAGATCCTAGAGGTCTAAAGATGAATTAAATGACATTGCTCCCTATAGGAATCTATGAACACAATGCAATATAATGTATGCAATAAAGGAAGTAATATGTGTGAAAATTAAAGAAGTACTATAGTAAGAAAGAAGGTGTGAGTAACTTATTTTGGAGGGGGTGGGGCTAAGAGGGACCTAGAACCTCAGAGAAGATGAAAGGCAGCAGGGTTTGAGATGGGAATAGGTGTTCCCCAGGTGGACAAGGCAGAGGAAACTGCCTCAGGTCTAAGCTGTGGGAGTGTGACACAGCATGGTGTCCATGTGGGAAAACTCAGGCAGTGTGAAGGGTATGCGTATTCAGGCGGGTGATTCACACGGAGGTGACATGGAGGCCAAAGGTGTTGTGCCTGTTGGCAGGCTCGCCAGTGGAGAGGTCATGGAATTTTAAAAACACATACACACACACTAAGATGCCAGTCATTTCCTCTGTCAATCACTTCCTCCCTCTGCTTGTCCTTCCCCTTTATAAAATTTGCCAAATTTGTTAGAGAGTGTTGAGGGGTAACACAGGAACTCTGCTCCATCCCAGTGCCTGCAGCTGGTTGGATCCGCTCTGTATCCGACTTAAGCTGAGTCAAACAGACTCTGCCTCCTAAGAATTTAGATCAGAACATTGAGAGCCTGCATCATATGTTTTCTCCCCAGCTTTACTGAATTATGACTGACAAATAAAAATTGTGTATATTTAAAGTATGTGATGTTTTGATATACATATACATTGTGAAACGATGACCACAATGAAGCTAACACCCCATCTCACATAGTTACCATTTTTGTATGTGTGGTGAGAACACTTGAAATCTCTCTTAGTAAATTTTGAGTATACAACTATTATTAACTATAGTCACCATGCTGTATGTATATTAGGTCTCCAAAACTTATTTATCTTATCATTGAAAGTTTGTACCCTTTGACCAGTATCGCCCCATTTCCCGCAATCCCCCAGCCCTGGTAACCACCATTCTACTCACTGTTACTGTGAATTCAACTTTTTTAGATTCCACATATAAGTGAGACCATGCAGTATCTGTCTCTCTGTGTCTGGCTTATTTCACTTAATATAATGTCCTCCAGGTTCATCCACACTGTCACAAATGGCAGGATTTCCTTCTTTTTTAAGGCTGAATAATACTCCATTATGTGTGTGCGTGCGTGTGAAGTGTATTTGTATATCACATTTTCTTTATTCGTTCATCTGTCGACAGACACTTAGATTGTTTCCATATCTTGGCTATTGTGAATGATGCTTCGATGAACATGGGAATGCAGATATCTCTTCAAGACAGTGATTTTATTTCCTTTAGGTATATACCCAGAGGTTGGATTGCTAGATCATATGGTAGTTCTATTTTTAATTGGGACTGGGTCATTTAAATAGGAGCATTGAACTTGTAAGGTCATGTAACTTTCAGAGTGAGGCCACCATTTAGGGGCCAGTAATCAGAACCAGCTGATCGCAAAAGAGAAGCAGGTGAATGCAGCTAATTAAGAGAGAGAAAATAGGAGACAATCGGTCCCGTAGCCTGAGAGAGAAAGAGATGGAGTCAGTGTCTCTTGGCTCTGACAGCTTTCTGTCCCTTCCTTCAGTCCCATCTGTGGTCTAACTGCCACTTCCTGTTCTTGAGTTCCCTGCACTTCTTCTGAGTCTGTATAATAAATCCACCTCCACCTCAGTGGCTTTCTTTTTTCCCCTTAGACAGCACTCGAATGTGGCTAGTTGTGTTCTCCCCTTCCTCCTGTTCTTGGCCTAATAAAACCACATGCTTTCCACAACAGGAACACACATATGCAGCATGGACACTTATGTAACTCACTGCAGCTCGAATATGCCAAGAAAAAGTAGTTCTCTTCATTGTTTTCTAGGGTTTTCACCTGTGTATAAGTTACCTATTACTGCATAACAAAATCCCCCCAAACTTAGGAACCTGATAATGAACATTATCTCATAATTTCTGTGGGTCAGGAATTTGGGAGCAGCTTAGCTGGGCAGTTCTGGCCTGGGGCCTCACAAAGTAGAAGTCAAGATATTGTCTGGACTGCAGTCGCTTGACTAGGGCTGGAGGATCTGTTGCCAAGGTGGCTCACTGCCCTGTTGCTGGTTGGTGCTGGTTGGTGAGAGGCCTCAGTTTTCCCTGCGTGGACCGCTTCACAAGACGGCTTTAGTGTCCTTACGACATGGTGACTGAGTAATCCAGTAATCCAAGAGGGAGAGAGCCAGGCAGAAACTGTCCTTACAGTAATCTCGCCTCAGACGTTACAGAGAGTCACTTCTGCCACATTCTCTTCATTGGAAGCAGGTTATGAGGCTGGCCCATGTTCAAGGGAAGTAGTATTAGGTGTCACCATTTGAAGGGAGGCATATCAAAAATCTGTGGACTTATTTAAAACCATCACAACTGTTAGGTTACAGAGAAAAAAAAAAAACCGGCAAAGTGTCCAGTTCAGTCTCAAATCTAGTTCAATTTCATTTCTTAACTGGTTCCTTTAAATAGTGTAAGTCTCCTTTGGGTAAAAACGTTTTCTCTTTCATAATGCCTCCCGAGGAGGCCCCGTCATCTTCTCTGAAGATAACGTCCGTTTGTATGGAGGATGGGGAGGGGTGACATACACATCCTTGTGGAATTGCTGAGAGCGGGTGTCCCCGGCTTCATTCTGGGCCTAGAGTGTGCACTGGCAGGGCTCCAGCGTGATGCCCCTCGCTGGCCTGATCGCTGGGGAACCTGCTGGCCTGCGATGCTGAAGCCTGCAGCTGGTGAATTCATGGCCCATTTTTGGCTTCAGGCAAATCTCCACGGGGAGAATCGGCCTCCTCCCCTCGGGGACTCTGTTTCCCCTTGGCCCCGGCTGTGGAGTCCCCTCACCTGACCACGGCAGGCCCCCTGGCTGTTAGCTGAGCATCCATGCTTCAAGGGAACAGGAAACGCTTGGGATGGTTGACTGCTCTGTATGCCTGCGTGCACTGTGAGAAACTTGCCATTGGCCCGAACGGCCATGCGGGGAGTGCAGAGGATGAGGTAGGAGGGGCCTAGGCAGTGGTCCCCAGAGGGGAGCCAAGGCAGAGAGCTCTTGCCCTGAGTGCCCCTCTCAGCATGGAGGTAACTCACTGTGGTACGCAGAGTAAGGACCCCTGAAGATATTCACCCGAACACCTGGAACCTGTGACTGTGTTACCTTACAGGGCAAATGGGACTTTGTAGATGTGACTAAGTTAAGGGCCTTGAGAGGGGAGATTATCCTGGATTATCTGGGTGAGCCCAATCGAATGACTTTCCAGTCTGAGGTCAGACAAAGGGAGATGTGACTGTGGAATAATGGTTAGAGAGATACAAGGGTGTTGGTTTTGAAGATGGAGTTAGGGAGCTACGAGCCAAGGAATGTGGGTGGCACGGAAACAGATTCTCCCTCTGTAGCCTTCAGAAAAGAACACAGCCCTGCTGTCACCATAATCTTAGCCCAGTAAGACCCATGTTAGATTTCTGACCTATAGTACTGTAAGATAATAGATTTGTGTTGTTTTAAGCTACTGTTGGTGGTAATTTGAAACAGCTACAAGAGAAAATGAATACACTCATATCCGCCTTTGGTCTAGAAAGAGGTCAGGCCCAGTGACTGGCTGCTTTGTTCTCCTCTATTTCTCTCTGAACCTGAGACCTAGAGGGAGAGACTCTTACTTTCCATGTGGCATGTCCTTGTCCACTACAGAGCAGAATTTATTACTTTTTAATTTTCATTCAGACAACAAATTTGAAAGTAAGTACAGTAAACACCCATACACTCTTCACCCAGATTCGTCAGTTGTTAATGTTTTGCCGTATTTACTTTCCCTTTCTGATTATGTACATACATATTTTTTGTTGTTGTTGAACCATTTGTGGGTAACTTGCATTCGTCTCAACCCTTTATCCTTAATACTTCAGCATCTCCTAAGAATAAGGAAATCCACCTATTAACCACAATTCCTTTCTCACATCTAATAGAAGTAATAATTCCATGACACCGTCTAATATCCAGTTCACAAGACAAATTTCCCCAATTTCCGCAAAATATTTTAGAGTTTTTTATACCAACTCTCCCTCCCTCCCCAGTCAGCATCTCATCAAATTACATGCTTTGCAATTGGTTTTCTTTAGTCTCTTTAATAATAGCTCACCCTTCTTATTTCACAACATTGACTTTCTGATAAGTCCAGACTAGTTCTCTTGTAGAATATTCTGTTTTCTCAGTTTGGTCGATTATTTTCTCATGATGTCTTTAATCTGTTTCTCCAACCCCTGCCTTTTTCCCACCCCCCCCGCCCCCCGCAACTGGGCATTCTGTTTAGAGGTTTGATTAGATTCAGGTTAAATGCTTTTAGAAAGAATACTTCATTAGTAATGTTGGGTAGGTCACCTTGCTTTATGTTAGGCACTAATTTCAGGTTGTCCCACTGTTAGGTTAGTGATGCTAAATTTGGTCACTTGGTAAAGATGGTGAGCCCCTGCCAGTCTCACCATTGAAAAAGTACACATTTCCCTTTGCAGTTTGTAAATAACGTACAAACAACCTGTTCCCAACAACTTTTCATCTCATAGTTTGAATACCTGCTGTGGTCCTTGCCTGAATCAGTTATTTCACTGGGGCCTGTAAAAATGGTGTTCTAACTATTATATTCTGCATTTATTAGCTGTCATTCTTTTGTAAAAAGAGCTTTCTTTTAAGAGAACTGTTTTAATGATTTTCTCAGTGGACAATTGGATAGTGGTTTGCTTTCAGTTTTGTTTAAAGCAATTGGAAAGCTCTTGTTTCTTAAAAGGATGCGTTAACTCAATTATTGAGTTCACTACTATCTCAATAGCATCCTCAATATTTCCAGTTGTTTCTTTGCTTGTTTCCCAGGAGCTTTTTAAAATCCAGGCAGTTCACCATTGTAGGATTTGAGGTAGAGGTGGGTGAGAGGTTCACCAATCTATGGTAAAAGGGAAGAAAAACTACTAGATGGGAACCAAGAACCAGCATGACATCTTGACTGCACCAGTTCTCAGGAAAGTCAGCTTGTGGAAGTTGAGAATCTAGAAATTAATTCCGATAGAACTGCCTGCAGGCTCTGGGACCCCTTGGAAAGTTTTTGCCTGCCCCAGTGTGAAGGCCTGCTCTATGGTACCAAACAGTCTGAGCAAAGTCTTCCATATTTGGTTGATGACAAGTAAAGGAATTTTGAGAATGGCTTTCAAAACAGTAGCTTGGATTTCAAGCCTATTGTCTTGCTGTACACTCCTGTTTTTAATTTCAGAAGCTGAATATTATTTCCTTCCTTCTTTCCATTACTTTTATAATTTCTGAACAGTGCCACACTCCCTATCCCCAAGGCAAATCGATTCCCCAGGCAGGCAGAGGGGAAAAGAATCACATAAATTATTTTCAAAATATTACCCTAGCTACACAGTATTGTGGGATTTTTATGGGTTTGGATAGAAGACAGCTGTCTATTTTCTTCCAAATGGCCAGGAATAAGTTTGGTGATTATAAATTTAATATTTTTAACAGAATTAGTATATTACATAACAGGTTTTGTAGCCATCCTTAATAATATTTCAGATTATGATTCCTTATAAAATCGTTTTTATTATCTTATCACTAAGCTGTGATGTACACATGCAATCATCCTAAAAAGAATGAATAATTTGGTCTTTTTTTTTGCATCTCAGATGATTTAAAGAAATCTTTTTGATTTCTCCTGTCAAAGGCCCATAGTAATGAATCACATCAGTCACATTAAATTGACAAGTTATTTTGATCTAGTCCATTATCCATGATACAAATTCGTATCATATAATATGCCTGCTCTGGAGTCATATTAAATACTCCCCTATCCTAGCTCCCACACTAACTAGTGGTGTGGTTTGGGGCACATTACTTATCTTCTGTAAGTTTCCTCGTCTGTAAAACAGGAATGTTAATAATAGTACCTGTTTCATGGTTTGATAGGAGGATTAAATGACATCATGTACTAAATACCTAGTGCCTGATCAATATTAGCCGGTTTTGTTGTTGTTGTTGCTGTTATTATTCACTAAAAGAAGAGAGGTGATATCTAAGTAACCATCTGGCTGGCTCTCTAAAAATTTCTTCAAACACATATCCAGCTTTCCTGATAAATGAATTTTCTGAAAGTGGCAAGTATTAGAATTAACAGAGTTGAATTTCTCTGTGAGTCTTACATAGAGAAACTAGAATTAACTTGATTCTTATCCTAAAATAAAAGATGTAAACATGTCTTAAGCTGTGGATGTTGGACCAGGAAGGAGCTTCAGTTTCCTGAAATTATACTCCAGCTCCTGTATGCTACCTCTTTTCTTATAGAGTTTGCATTGTTGCACATTGAAAGTCAGCATTTCTATCCCTCAAAATAAATATTCAAAATTGCCATGCTTAGGATTCTGAGTTAGAAACAATCAGCTATATGCATGCCTAATGAGACAAGTGTATAGCTAGCTTAAGTTCCTGACTTGGGATAGTCCAAATGCTGTCCAAGCGATTGACCTTATTATTCAAATTTATTTTTATTCAAAATAATCCAGCAAGGCACGTTAAACCATATTTATCTTTTCTGCTATAAAATTGTAAAGCATTCACAAATTGTTCCTGGTTCAGGTGTGGTTCTATAGTATCTCCCTAAAATTAAGACTGTCAAACTTAGATAAATGGCCTCATAAAAGTCAGAAACCTCAGCCTGAGAAGAAATACGTTTCCTGTGTTCTTTCCTATGCTCTGTGATGGCATTGCACAGTCGTTCTGTGAAGCTGCATTTTCATTTAGTTGCACCTAAATAGATTTTTAAGGAAAGAAGCAGTGGAGGATGGAGGGAGTTACCATTGCAGTGTCCATACTAATTCCTAGAATCCTTTCAAGATTTAGGGTCAGCAACAATTCAGTAAAGAAAGGGCCCATTAGGTAAATTTGGCTCTGCAAATGCTAATTGAAAGTCCTCCTCTGCAATTCAGTCCTGTTCCCTCTTCCTTTCTTTAGTCAGCAGGGTCCCATGGTGACTGGTTCTGAACGAAATCATCCCCTTCAACAGTTACCATGGCAACCGGGACGTCAGTGAAGCAGGAAAGACCCTGCATAAAACTGCTCCTACTGGGCTTCCTCTCTGAGTTGGAGAACTCAGCCCTGCCTGAGGCCTAGGGATGGGGCTAAAGACATCTGGACGTGCACACTCAAGAAGTCTTACGTTTGTCTGTCGTTGTGCCTGTGAGCGTAGATATATGGGCATATGGTAAACTGTGTAATGAGAATTTCCCCTCCCCCCCCCCCAAAACATGGAGCATGTTTAAAGGGTGGGGATGGGTGGTGGGATGGGGCCGGGGAGGTAGACATGGGATAGTCTTTTTAGGTTTAATGATATGTAAAAATTATATTTCTGTTTATAAGGTTACAGTAAGTTGATAGTAGGGGAGGTTGGAGCCTTACATATATATAGCCTGATGTATATTTAGACACAAGACCTCAGGGGAAATATTTTTAAAATATTTTTATTTACCTGAGAGTGAAATAGACAAATGGCTTTACGGAGCTCTGAAGGGGGTGTAATGCTGTCCGTGGTGCTGAACACTTGATTGTCTCAGATGTGCCAAGGGGGCTCCGGAGGGAGGTTAGGGAACACCTTGCCATGTTAGGGTACTGATGATAAGAAAGAAAGAGACGGCCTGGGGAGAAAGCATTCTTTCCTTCCCTTCCAAGCAATTCTGAATGCCCAGGAAAAATGTTCAGATGAAAAATAAAAAAAAAGAAAGTGGAGAAGGCTGGAGGTTTGGATGGTTGAATCTTCCCCTTTTCATGTGGAGATTTTTTGGTCCGAGCCAATCAGGTCGGAGATTTCTGCTGCTCTGCTCCTGAAAGGAACAGTGGGGGAAGGGAGAGAGAAGCCGGCCACATTCTCCCCTGGAGCCACATGATCCATTTCCCATGTGACACATTCCAGAGCCCTGGAAAGGAGAAGGGAGGGGCACCAAGAGAGTGGGGCTGGGGGCGGGAAGATGGCTTACCAGTCACCCCTGCACAGCGTCATCTTGTCTTCCTACCAGGAAGCAGGCTCTGAGCCAAGGGGAGGGCAGAGGACAGATATGGATGTGTCCCCAAGCTTCCCTGGTGGTTTATGGCGCTCTCCAAACTCCTCTGCAAGGCTTGTTCCTGACCAAGAAGGCCCAAGGAGACCGTCTCTGAAAGAAAGTCCGGATGAAGGTACGTGCTAGAGATCCCGCGGTTTCGTGGCTGAAAGTTGGCTCAGAGGACATAATACCTTCTGTTTTCCGGACAATTTTGGAGATTTTGTCTGGGCTTAGACGCTGGTTAGGGGCTTTAGATTTGTCACAGGTCCAGAAAAGATGCCTAGGTAGTTCTGTAAAATGAATAATTCACCACAGTCACTGCCTGTTGAAGAAAAACGAGATGGGAATTGTATATAGTGATAATTAATAAAACAAAGCACTCATTGCTGAAAAGGATTTTTTTCATTGAGTCCTGGAAAGAGGGAAAAAGATAGTATTACTGACACCAGCCAGATGTCATTGTCACTGCAATAAAATCCTGTTTCATCCTTTTTCAGCTGCTTATTCTGTGCCCATGTTCCCCGAGGTTATTGGCAGTGGCTTAGGGAGCCTGAGTGGGCTGGCGTGCTGTTTCTTTGTGCTGTGTGATCGTCTTCCTTCTGATGTTCCTGATACCAGGAGTGCTTGTGATTGTTTCCAGCTCTCTTAGGGACAGCAGACTGTCACCAAATTCCGTATCTTTCAGAATAGCTACCAAGAAGGCTTCCAGGAAGTTCTCAAAGGAATCTTCCAAAGTTACAGGCTAAAAGAATCTGCCATGCACTCAAATCTTGATATCTTTGACTATTTCTATCCAGCACAAAGAGACGAGCTAGCAAATTTACGTTTTATTTTGTCTTTATTTAACGAATACTTGTAAAGTTCTTGTTATGTGTAAAGCATCATTCTAAGCACAATCAGTTATTTAATCCTTATAATAACCCTCTGGGGGAGTTACTATTAGTACCCACATTTTGGAGACGAAGAAACTAAGGCACAGAGAAGTTAGGGAATTTTCCCAAGGTCACACAGCTAGCAAACAGGAGAAACAGGGTTTGGACCCAAGAAACTTCACCCTAGAGTCCATGATCTTAACCACTGAACTATGCTGCTTCCCTGCTCCTATTATTTCAAATGATGTCAACAGTTGATTTGGCTACAAATTTTGTTCAGCTGATGCTACTAGAACATTGAATCAGCTTTTCTGGCTAAAACAGACCCCCCAGTGAAATCTATAGTAATCTTGAATTATCCCAGTAGTCACATTCTGTACCCCCAAATAACCCAGTAAGTAATTACCTGTTCTTCTCTTCCCCTTGTGCTGTATAGATATCTGTTAGTAAAACACTGTATTGCAATGGTGACCAAATGATGTCTAAAGGAAAAAAAGAAATCTAAAATTACATCATGGTTCATTTTTTTTTTTTAATCAAACCTAGAAACATTCTTCCATCCTCAGGACCTAGTAATAAGACCAGCCAAAGCATATTAACAGTACTTACCTGGTTTTCAAAATAAAATAAATAGATTAAAAACTTCTGAAATTATAAACACAAACTATGTCATCAAACTGACTAGATTTATTGCTTTAAAATAATATTATCATACTTTAAAATAGGGAATAGATTTCTCTCTTTTTGCAAATTAATTTAGGTTTTTAAGGGGAAAAGGAATTTTTTTCAACTTCTGGAAATATCTGAAATATAAGGGTTATCTCCTTTTGGTCTGTGTAGTTTCCCTTTTGGCCCTTGACAAGAAAAGATGACTGATCTCGTTCTTATATGCTGTGGGAAAACTTAGAGAAGTTACTAGATCAGAGATACAAAGAGGAAGAAAAGGGGGTAGGAATCCAAAATTTGTGAAATTCCTCACTATATGAAGTGTTTCCTTCACGGTTTCAATTGAAGAATACTTTGAGAGGAAGGAGTCCCCTTGACACCTTAAACTTTATTGAACTTTAGTTCTTAGATTTGATCCCTGCTGAAATCAGCATTTCCCTGGAACAAGTACACTTAACACTACTATAGTCATCGGAAGTCAGCTTCTGGACAGAAGGGACCATCTCCTTCCATCTCTGGATTTCTAGCACTTAGCACCCAGCCCGTTTATGATATCATCTCAGTGTACCCTTGTGAATGAAGAATGGGAAGACTCAAGACTGACAGCATTCTGGGGGCCCATGCCTGTTTTGTTTTGCATGCTTTTATGGGGAGGATAGTGAGGAGGTAAAAGTGTAGTAGGACAGAACTTGGCAACAGTCAGTATTATGTCTGAAATTTACATATGCTAGTCAGACAGACCCTGGAGCAATAGCAGACTAGAGTTCCAGAAGGATCCATACATTATTTCCTGGGTATTACCAATCCCCCTGACATTTTATTTATATTTAGAATGAAGTTCTCCTGATATTTTTATTTACACCTAGATGGGGGCACCCCAAATAGTCTCATTTTCCTCTGATGTTTTGCCTGGCACCATATCCCCGTGTTGAAATAGTTCACCTTGGGTTGAGAGTGAATGTCGTGAGAAGGTCACTGCCTGCCCCAGGCAATCCTGCCCTAATCAGCTGTGCCTCCCAGCCCCTAGAACATGGCACCAAGAGCCCACCCGGTAGGACTACAAGACTCCTCCCTGGAGAACCATGGGATCTTCAAAGTCAGAGTGGGTTGAGCCCGACTGCCTTTTCCACACCGTGGCAATTAGGACCTGAGTACGAAAGATTGTCTCAGGGCATCTTGAAAGGTTGCTTAGGATTTGAATTTAAGTTAGCAGGCTAACCTGGCTTAAAATAGTCACCCCTCCTGATAATATACACAAATATATCCTATTCTATTCTTTTTCCATCTGATTAAGTCATTAAGGAGCATTAAGAGTGGGGTTTGTGGTTAAGGTTTGGGTCCTTGAATCCTGTCTACTCATCCTCCTGGTCTTTAGTGTGACCTGGAGTGAATGAGGGGTGGAAAAGGAACAGCCCTGCTGGAAGCACAGTACAGCCAGGCCAGTGCTGCCTGCCCACCGCACGCTTGCCGGCCTTCTCAGATGAGCCAGGCTAGTGCACACAAGAGGCTTAGATCTGGAAGCCTCTCTGGGCTTCCTACTCATCCCTCTCAAAACTGAAAGGGGGCAGTCCTCTCTACCAGCTGAACAGGAGAAGATAGAATAGAGAGAAAGTGGAGCGTTCCTCTGGAGGAGAGGCCTTGCCAAGAATGCTTTCAGCCTGGAGGCTAGGGATGAAAGAAGAAACAAGAAGAAGGACAATGAACGTGTCCCTCAGTGGGCATGTGAAAGTGATGCCTGGGTCCTGCTTTTCACTCTTAGTAACTTCCCGCTGCTAGTAAGCCCTGCCTGCTGAATTATCGGGTCCTTTGCTAGGATGTATGTGTGGGGAGGTGGAAAGAATAGAGAGAAGGACCAAAGTGTGGATGCAATTTCTCCTCTGAACCCAGGCAAACAGTGGGTTGAGATGGGAGGTGGCTTCTCCAAGAGGACACTTTAAAAAGCAAGAGGGGAGTTACCATCATGACTGTATTTCCCTGTTTATAGAGTCATTTTTCCTGGGCCAAACTTTGAAAGCACTCATCTCTTGGAGCCTGTCATTCAGCACATTTCCAAGGCACTGGATGTCTATCATGTTTAATCCTGATGGAAACTCTCTGATATGCATTATTAGCCCCAGTTTCTGATCTGGAAACTGAAGCTCAGAGTAACTAATCTGCCCAAAGTCACACACAGCAAATAAAGCCAGGATCTGAATCCAGGTCTTTCTGATTCTGTGCTCTTTCCACTATGTCACAAAGTAAAGTTCTTTCCTGTACATTCTTCAAAAAAAAAATGTTTTTGGATATTAGGGTAATACAAATACAGTTCTAGAAACTTTGGAAAATATAAAGAAATAGAAAAGTGTAATGAAAATAAAAATCAGTCATGGTCTGGCCACCTAGAAACAACTTATTTTAAAATTTTGGTGTTTTTCTTCTCAGTCTTTTTCGATGCATATAGTGGTAATGAAAGTAAACATTTGTTAAACACTAGCTTTTTTCCAGACATTGTTCTTAGCTCCTGTCTGTGTCATTTATTTTATTCTCACAACAAATCAAGAAGGTGGACACTGTTTTTATCCTAATTTTACTGGTAAAGACACTCAATAAGCACAGAGATGTTTAGTAACTTATATAGGTTAACAGGTGATTTGAAACCCAGGCAGGTTGGCTTGCGAGCAGGGTTTCTCAGTCTCAGCACTATTGGCCTCTTGGGTCGGATAATTCTCTGCTGGGGGTCGGGGGGAGGCTGTCCTCTTCATTGTGGAATGTTTAGCAGCATCCCTGGCCTCTACCTACCAGACGTCAACGCTTTCCTCCCCGAGTTGTGACAACCAAGAATGTCTCCTGATAGTGCCAAATGTCCCCTGGGAGGCAAAATGACCTCTGAACCACTAGTCTAAGAGCCCGTGCTGTCAACCATGCATTATGGTTGAGATAACGTAGCCTCTTCACATTTTAAATGTGTTCAGAGTTATTTTCTTCTACATCTAAAGAAGGGAATATACACCTTTGAATTTGGAGGCAGGCTATGAAGACTCCCTGGGATGTCAGTGGCTTTAAAGAGCATAGGTAGGAAATTAATTATTTCCAGGGAAATGCTAGACTTTTGTAACAGATTTGTCATGTCCCACCGTTGCCCAGTGTGGAGAATAGCCATGTTTCTCTCTCTTATTACCTTTTCCCTGGTTCTATGTGTCAGGCACCCTTAGCCTTCAAGAATTCAGATTTCAGGTGTACACTTATGGTATAGCAGGGCAGTGCTTATCAACCAAAGTGTCAGAATATGTCCCAAACAAAAAATGTCTGTTGCAAATAATTTCTAGCTAATAAAATACCAAAGTTTGCCGGTGATTCATTTTTTAAAAAACTAATTAGAATAAATGTAAGGATATCTGCATATTTATTTTCTTTTCAACATGACTTCTTAGGTTGAAGATTGTAGGCTGAGCTCCTGGTGTTGCACGTAATTCTGGTTGTGTCCGTAGGAGTGTATCACATGTATGGACACATTTGTCACATCTGCCTCTGAAGAAGAGGTTGAAAATTGCTGGTGTTGGTGATTTTGGTCAATCATTGCTGATATGCAGAGAGGATTAAAATAAGCACTGAGAAGTGATAGCAGTAGCATTTTAACTTACAAAATGTCTAAAAATATATGCCACTAAAAAATATATTAACCATGTGAAACATATGCAAATACATGTTCAGCCATATTTTCAGTCACATCTGACCACATATATAGTTGCATAATTTGCCCATGAAAAATACATGTTACTGCAAATTCAAATCTAACTTCTGCTCCATGAACTTGAAGGTTGCTTTCTTGGAAAGCCCTGATTGAAGACAGTGGTGCAGATCAAAATTTCCCCAGAGTGTTGATGTGAACTTGATGTGAGACAGAATGTAAATGCTTCTGAAAAACGGAAGTTCTTAGTAACTCCCTGTTCGGTGCTTACACTCGGTTCTTAACGAATCCTTCACCTTCTTTTCAAATAGCTATAAATCATATCTACTGTACAGCTCTTTGCTTTGAGTGTAATGAGTCTGGTCTTTGCCTCCCCCACCCCTTTCCTATTTCAGTCGTACAACTAAAGATGTTGATACTGAAATCAGACATTGGACATAAAACTGAACATTTCCCCCCCAAACTTGGACTCAATGAGCACACGGCAACTATTCAAAAAATGTTTGTTGTAATAAATTAAATCGAATTTGGCGAGCTGCAAATTCTGGGGCCAAATTGTTTTCTTCAAAATTTGAAAGATCCCTTACTAGGAGGAGAGGTGTGGAAAGTTGGTCGAGGACAGTCAGGGGTTCTAGCAAGTGTTTCTCCCTGCTGAGAAGTTTGGTGTTACATGGGATGGGAAGCAAACACAGGTGGCAGGTCTTCTTAGACCAGACCACTTCTTGCAAGGAATCTTCAGTAAGAGATTATTGGCACATCCAGGATAGTTAGTGAGGAGGGCTTGGCTGGTACAATGCATCTCTCCTTTGGAGACCCAGGACTACCAATCTTGGACAGCAGAGGCTCAAGAACTGGGCCCCAGCAGCCCTAAACAGCTTCTGTGTCCTCCCATCACAATGCACTTTCAGGATGCACTCTCCGCCAGGTGAAAGTGGTGGATTAAAAGTTAAATGAAAGTGTGTTGCTCGTCACAATGTCTACCTATCAGTTGTAGTTCATAGAGCAAAAATGACCCTAGAAATCATCTAGACCAACTCATTCATGTTGTAGACATGGAAATAGAGATTCAGGGAGATTAATTTACTTAAGGTCCTTACACTGATGTAAAAATAAGACCTGGGCCTCTTGACTTGCTGTTCAGTGCTTATAATCAGAATTACAACTTAGGTTTCTTAGTCTCCAGTCTAGCATTTAAGGTGAAGTAAGCTTTTGGGGGGTTTCTAATATTCTAGATGATGGTGGGGTAGTGGAAAGTGATAGAATGGCTGGTATGAGTTTCAGTTTTCACACTCAGTTATATAACAGATGCTACACTGAATTAGTTTCTATTGCTGCTGTCACAAATTAACACAAACTTAGTGGCTTACAATAACGGCCATTTATTACATCACAGTTCTGCAGGTCAGGAGTCTGCGTGGGACTTGGCCAGTTTCTCTGTTTAGAGTCTCACAAGGCTTCAAGGTGTTGGCAGGACCATACTCCTTTTTAGGGGCTCCAGGGACGATTCCCCTTCCAAGCTCATTTCGGTGGTTGGCAGAATCCGGTGCCTCGTGCTTTAGGACCAAGGTCACGTTTCTTTGATTGCTCTCCGTTGTGGGCCCCCGGTAGCTCCCAGAGGCCTCTCCCTGGTTCTTGCATGTGGGCCCCGGCATCTCAGAGCCAGAACGGCACGTTGATTCCTTCTCACGCTTGGAATCTCTCTCTGGCTTCCGCCGCATCTCTCTGCTACTAGCCGAGAAAGTTCTCTCTTTGTAAGGGCTCATTAGTTTGGGTCGCCCTGGATAATCCAGGATCATCTTCCCATTTTAAGTTTCGTAACCTTAATTGTATATGCCGAGTCCCTTTTACTATGTAATGTAACATATTCACAGGTTCCAGGATTGGGGCATGGGCATCTTTGGGGGGCCATTCTGCCTACTTCACACATTATTTCCTTTAAATAATAACGAGGCTCCATCCTACCAGGATAATGGGAAAGTCGGTGACAGACACTCCTGGGACTGTCTTCCTCTTTCTAGGCCCTGGGGCTCTTACACACAGCACAAGGTGTAGGGCGGTCCCTCTAGGCCTGGATCTCCTCTGATTGTAGCAGAGATGTGATTATGGCCTGAGCTGGTGTGTGTCCTTGAAGGCTGATGGGCCTGCTGCTTCGGGACACCTCCACCCCCGCCCTGCAGCAGTGGCCTCTTCTCCAGCTGGGGAGCTCTATTCCTTGGACACGCCTCCAGCACCACCGGTCCCTTACCTGGAGCACAGCGTGAAAGTGAGGCAAGGGTCCCAGGCCTACCTTTTCTTTTTAACTGCTTTATTTACATACCATTAAATTCACTCACTTTAAGGGTACAAGTCAGTGACTTTTGTTCCATTTACAGAGTTGTACAACCATCACATAATCCAATTTCAGAACATTTTCATCATCCTCAAAAGCTCCCTTGTGCTTGTCCAGGACTCCCCTTTGCAGGGCTCCAGGGGGGCACAGCCACATTCCTGGCTCAGAGGTCCTTGTTTCTCCCTCCTCCCCTCTGCAGAAATCCCCCCAGAGAACTCAGCTTCCAGAAGACAAGAGCCAAGGAAACAGGTTTGTCTCAGGCCCGGTGAGACAACTCACCCCTAAGACAAGGCAGTACTTTGGGCCTGGGTTCATCCTCCGAAGGGGACAGGAAAACAGTCCTAGCAAGGAGCGCAGCGCACGCACATCAGTATCTCAGCAGCGTATCCTGTCTCTGTACCGGGCGGTGGGGTCTCCCAACTGCAGTTATCAGTGGTCAGCCGCTGACCCCATGCAGCAGTGACCTGCAGGGGAGTGAGCCAGACCTCCTCTCCTCCCCCCTTTCTTCCTCTCTCAGCAGAAAGAAGGTGCTCTTTTCCCACAGCTGAAATGACCTGATGGGCACATAGTGAGGAGTGGGGAGGGAGAATAGGGGAGCCAATCTGTGGCACAAGAGTGAAAGGAATTTCCCAGAGGCACTTTGTCCCTCCAGGCCCCACTTACCCTGCTTTCTCTCTTCCCTACCCCCATGTGATAGGTTCTTTTCACTGCAAAGAATTCTGAGCCAACTTAAGAACAACAGCCTATCACAAGAGCAGTCCGAAGGCCAGGCCTCAAGGAGCCTGAAACATTGTTCAGGATCTGGAAGGAGGCTGGGGATCCAGGGCAGCATGGTGACCAGATTTCCTTGTCCTGTCGTCTGTCTGCAGCAGGAGTCCTGGCGAGTCTACCCTAGGTGACCCTGTTCTCTGTCCCTGCTTCTCCTGCCTCCATGGCTTCCAGAACCTCCCAGCCCAAGAGAGGGGCCTCCTGCCAAGCTCTCTTATAACACCTCTTTTGTAGAACTTATTACAACTTACCATCTTTATCTGTGCTTATTTCTTACTCTTCTCTCCACTCCTCCACAACTAATTAGACTGTGACCTTCATAAGGGTAGGGACAGTTTTGTTTGCCATTGTATACCCAGTTCTTAGCACAGTACGTTCTGGCACGTAGTATGATCTTAAAATATGTTTATGGAATGATGAATGAATTAATAAAAATGGGCAAAGAATCTGAAGAGACGTTTCTCCAAACTTATATATTCAGGGGCTAACTGGATAGCTCTGCTTGGATATCTAATAGGAATTTAACTCAGCCAAAATAGAATTGTTGATTTCCAGCTCCCCAGACTTTTTCTTGCCCCATCTCAGACCCTCAAACCTGGGAGTCATCCCCATCCCCTAACATCAGCCAATCTTGGTGGCTCTGTCGTCTCCTAAATATTTTCAATGTCTATCTACTTTTTTTCCACCTACACTGCTACTGCCCTGGCCTGAGCCACCATCATCATGTACCTAGGTTACTGTAAGAGCCTCTTAGCTGGTCTCCCTTCTTCTACTCTCCGCCACCTACACAGCAACTAAAGTTGTATTTTTAAAGCACAAATCAGGTCATGCTCATATCCCTCTGTTGCTTAAAACCTGCAATGGATTTCACTGCAATAAGACTAACGCCGGTGCCCTGCAGTGCCGTATGTGATCTGACCCCTGCCTACATTTCTGATTATCTCATTTTCTTCCACATTCATATGCTCCAGCCACGTAACAAGCTCGTTCCTGCCCCAGGACCTTTGCACTCATTGTTCCTTCTGCCTAGAATGCTATTCCAATTTCCACATGGCTGGCTTCCTGTCATTGGGGTTTCAGCTCTAGTATCACTTCTTCAGAGAATCCTTCTCTGGTGACTGTATCTGAAATAAGACCCTGTATCTTTCAGGATGCATTTAGAGGCAAATAACTGAAAACTTTAAAAGGGCTTAAGCCATAAAGGAACCTACTACTTATTTAACAAGTAGTCTGGAGGCAGGTGTCCTAGCAGTACCACAGTGTCAGGGCACTGGATGATATCTTTGTGAGTCTTAGGACCTCCCTTGACCTCATAACATCCCACCCAGTGCCCTGACATCATCACGTGACAGTTTTCAAAGGCAGGAGGTGAGGGGCAGCCAGGTCCATAAGAGAGAACACTCCCCACACGCACTTTTCCTTTTATTAAGAAAGATTTTCCCAAGAGCCTTCCAGCACCCTGCCAGGAGACCTTCTCTTGTCTCAGTAGCCAGAAGCAGGTGATGTTGATGTGACCACCCCTAGCTGCAAGGAATGCTGGGAAGTGATTATCTTTCCTTTTCAGCCTCTGGAGAGAGGAAGGCAAGGAAGGAGTTGGGAATGGCCATTGGGTAACCAACCAACCATCTGCCCTCCATTTCCCATCCATTTTGGTTCCCCATTCTGCTTTATTTTTCTCCATAGCACTAACCATTTCTTTATTAATTGTGTAATTTTTCTTATTTAGCCGTGTAATATTGTTTCTCCCACTAGAGGAAAGCTCCATAAAAGCAGAGACCTTGTCTGTCTAGTTAACTTCTGTATCTCCAGCATTTAGCACAATCCTGCCTCATACTAAGTGTTAAAAATTTGGATATTTTGTGTGATTGAGGACTACTTTGCATATACCATCATAACAAATTAGTCATTTCTTACGGTGAGGTTTCTTGGTGTTTCTTTTTCTTTTTCTTTCCCATTTTATCTGACCACCGACTTTGTGAGAACGGTAGGGAGGGAAGTTCTGTGTTATTAAACCATTCCACACAGAACCCTACTAAGTGGCAGTTAGGGTGGGAAATACTGGATAGTGTCCTTTATACATTCCCCCAAAGAGGAGCCAGTATGACCTAACATTTTCTCCTGCAACTTGGTTTGCAGAGAATTTGGGGAGGATTGCAGCTCGTGGTCAACATAAACCTCCACATGGAGTGAAGCTCGGGCTCCTTTCTGAGATCATAGATCTCAGAGATAGACGGGGTCTCAGAGGTCACTGCTCTACTGATAATATGTAAAAAAATTTACTCTTTAAGTAGTGGTTACATTTTAAATGGAACTTTGGTGCTCACTTCGGCAGCACATATACTAAAATGGGACTTTGACTTTAAAAGAATGATGCTCTGATGGTGATAGAAGCCTTCCTGGTTTCTGGAAATCACGCCAACGATGCTGACTTTGTTTATTTCTAATATTTTAGAATTCGTATAAAGAACAAAGAAAGGTAAAGGTGATAGAAGAGGAATAGTTCCTTAAATCTAGATATCTAGAATTTCTCACCCAGAAATGTCGTTATGGGTTATTTTGTGATGTTAGAAGAGGCTGTTCTGAAAATCCTTCTCTGTTCAAAAAATCATGTTCTCCTTGAAAGCATAACCAATATTCAAACAAAAAGAAAACGTGCCAAGTCTGATCTCAGGAAACTGCTTGATCCCAGTTGGGAAACAGATTGAAAGGCATAGACCTAGAAATATTACGGAGGAATATTTATATATCTTGTATAACAGGAGGAAAGGGAAAAGGGCATTAGGGAAAATTCCAGGCTTATAAGTCGTGATGCTAGTGGTCTCAGATGGTGGAGAAGAAACTTGGTTTTCACTGAAAGTATGAGGTTCTTTTGCAATTATTCAAAATTATCTAAAGGAAATAATTTAAGCAGGATAGACTCTATATGCTTTTGAGAAACACATAGTCAATCCAGTTATATTACATCTTTTGGTTTAGGGTATAGAAAAAGGTTTTATCTGGCTAACATGTCACTAAAAAATCATCCCCAACTTGGAGAAAGGTTATGTTTATTTATTTGGACCCCAATGACTTTCCCCTTAAAAACAATGTTGTGAATGATGATTAGGTACCCAGGGCCCTTCACAAAAGCCATTCATCCTTAACAATGCTAAATTATGTGACTAATGTTAGTATTATCACTATAGTATGTGATGTGGTTACTAAAATTTGCTTGTCATATGGCTTAGAAGACTTTTATGGGCTGACAGTAGTAAGAGTGCTAATTTTTTCAGCACTCGCTATGTGCCAGACACCAAGCTAGGTGTGTTTTAGAACTACAGTAGGATAACATTTATTGAGTGTTTTTCTCATACCAGACAGATTGACTTGTAATAACTCATTTAACTCCTGTGCATCTGTTATCTCATTTAATCCTCATCATAATCAAATGAGATAGGGACTAATTGTCCCCATTTTACAGATGAGAACACTGGAATCAAGTGGGTTAGATAACTTGTTTTGGGTCACACAACTAGTTAGTGAGTGACAGAGGAAGGACGCATACTTCAGCTGTCTGCTTCAAAGCCTGCACACATAACCACTTTGCAATATTCCTGTATTGTGAGATGAAAAATAAATGTTTTTCAGCAGAAGATTATGTTCTGGGTGTGTAGGTTTGTCAGATTTAGCTAATAAAAATACAGGACACCAGTTAAATACTGTAGGGGATATTACATGGGACGTACTTATGCTAAAAAATTATGTGTTATTTATCTGAAATTCACATTTAACTGGGCATCCTGTATTTTATCTGGCAGCCCCATCTGGGTGGCACATTATGAGAACGTGTCTCTGTCTCTCTGGTTTTCCTGTTCCCCACCACAGTCATGCTGGTGGCTACCTGGGCCTTAACGTAGTTCTGTAAAGCACATAGCTCAGTGTCCACAACAGAGCCATAGCTCAGAGCCGGAAAGCAAGATAGGAACTCAGCAAGCTTCTGAAGAGCCTATGGGACCTCCTTAGCCATTTGTAAATGCAGGGATGTGTGTAAGTTCAGGACTTTGGGATAGGTTGCCCTGTAAACTCTGCCCTACTGGAAGCGGTGGGCTGGTCAACGTTTAACAACTGGCTCTTCAGGGAAAAAACCTATTTGTGATGTTTGTCCGTTTCATGGTGTGAATATTCCTACCATGGCTGATTCATGATACCAACATGATGTCACTGAACTTGGAGTTGGGAAGGAATGTGCACAGCTGGCTCTGAGGAGCTCCATGCAAGCCAGTCCCAGTCTACCTCTGTTCCATTCTTATTTCATATATAGGTAAATCAAGCCTGCATAACAGTGAAAGATTTAAGGAAAATATCTACCGCCATTATATTTCCTAAATTACAACAATTAAAATTTAAAAGAGAATTTCCTACTCAGGGAAATACTATTGATCACACTTTTTCTGCCCTTTAATCAAACTGAAGTCTAGAGTTCTGCTTACATTCCACATTTAATTAATTAATTTATTTTTGGCTGGGTTGGGTCTTCGTTTCTGTGCGAGGGCTTTCTCTCTAGTTGTGGCAAGCGGGGGCCACTCTTCATCGCAGTGCGCGGGCCTCTCACTATTGCAGCCTCTCTCGTTGCGGAGCACAGGCTCCAGACGCGCAGGCTCAGTAGTTGTGGCTCACGGACTTAGTTGCTCCGTGGCATGTGGGATCTTCCCAGACCAGGGCTCGAACCCGTGTCCCCTGCACTGGCAGGCAGATTCTCAACCACTGCGCCACCAGGGAAGCCCCTTATTCCGCATTTAAAAGGCAACAAGTTAATCATCTGTGATAATGAATTTCCAATATTCTCACATTCTTTATTCTGAAGAAAGGCTGTATTTCTAGACCAACATTTCTACTGCACTTTTGATGCTAAGCCTCTGTGCAGTATATAGTGGGAGTGATTTTTTTCCCCCAAATGTTCACTGTGTCACATATTTCTCAGCTAGCATATTGAACAGATGTATCTGTGGGTAGCAAGAGGCTGTGGGGGAATAACTTTATATTCCTATGTTTGATTGAGAAGTCCATGTACAGCCAGTTTGACTGTGTGAATTCACATCCAGCCCACTGTGGCTTTCCAACAGTATGACCTTGGGGAAGAACTTCAGTTTTTCTCAATTGTAAAACAGGGCTAATCATGTTACCTACCTCGAAGGGCTACGCATATGAAGTACCAGACACATAGTAAGCACAAAATAAATACTAACTCTTGGTAGTAGTAATGTTATAAATACTGTCATCATTGTAATTAATCTCACTGCTTATTAGTAAACAGCCAATGTATCTGCTTAGGTGCAGCAGATACTTTCCATTCTACAGAAAATGTTTCCGTTCATTTTTTTTTTCCAACCAAATCATATAAATATTCAACATTATAAAATTCTAATTTGCCATTAAATTTTTAAACAAATGTCAGAAAAAAATGGTCTTCCTATATTATGAGAACATCTGTGGATCTTTATAATTTCAGGAGGGAAAAGGAAATCCGTTGTTAGGGTTTTTTGAGTCTAGAAGAAACCTAACCAGCAAGGATATGCTTATCCAGGAATAGCCGCTGGCAAACTGTGAAGTAAACACAGTTTCTCATCTGTGCCCCTCTCTTCCTCTTTGTGGTCCTCTCATTAGTTTCTAATCATTCATACATTCAGCCATCCATCAAAATACGATTTTCAAAAAGTTAAAATCATGACTGTCATTCATCATGACTCTCATTCAAATATAGAATGAACACCATGTCAAAGATTTATTAACTTATTACTGAAGGAACTGATGAGATAATAAGGTTGCTTCCAAGAGCATTTGAATAAATGGATATTTATAGGGTTTTTTGTCGTTGCTGTTGTTTGTTTCCTTAAATAATGTGAGCATAAGATTGCTAGGAGGCACAGAGCTGGTTACTGCCCTACAGGGCAATAAGTCTATAACCTTTGGGGTTATTTTTTTCTACTAGACAGAAACTTGCATGTTAGCGTGTAATGTCTGGGCGCTAGTCATATAGTAATAGCAAAATCAAGCACAGATACATTCTTCCAGAGAATTAAATGATCCTTGGGGAAGCCCATTTAACAGTGTCGTAGCATGACATTAAAATGTTATGCTATGGGGACCTCCCTGGCGGTCCAGTGGTTAAGACTCCACGCTTCCAATGCAGGGGCTTGGGTTCGATCCCTGGACAGGGTGCAGCCAAAAAAAAAAAACTTATGCTATGCTCTCTGTGCCTTATTTTCAAGTATTGGATGATTTTTCTTAACACCTCTATCCCTTTATGTATTCAGTAAACCTTTATTAATATCTGTATGCCCCAGGGATATAAGGACACAGTCACTGTCTTTAAGGAACTCATAATGCAGCAGGGGAGACAACGTTCAAAATAAAAATTACAGTATAAAATGATAGACATATCATCTTATATATAGACCCAGACCTCTGTAATGATGGGACTCTCCAGGGTCCCATTATTTCAGAGGTCCCCCAGTCCGTAGCTCTACACCATGTCAGCCCATCCATCATTTTCCCCACCTATATATTAAAACCCATCTCTTAGAGCCCAATAGATGAATAATTCCTCTCTTAGATAATATATAGATAGAGATATATTTTAAAATAGCGGCCCTCAATATCAACCCAATGGAGTGTGTCATGTGGCAGTCTCCGAGTTGGTTGGGAACAGACAGGTTGAGCAGGAAAGAGGTGAAGACATCTTTCTTGTTGCTGCTATAATTACTGAATATGGATGACCCAGACATAATTATGAATTCCGCAGCCCTTGCATTTCAGAAACACCCCCTTGAAGATGTAGTTATTTCCAAATTAATGGAGCAGGGGAGACCTTTCTGAACTTTTACTTTGGGACCCTAGAATTTAGTTATAATATGGCAGACCATGTTTTCTGGGAGGGGGTGCAGGAGGCTGTCTGAGGTCACCTAAACTACCTTGACTGTCCCTTAAATGAGAGTTGACCTGGGTGACTTCAGTTTCACCTGCCCTGCTCTGCTCTGGAGCCATGTTTTCCCCTGTCTCCATGGTCACCAGCGTTTCGGCTCTCTGAGAACACACGGTGATTTTCTGTCTCTGCATTTAATGCTCCTAGCAGAGCCACCTAGAGTAGGAGGCCTGTATTTCAGTTCTCTGTACTTATGGAGTCAATTCAGTAAATAGCTAACAAGCGATTATTAATGTAAAGAACTTCAGTGGAAGCTGTAGAGCACGGACAAAGAATAATGCCCTTTTCCCAGGACCCCATAGTTAATGAGAGAAGACAGAAACATGGAAGCCATTCTAAAGCAGTGATTGTTAGTCTGGGCTGCACGTTGGGATCACCTGGGGAACTCAAACATCCCGATGCCCAGGCTGCACTCCAGAGCAATTAAATCAGAATCCCTGAGGGTAGGACCCAGGCATCAGTATTTTTTTTTAAAGCTCCCTGGGAGAGTTCAGTGTGTTGCTAAGCTAGAGAACCATGGCTCTAAAGCAAAACAAACTGGGAAAAGGAGTAACAACATGCTCTCTGAACAAGGAATCCACAGCCATTCTGTATATTCTTATCCACTGTGTGACCACATTTCAGCCCATGAATGTGGAAAATGTAACCTCTCATTATAACCATGGGGAAAATGTAGGTCAGTTTGCTTGTAGGGCGTTTAGAGACTGTATAGTCTGGGAGGTATGGTCTGCAGAAGACTATACCTCTAAGGGGAAAAGGGCCCAAGAAAGATCAGCCCTAGAAGGATGACCCCCAAATCATTCCACATGCTTTCTCCCTCCCTTGGAATGTTTGGGGCTTTTTAAAAAACCCCTTGTGTTCCTGAAGAAGGGACCTTCATCCTCCAGGTCCCCGGCTTACACCTCACCTCCTTTGTGAAGCCTTTCCTTTCCTTCCCCCTATCCCAAGAAAAATCGGGTCCCTATTTTTCTCTGTCACTTAGCTCCTTATCTACTAATTATAATTATTATAGAATTTAGTTATACTATGGCAGACAGCTCATTTATACATTTACCCTTTTATGAGCCTTACTTTTCGTTGTTCTCCTAGTACCTAGCATAGTTTCTTGGTGTATTGAATGAATAAACAGAGCCGCAGCACTTTTAGGTCCAGTCAGAAAAGTCATGCCATCGGTCAGGGGAGACCTAGACTCGAGAACTCCTCAGGCTCCCTCATCCCATTTCTGAGCAGCGGGGTCCTGCGCTTCCAGGCGGGGGAAGGGGCGTCAGGGAAATTGGTGGACACACTAGTTGATGTAAAGCAGCTGGAGGAGAGGATGGGCGAAGGCCTCGCAGCGCTTTGGTGGTAGTGGTGATCTTGAGTTTCATCTGCAGAGTTTTGCTGTGAGAGGAAGAAGGAAACAGAAGGAAGTTCACAGGTTTCAAAGTGCGTGTGGAGCTATGGGAAAGTGCCTGTGCTACCAGCTCCTGTTGTATTTAGGCCACAGGCATCCCCCAAGAGTTTAGAACAGCTCTTTCTGTCTGGGAAAATAGCTCGTCTGTTTTATTTTTAAACTTTAAATCTTTTTAAAAAATTGTAGGGTTTTTTTTTTTTTTTGGTTTTGGGGTGTTTTTATTTTTTGGAATTTTGTAGGTTTTACACAAATAAAGGTGAAAAGATTATTTCAATTTTGTAAGGATAACAGTCATGCATTCCAGATTTTCTAGGACAGTGCTAATTTTAGATCTTACGTCCTGTCTTCAGACCGTGTATCCTAATTTTTTATATGGAAAATATGGTAGCTAGTCTTACAGTTTACTATCAACCAGTCAGCCATGCTTAAAGGTCTTTTAGTTATTAAAATGGCTAATTACCTTACATTTCTCTTTGAGAAATTAAGTAGGGCTGTTTCATGGACAAAAAAAAAAAGCCTTGAAGGGAACCTGGACCTGGCCTTTAGTGCATTGCCCTGAGCCCCAGACTTTTGTTGAATGTGGTTTCTTGGTGAGGACAGTATCTATTAACACCCTCTCCCTACCACAAGTCATTGGGAAAACACTTCAAGGAAAAATGGGTCATTAAGAACTGTTCTTTCATATAGAACTGTTCTTTCGTCTCACCTCTAAACCCCAGAAACGTTCCTCTGTGAGGTGTAGTGACAGGACCCCCGGAGAGGGACGGAAGCCCTGCTGAGCCTTTGCTGGTGTGCCCTCCCCTGCGCCACCGGCCAGGTGGAATCGCTGTGGTTATTATGGATTCAGCCGCTGTGCTTTCTCTTTCTGCTTAATAGATTCAGACCAAATTAAACCCTAATGATCGGACTGCAAGCAGTCACCTCAATTTTAATTGAATGGCCCACGATGATACAGGCTTTTTCCCTATTAAAAAGTATACCTTTTTTTTTTCCCCTCACTGAATAGTAGGGAAAAAAGAGTTAAAATAAAGGCTGGGTGAAGTTAGAGTTGGTTGCTTATAATCATCTGAATGCCATAAGGTTTCTAGTAACCTGGTTACACATTCATTAGGGGACATCTTGTATATTCTTCAGTCAGGGTCGTTTTGTGAAACACTAACAACAGAATAGCATCAAAATATGTCACTGATAGGTGGCCTATCATCTTTCGGAAAAAAAAAACAGGCTATGTTTATGTGTCATTAAATGAGCTACTTCTGGCTCATGTGAAAGTGTTATGTTTGCTCCATGTGCTGCCATAATGCTTTTGTAATGGAAATTCTACAATAAGTAAGGACAAGGTCGTTCCCAGTAGCCAGTCAGTCTGTATTCACAGATTTCTGTTCGCTTTTTCCATAGCTGACGCCTGTGTGTTTCCATCTGCCCGTTTTCCTCCCTTGCAGCCTCGTTACTTTAGTGTTATGACATTCAGGAACTTCTCACGTACCTCCCAGGATTCCAGCAGCACTTCATTTGGGGGTAACGCCCTAACCATGAGCCAGATTTGAGCTCTCTAACCCTCCGTGATCCCCAGCGTATGAAGGGAACAAGGTTCAGCGTAGGAGTGGGGCTTGCTGTGAGTTCCACCGCATTTGACTAAGGGTCAGGAGAGGGGGAGGCCAGGGAAAGCCTGAGCTGGGATCAGCTGAAACCGTCCTAAAATGAAAGAGAAATGGGGCCAGAGCTTTTTCTGGGTAGTAGTCGTGTTTTCCTGCCAACACACAAGTCCTACTCATTGACAGATGACAACCGATCTAAGCGTCAAGTAAGATTGTTAGTCTTAGGAATCAATCCGTGTAACACCGTTTTAACAGGAGGCCTCATTCTTCTTTTCTTATCCAGAACTAAGAGGGAAAAAATGAATATGGTTTTTGCTCACAGAATGGATAACAGCAAGCCGCCTTTGGTTGTTCCTACACTTCTGGTGCCCCTCCAAAACCACAGCTGCACGGAAACGGCCTCCCCTCTGCTGAGACGAGACCTGACGGAGCTCTACGAGGAGCACGGCTGGAGGAGCAACGGAACAGACCTGCGCGACAGACCGAACCCCGGGGAAGTGGCCACAGCCAGCATTTTCTTTGGGGCCCTGTGGTTGTTTTCTGTCTTTGGCAATTCCCTGGTGTGTCTGGTCATCCACCGGAGCAGGAGGACTCAGTCCACCACCAACTACTTCGTGGTGTCCCTGGCGTGTGCCGACCTGCTCATCAGCGTGGCCGGCATGCCTTTCGTCCTGCTGCAGTTCACCACCGGCCGGTGGGCCCTGGGCAGCGCCACGTGCAAGGCCGTGCGCTACTTTCAGTATCTCACCCCGGGCGTCCAGGTCTACGTTCTCCTCTCCATCTGCATAGACCGGTTCTACACCATCGTCTACCCTCTGAGCTTCAAGGTGTCCAGAGAAAAAGCCAAGAAGATGATTGCAGCGTCCTGGATCTTTGAGGCGGCCTTGTGACCCCGTGTTCTTTTTCTATGGCTCCAACTGGGACAGTCATTGTAACTATTTCCTCCCCTCCTCTTGGGAAGGAACTGCCTATACCGTCATCCATTTCTTGGTGAGCTTTGTGATTCCATCCGTCCTCATAATCTTATTTTACCAGAAGGTCATAAAATACATTTGGAGAATCGGCACCGATGGTCGAACAGTGAGGCGGACGATGAACATCGTCCCGAGGACAAAAGTGAAAACTATCAAGATGTTCCTCATTTTAAATCTTCTGTTTTTGCTCTCCTGGCTGCCCTTTCATGTTGCTCAGCTGTGGCACCCGCATGAACGAGACTATAAGAAAAGTTCCCTTGTTTTTACAGCTATCACATGGATATCCTTTAGTTCCTCAGCCTCTAAACCTACTCTGTATTCCATTTATAATGCCAATTTTAGGAGAGGAATGAAAGAGACTTTCTGCATGTCCTCGATGAAGTGTTACCGAAGCAATGCCTACACTATCACAACCAGTTCAAGGATGGCCAAAAAAAACTATGTCGGCGTCTCAGAAATCCTCCCCACGGCCAAAGCTGTAGCCAAAGACTCAAGCTATGGTTCATTTGACAGGGAAGCCAAGGAAAAAAAGCTTGCTTGGCCCATTAATTCAAATCCGCCCAATACTTTTGTCTGATTTCTCAGAATTCTTTCAATTACTGTTATGTACCAGAGATTAAAACGTTTAACTGTAAAAACAGAAGCTATTTATATATTTTTTTCGATCAACTTTCTGAGGGAAATGTTTGATTTTGTAAAATGCACTCACTATTGATTTTAGTTTTCGTGTTTTTTATTTTAGTTGCTTTTTGTTTTCGAGGAAGCTTTCACCTTGAGCTTATGGTCAACAGTCCCTTTACTATATTAGTTACATGCATTAAAAAAAAGAATGCTTTCCTACTTTTTATTTACCATTAGGTCCAAAAAGCATAAGCCATATACACAGTCTTTGATTAATGATTCAACCTGGTTTTATTGTTTCCTTTTTCTCCTCCCTACTGAAATTTTGTTAACTATGGGCTTCTGTTCCAAATGAAATCTCCTGTGTGACACATTTCAGAGACTTGAATTTCTCTACTAAGCAACATTTAGAAAGTGTTAATATTGTATATGTTTTTACATTACCTTCTGTCCGGATCTGTTCTGGAGAGCACTCCATATATGGGAATATACTGGAACTTGCTGGGTAGTCTTCTGTGATCGAATTATAATCAGGATTCTTAGGGAAAGAAAGCTTATAGAGTTGCCTAATTTTGGTCTCTGTCTCTTTTTCTCTCTCTCTTTCATTCTCCCTTAACCTAACCAGCTGATGATGCCTTGAAACATTTGAAACGGCCGTGCTGTTTTCCTCACATCTGTGTCCCATCTAGGCTGTGTCCAGGATGTTTATGTCTCTTCTGAGTTAAACTCAAGAAAATGAGCAGGGACCCTGGCTGGGCAAGCCCAGAAAATGCCAAAGGGAGAAGTGCAGATGGGATCTCCCTGCGCTCTGCAGTTCAGGCAGACACCTTTGGCTGCCCGGCGCTGCCCCTATACCCTAGGACAGCAAGGGCAAGGAGCACTTTCTTCTTTCTCCTGGACACTCAGACATGAGGCCGTTTCTCCAGCCAGCACTTCCTGCCCCTCCTCTCTCTCCAGGATGTATCGTCTTACCCTCACCAAGCTCAGACTCTTCTTTGGCTGTGGTAACTCGAGATTTTCTTCTCTGGTTGCCAGGTCTCCATTATTTCAAATCTAGGCCTAGCACATTTTAAAGATGTACTTATTCAAACAATAACGGGTTTACAGACAAGACTGGTGTGCATTTTCACACCCTAGTTAACAAGAATTGCAAATAATAATATCAGTCGTTCAGTGATTTTACCTGTATTATCTCACTTTATCCTCTCAAGTATTCTGTGATGTTCATATTATCATCTCTACGTGACTTGCCCAAGTCGGAGTGTGACCGAGCTGTTTTTCACCTTCAGGTCCCCTAACTGCAAGTCTGTTGCTCTTTCCTTGACATGACAGATTTCTCTCTAGGGAATGCATGTGTAGCCAAACCCATCCAGACCTCTGTGGGCCTAATGGCTGCTGCCTGCGTGGAAATCTTGAGGTCTGGGAGAACGTGGCATTCTTAACAGGAGAGTATAGAAATTTAGCGAGCTGGCCCTCACCTTTTCCTTGGCTGTGGCTAGGTTCCTGGGCTGGTGGTGCTAAACGTCTGAAATGGGAAAGAAGCTGTACATCCCACCTCGCAGACACAGGGAAACAAGACAAGATGAGGCTTGGTATTTGGGGCAAAGAATGAGAACAATAAAGTATTCCATCCACAAAACATCTACAGATGGTGTAGATGCATGTAGATGCTGATGCATTTAAGTGGAGGTGATTTCTTTAATCAAAGTCAAAAGATAAAAACAGTGTCTTTTATTTTCTTCCTTTTCTTTCTCCTCCACATATTCTTCCTTATCCTATCAGCCAATGGCTGACCAGACAAAATGAGCCAGATGTTTATGTCACATGGCCCTTGTATTTTGTGGTTCAGAGTTGTTAAAAAATAGAAGAGACCCTGCAGTACTTATTTTTTTAAATTTACTTTTTGAAGTTAGATTGTAACAAGTAAAATTTAATTTACTTTAATTTTATTTATTTATGTATTTTAGGTCTCAGTTTAAACCAAAAAAGACTAGATGATTACAAAGCTCCATTCTGTCTTTAATGTTCTGTGAGTTTACCCCAGTGGGTGGAAATTCAGTGAGACAACCTCTTACAAACTCTTGTTATCGAGATTAGCTTTTTTAAAAAATCCCCCCAAATAATGACAAATTAAGAGTGTTAATCAAATCACAATGGAGAGAGCTCTAAAGTCTCATGACCTATGATAATTCAGCTACATTTTCTCAGCATGTGGATAATTCATTGTATTTTTTTTTTTTTTAGTTTAGTTTAGTATTTATGGTTCCTGTTGTCTCACTTGATCCTGAATTTGGAAGAAACTGGATGTAACGCACAGATTGATGAAGATTTGCATAAGTCCCAGCAGTACGGGAACAATATTCACCATACCTCACGTTTACCTGCCAAGCACAGGGAGGCAGGCTGTTGAGGGGAATAAGAAAACGACTCCAGTCTCCTTACCAGGCACATGACGAGGGGCATCACAAATGTGGATTCATGTAGCCTCCAAACAGGAGTTCAAGAAAGCTAACGGGGAGCAGGGTTCTGAGGAGAGCAGTTCCCCTACCTGGCTCCAGGTGCCCACAGACCATCAGAGGACGGGGCAGGGTCGCTTCCTTTGAGGTGGAATTCGAATTTCTCCTTTTCTTCTCATCTTCAGTGAAATCATTAGTCCCGCCAGCCTGCTGGTCAAAGGCCATCAGCACATCCTGCTCAGATGCACTTCCCTGTGGACCCGTCACAGGTTTCCCCAGGATGCCTGGAACCAATGAATGCCCTGGGCCAGAGTTCTCAGCAAGGGCAATTTTATCCAGGGGGACCTCCACCCAGCATGTGGGGAGCAGAGTCATGTGCCAGATAAGGTTGGCACTCTTGCCTCTCCTGGTGGGTGCAGTGCTTCCCTTCACCCTCCAGCCTTGCTGCCACCTGCCAAACTCGCTTTGAAGCAACAAGCAAGGTCTGTTGGAGCTGCGGGACCAGGATCAGCTTCAAGGTTATGCTCCTTATAAAAACCACACGTAACAGAAGCAAAGAATTAGACTTTTAGAGTAGAAGGAATGGGACGTTGGGAGACCTAACCCAAGCCCCTCACTGTTTAGAAGAGCAAATTATGTCCAAGAGAGGTCAAAGTAGGGGTACACAAAAATGCCTTCTGCCAACCAGTCCAACATTCTTTAAATTTGCCGTGCTGCTGGCATGATGCATTCACTGGAGTGAAAAAATCCTCACTGTGTTGGGAAGAATATGAAAAGAATAAACAATTCCCCATTGCTTAGTGAACCTGCTAATTCATCTGGAGCAGAGACGACCTTAGGGGGCCGTGATTAGACAGCCATGGAAACGAACCAGCTTGGTGCCACTGTTTTGCAGACCGACCGCTTGGTGGCACTGTGGCCAGTAGGCAGACCCCACCAGCTCTTCACAGGGCCTGGCACACTGGCGATTTGGGGGAAAGTCCTCGTTGCATAGCAACAAGACAGTGAAAATTGCTGAGCACCCAGAGCAGCAGCTGCAGATTAACTAATCAGTGTGTTCAAAACACAAAGCATCTAAACATAGGAGGAAATTCCAAAATAATTAATACCCTTTACAGACATGAAATCACTAGTCAAAATATTATTTTAAACCCATTTTACAAATGGTAGCATTTTCGAAAAACCCCGTCATCTCACCAACATGCAGTTGTTGCCACCCACACTTACCAGGGCCTCTCTCTTTTCTCCTTTTATTATTTGACTCTGAGAATTTATGGATTCCATAGCAGTGTAATCTAGACTTTCCCTAAAAGTAAATGTTCCTGTGTTCCTGGTAAGTAGGCACTTAAATTTATTTTAGGTTAAATTTATTTTTGGCCCGTCTCATTTTCCTCAGACCCTCTTTAATTTTTTGAGCCCCTACCTACAATCTGGGCCATTCTGAATTGTTTGCTCAACTGAACACTTCTGTTCAAAAGCTCTGTCTTCTTTCTCAGGAGAAGCCTCCTTATTATTATTTTTTAATTGAAGTATAGTTGATTTATAATGTTGTGTTAGTTTCAGGTGTAAACTGGACACCTGAAGGTAAAAGTATATATTCTTTTTTAGATTCTTTTCCATTATCAGATAGGTTATTACAAGATATTGAATATACTTCCCTGTGCTATACAGTAGGTCCTTGTTGTTTATTTATTTTATATATAGTAGTGTGTATCTGTTAATTCCAAAGTCCTAATTTATCCCTCCCCCTCCTTTCCCCTTTGGCAACCATGAGTTTGTTTTCTATGTCTGTGAATCTGTTTCTGTTTTTTGTTTTTTGTTTTTTTTTTATATTGGAGTATAGTTGATTTACAGTGTTGTATTAGTTTCTGCTGTACAGCAGAGTGATTCAGTTATACATATACAAATATCTATTCTTTTTCAGATTCTTTTCCCATATAGGTTATTACAGAATATTGAGTAGAGTTCCCTGTGCTATACAGTAGGACCTTGTTGTTTATCTATTTTATATATAGTAGTTTGCATCTGCTAATCCCAAACTCCTAATTTATCCCTCCCCACATTTCCCCTTTGGTAAGCATAAATTTGTTTTCTATGTCTGTGAGTCTGTTTCTGTTTTGTAAATGAGTTCATTTGTATCATTTTTTTAGATTCCACATGTAAGTGATAGCATATGATATTTGTCTTTTTCTGTCTGACTTACTAGAAGAAGCCTCTTTAAAAGTATTGCTTTTTAAAAACTCTCATCAACCCTAATTGAGTTATACAATTAGGATTCACCTATAATTTGAAGAATGTGTGATTTTAATTCCGCAGGAAAATGACCCCCAGAAATGCTGGGTGTGTGTATCTGGTTTCAGGGTTATGATGCAGGTCTGGAAGCTTGAGAACATCATCTGGTTTTCAGTGGCAGACAGTCAATACAGCAGTTTCAGCTGTTTGCCCACAACAGCTAGATATGGGAAATGAAAACTATAAGGGAATTCTGAATGAATCCTCTCTATTCTGTTTCCCTGCAATACCTTCCAAAGAGTGCTCTGTTTTAGGAGACTGTATTCTGCTAGTAGGACCCTGAATGTGCTAGACAGACCATGGCATGGATACCTGGGCAGCAAAAGAGTTGTGAGGAGTTTTATGGCGGAGAGGGTGGGGAGCACAGTGTGTGAGAAGAATGGATTCATACTCTATTCATCAGTCCAGATTCATTAAAATTCTGGGCTATCTGATTCTCCAGGTAGATGGACTATATATACTTGAATGACCCTTTAAAAATTAGTAAAAATTGGGCACAAGACTCCAGTGACACCTCCAGCCAGCAAAGTTTTCCTTAAAAAACAAGTATGATGGTTGTTTTCAAGGGCTCTGGAATCAACTTCTGTGTTGAAGCTCAGGTTCTGCTTACCACCTATTTAACCAGCAAATTCTCAAACCCCAGCTTCTCTATTTTTAAAATGGGGAAAATAACATGCCTACCTGTATTAGGGTTCTCCAGGAAGAGCCGAACCCATAGGACATAGATGACAGATAGATAGATGGATAGATGACAATATGTTAAGAAATTGGTTCTTGAGATTAAGGGGGTCAGCCAGCTTGAAGTTTGTAGGGTGGGTGGCAGGCTGGAAACTCAGGTAGTTGCTGTCGTCTTCAGTGTGAAATCTAGGGCAGGCCAGCAGGCAGGATTTGATGCTCCAGTCTTGAGGCAGAATTTCTTCTTAGGGAAACCTCATTTTTTTTTTTTTTTGCTCTTAAGGCCTTTAACCAATTAGATAACCATATTATCAAGGATAATCTTCTTTACTTAAAGTCAGTTGGTTGAAGCTGTTGAGCACATCTACAAAATACCTTCACTGCACCACCTAGGTTAGTGTTGATTAAATAACTTGGTATTCTACCATAGCTGACATGTAAGATTATCATACCACCTTATAGGATTGTAATAAAATGAGCCCAGACCCATGTAAATCATTCATTCAGTGCATTACCAAACACATGGGAAGCCCTCAAAAAAGGTTTTCTATTGTTATTTAAATTTAGTTGTTGCTAACCCAATGGATTTTTCCATTTTCAAGTTATTCAGCACCTATTGCTATGTGCTAACTAGTAGAAACAGGTTTTTAATACCATTCTCAAATTGTGGCATTGTTTTCCTTCTTTAGCTTTTTTCCTTTCTTTCTTTTTTAGTTCTGCTAATATTTTGCAGACTCAACGTGGAAGGAACAGCTGGGAGCAGGAACTTGAATGGGAGGTAGGTGACAGAGCTACTTCTATTCACTCACTCCAAAGGGGATTTTTTTGAACTATTAAGAAGGCATGGTCTAAATTCAGGATATGAAGACACTTGAGAATGTAGACTTTTACCATCATTCTCGTGTTGCGATTTCCACATATACAATAGAAAGAACTGATGGAGGGAAATCAGTTTCAACTGTAAATTTAACCATTCTAGTCGAATATAAAAAAAACCAGTGAAACGGGACTTAAGTCACTCTTGGCCGTAGTTAATTGTAGGCAACTCTGTAGCTAAAAACATGTAACCATTATATATTTTCAGTTGAACCATAAGTGAATTGTACTGTAACTAGAAACACATCTAAGTGAAATCAAGTGAAACTGAAGTCAAGGTAGTTTTTTTTTGTTTTTTTTAAAGCTATTTGATAATTGGAGTGAGAGGGGAGAGAAACACAATGAAAATCCAAAGACTCAAACTTACAAACACAAATATTGTAAGGAACTTTTAAGTTTATTTTGAAGAAAAATTTAAACCAGCTAAATGCTTTATGGCTTTTTTGTTTTGTTAAGAAAAGATATGTGAGTCTACTGTTCGGAGGACAAAGGGGAAAAACGCTGCCTATATTTATCGGTTTTGTGGTTTAAAGAAACCCTCAACTCAAACAGGCCACATATTAAAACTCAACGTAATTTCACAGACTAGGTAGAGATCTCCAATAGCACCTGTTTCCGTTTTTTGGTTCACGTGAGCTGTCACACCTTGTGGAAGGTGGGAGTGAGACCTTGCCCTTGGCAGCTAAGATCACCCGCAAGCTGGAGGCACCGCAGGCTGGGCGGAGTGGCATTCATCACCTGGCCTCAGGAAACTGCTAGCGGTCTTAGTGGTATTATCCCAACCTGGCTCCACCTGCCCCAGAACTGACCCCACAGCCTAAGGTTGACTCTCCGCTCCCTAGTTACCCTCACAGGAGACTGAAGTATATTAACCAGAGGCCAGTGTATTGATTTTCAAGGGGGTATATTCCTTTCCAATGACCAGAATGCTTAGATGTCTTACTCAGGGCACATTCTTACTGATTTTGGAATAATTGGGAATCTGGAAGTATAATCTGGAAGTTGCTTGGTGAATATGGGATCTGACTAAAAGGAGTATGGTTATTTTTTTGTTTGTTATTATTTGGAAGATATTTTAAACTAATTTATTTTTATAAGTTAAACATGAAATCTGTATTTCACATGAAAAAAATGGAACAATTATATTCGTTATCTGTTATTGTATATTACCCCCAAATTTGACAGATTAAAATAACCCCCATTTTTTTTAATCTCATAACTTCTGTGAGCAGGAACCTGGATACAGCTTAACTGTGTCCTCTGATTCACAAGGCTGCAATCACAGGGTTAGGGTCAGGGTCTCATCTGAAGGTTCAGTGGAGGTAGCATCTGCTTCCAGGATCACGTGGTTGTTGTTGGAATTCATTTCCTCAAGGGCCTGAGGTTTGACGGGCATTATTATTTACTTTTTGTCATTAACCCTATACCTTCTTTTCCTGTGGTATTGGCAAGCATGGTGTTCATTCCACTGAAGTGGTAAAATCCAGAACTCAGTGTGGGCTTTTGGCCTGCTGGTTCTGGGTTATCCAAGGCTACCTAGTGGAGGCACAGGAGTCGTCATTTCTAGCCTGCTGACTTGACCAGGTTCGGGGCTGTAAAATGCTTGTCAGGCACTGTTTTCCTCCCAGGAAAGGGGCACTGAGGCATGGCAGGATTGACTTGGGTTCTGTGGGATCTCAGGAGATTTTTCCTGCTCAAATACTTATCTAACTGCAGAGTCAAAATGGCCTGTAAGCCAAAGCTGACTGTCCAACTGCAGCCCAACCCCCAGCCCAGGAGTGTTGGGAGCACTGTGTCACAAAGCAATAGGTAAGTTAGTTGTACCCACTCTGACCCCAAGGCTTGCTTTAAGAATTCAGCTGATCTGCCTCCCGGTCATTTCTAGAGTTCACCTGGGTAGTTCTCTGCAACCCATAACCATTTCTGAGTCACGACCACCATCTGTCTTGTGAAGTAATCTCAATTTGACATGGATACCTCCAAACTTCCTAGAGACTTACAAAGAGTCCTTCCAGCTCCATGTGTCCTCCAGTCAGATACGTGGGGCCTCAAATGTCGCTGCTCGGGTCAGGGCCATGCTGGCCTACGCTAGGCCGTTACAGTGGTCTGCTGGAAACCAACTCTCTGGCGGGGGAGGGAAATCCCTGATTTGTAGCATTTACTGATTTCTGTGGTGTCAGTACTCCCATCACTGCTGATTAAAAGCTACCAATGTGATGTCACTCAGCATGGAGTTGGGGTAGATGCACATGATTGGCTTTCCTCTGGGGCCAGCAATACACCAGCTGCAGCACGCTGTTGTTTTGCACGTTTTATGAAAGGCACCCTCCAGGTAGAGGGATTAAGAAAGGCTCCTCTCCGGGCAGACCTGCGCCACACGTGTGCCCTGGTGAGCAATGGCAGGCACCCTTTCCTCCTCACGTGGCCTGTTGAAAGGAACGTGAGGTCGATTCTAGGCCTCCTCAACTGGGTGCCTTTGTGCAGTGCACATTCAGCACAACCTCACACAGCAGTCCCGCTTCGATTCATGATACTGTGTAATTAAGTAAAATGGATGGAATAAGGGAAAAGTGAGCCAGGTTACCTAGCAGCCTGAAAATCTGCTTTATACAGATGATAGGATTACTGCCAGGTGGAACATTAACTGTTCTTAAAATTAGTCTAGTTAATAGAAGGCTATTATTGCTAAAAAGAGCCCCCAACTATACACCATTCCAGGGAAAGACATAATGATATAGCTAAAAAGACTTCAGAAACACGAGGCCTGCAACACTACATATTTAGATTCCAGCCCATTAAATATATTTATCGTTAGTGATTTAAATCTTAATAGTCAAACCCAGGCACACATGAATATTTAAAACTTAATGTAATTCTGTACTACTTAAGAAGCAGTTTCTCTTAACTCTATTTAGCCTACCAATTACTCTGGAAAGTTATCCTCCCACTTTTTTACAGACGAGGAAATAAGCCGAGAGAGTACATAATTCAAGGTGACGCAAAAAATGGATTCAAGACCAGTTCTGCCTAAATCTCATACTCTTTTTACTATGCTTATACAGACATACTTCAGTATTGTGAAACAGACAAATTTGAAATGGCTCCGGTGAAGATATTTTATTTTTCATAAAAATACAATTGTACAATGCTCTTCAGAGAAAGAAAAATTCCTTCAATGCCCCAAAATAACATGTGATTTAGTAGTAATTTTCCTCTCTTTTAAAACTAAAAATGTAATTGATAATATTGCAACTGATTTCTTGTGAAACATCGCATTTACGTTTTTAAATTTTATTTGCCTTTATTTTAACTAAGTCCAGTTTAAACCTATACTTTTTGGGACAACCCAAATCAAGCCTATCAATTCAAAGATGATGATAAAATAAAATGCTAAATGGTGATGCTGATAAATACTGTCAGTTAGCTGGTAAACAGTGATATGAATTTGCTGCAGCATGAAACATTCTGATTCAGATACATTAGAAAGATTTTAGATAAAATAGAAAACAATTTAAGAACTTCAGCTATATCCTAAAATTTGATCTAGTCAAACTTATTCCATATTATACTCAGTTGCTCTAATATACAACGGATCTATGCTAAATTAACAACAGAATATGACTGGTCTAAATACATGAATTTATTTTCCCCTTACCTTCCTTTCTTTGGGAAAGGAAAAAGGAAATATTACTCTGTCTACTCAGAGAGCAAGGAGAACAGCAGAAACAGATGAAGGGGGACTGAGCTGACTCTTCCACCCGCTTCTGTTCTCTCAGCCTGTATGTGTCCTTATAGGTGAGTGAGAGATGCTAGGATTTCAGCATGCTGCTCCTTAACTGGAATGGGGCAAGAAATGCTCCAGCTGTTTTTAATCAGTGACGTTTATTAACATGCTTCAAGTGGCCAAAGCGTGCAACCAGCACAATACCCAAGCAATCAGAACATTCCTTTTTAAGACCAGGAATTTTTCTCCTCGGTTTGATCTACTCCAAAATACCAATAGATAGGTTTAGAATAAACTGAAATAACTGTAATTTACTTTCACCCCAAATTACACATCGGCTACCTGAGGACAAAGTCACTGCTCTTGTAAAGATACTGAAGGGAAGGGGAGTAGCTCAAATGAGCCTGTAATTTAAAATCACAACCAGAGAAGAAACACTTCAAGCACAATGGGGACATTCCACTGAAGAGCCACATTCATTTGGAATGTTTGTTTTGAAAACAACTCTTCTGGGGAGTTCAAAAGGTACTGAACAAAGCAACGTAGAGTAAGTCTTGGGCTGTTTTGCAAAATAAAAATATACATTTGAGTAGACCAGATGGCAAAAACATACCCATTACAATCTGAACACTGTATTAAAAACTTAAAAATTCTGAAGGCCTGAATATTAACAATCTTTAATCTATCTATATTTGTGATCCTAAAAAGACATTAATACTCTTAAACCCCCAGTCCTCCAAACACAGAGAGGCCCAAAGACTGGCTAGTGGTATATCAGTTGTCACACAGTACTAGACTAGAGATCTGAGTCTGCGACCTAAGCACAAGAGATCTTCAGGAACTCAGGCTAAGGGGAAGCAACTTAATTCAAATGCATGGCCTCAGAGAAGGAGGAGGTACTGAAACTATGTGGTCCATCTCACGTTCCACCTCACAGACAGCTAGACTATGATGCCTCCTCTTAAACTACTTCGTAACAAAACACATATTGTTTGGAAGCCAGATGTTTGCTTCATTAGAGCAAAGACGATTACAATTTAGCAGCAACAGAGAACACAACTCCCTGATTTACGATGGGAAAGAGAAGAGAGAGGGTTAAAGTGTCCCAATGGGGACATCAAAAGATTCCCAGATCTGAGTGTATCATATTATGAGTGTGATTCCTCAACCATCACTCCATTTGGTAGCCAGGAAGAAAGCAAAGGTAGCTGTGATGGGAACTGGAGGGAACTCCTCTGCCTTCGCCCCTCCTGCCAGGCCCCCTAGCGACTCTGGCTTCAGTGCTTCACTCCAGAGTGGAGGCACGGCCAGGGCTGAACCGGATGCACACCCACAGTGTGTTTCTCTCTGACTCAGAATACATTCATAAGGAAACTCTAATCAGGGAAGAAACTAAGTGTTCTGGTTATGGCTACCGCCATTAGATCCACCAGCAATGTGTGCCTCATTTCGTTCCAGATCTCTTGAGGCAGAAACTCCATCTCAGCAGCTAATTTCATCCTATTTTCTTTAGAAAAATTCTCCAAATTAGGTGATTACACAACGAAATGTGTGTGAACATTCACTCCTGCCCTCCCCATATACATATATAGACATACAATAGAAACACACTGTATGGGTTGTCAAGACGATATATGCTACTGAAATGCCTAACAGGTTACTTCTTATTTAAAAATAAAGTTTGACTAATTATTCTCCAAGTACAGATTAGGCCCTAGCAAACCTGTATAAATACAGTTTGAAAAGACAGCAACAAAAGTTTTAAATAGAGGCTATCTTAAGGGCTTTCTTGATGGATTTTGTTAATGTGTACATTATTTAAAACGGGCATATCATTATGGATTATAAAAATAGAAATGTATATATTTGTTAATACATATTCACAGCTTATGCTGGAATGGCTCACAGGAGAAATGGTTCATGCAGAAAATAAACATTACTCAAGTAAATATAAAGAAATAAGATTAGGTCCATAAAGGCTGAGAACTTATAATCAGTAGTCAGCCCATTTGGTTTCTCTTTGTAGGGCAATCAAAAACATGAAAGGAAGTGACACCTAAACACACATACACATACAATTACATGAATTACATGGAAAGAATATAAATTAACCAATAAAGCAATGTGGAGTTGAGGTGCAAAAAATATAATCTTCACTCAGTCTCTCTACTGTGCTTTCAAGCATTGCAACATGTTAAATGCCATGGGTGGCAATACCAACCAGAACGGGTCTGAATGTTTGTAATTTTTCCAAGTGTTGAAAACTAAAGCAAAATCCTTTGAGATCTATGATCACACATTTTGGTAGAAACTGCAAATTTACAGAGATGACTGAGCAGTAGGTAGTAAATGGAGCCAAGAAGTACAATCTTGCCTATTCATCCTCCGTAAGAATCAGAATATTGGCTTCAATCACTGACTCATCATTTTATATGCTCTTCACCCTGAAAAATAAAGTTACCAATGTAAGAATGCTTTTATTTATTTTTTTTATTTTAAAAAATAAATAAATTTATTTATTTATTTTGGGCTGCGTTGGGTCTTCGTCGCTGTGCGCGGACTTTCTCTAGTTGCGGCGAGCAGGGGCTACTCTTCATTGCGGTATGCACGCTTCTCGTCACAGTGGCTTCTCTTGTTGCGGAGCATGGGCTCTAGGTGCACGGGCTCAGTAGTTGTGGCTTGTGGGCTCTAGAGCGCAGGCTCAGTAGTTGTGGCGCACGGGCTTAGTTGCTCCGTGGCATGTGGGGTCTTCCCAGACCAGGGCTCGAACCTGTGTCCCCTGCACTGGCAGGTGGATTCTTAACCACTGCACCACCAGGCACAGGGAAGTCTCAAGAATGCTTTTAAAGTCAATGAAGTTTGGTTAATCTGTTTTAAAATGCATGCATTTTTTTTTTTCATTTAGTATCTAAGGGAAGGCTATTTTCAAATACAGACTGAAAGAAAACTGAACTGATTTGGCTTTTTTTCATTAATTGAATTTAGATTAAGGCAAATGTTACCTCATCTAATAAAAGTTATAAAAAGCCAATCCTTCAGTTTTATAAAAAATTTTTTAAAAAGATAAAAGTTTGTAACATTTCCTTATAAACTATTTTCAAGTGCTCCCAAAGCAATCACAATGATGAAGAGAATCAACATATGGCATCTTCATTCTAAAACATAACAGTCTTCAACAAATGGTGCTTGAGACAACTGTATATTCACATGCAAAAGAATTAAGCTGGACTTCTACCTCACACCATAATAGAAAAATTAACTCATAGATCAATGATCTAAATATAGGCCTAAAACCATAAAACTCTTAGGAGACAACATAGGGCAAATCTTCATGACCTTCGATTTGGCAATGGATTGTTAGATATGGTACCCAAAGCGTGAACAACAAAATTAAAAATAGATAAAATGGTCTTCCTCAAAATTAAAGTCTTTTGTACACCAAAGGACACTATCAAGAAAGTGAAAAAACCTACAGAATGGGAGAAATATGTGTAATCATATACCTGATAAAGGTCTAGAATCCAGAATATATAAAGAACACTTACAATTCAACAACATAATGAAAGACAACTCAATTAAAACACGGGCAAGGGACATAAAGAGACGTTTTTTCAAAGAAGACATACAAATGGCCAACAAGCACATGAAGTTGCTCAGTGTCATTAGTCATTAGGGAAATGTAAATCAAAACCACAATCAGATGCCACTTCTCTAGGAAGGCTACAGTTCTCAAAAATGGAAAATAAAAAGTGTTGGCAAGACACAGAGAAATGGGAAACTTCATATACTATGGTGGTAATGTAAAATATTTCAGCCACTGTGGAAAACAATTTGTGGTTCCTCTAAAAGTTAAATATAGGGACTTCCCTGGTGGTCGAGTGGGTAAGACTCCGTGCTCCCAATGCAGGGGGCCTGGGTTTGATCCCTGGTCAGGGAACTAGATTCCACATACATGATGCAACTAAGAAGTAAGCATGCCGCAACTAAGACCCGGCACAGCCGAAATAAATAAAAATAAATAAATATTTTAAAAAATAAATAAAAGTTAAATATAGAATTACCATATGACCCAGCAATTCCACTTCTAGGTATATACCCAAAACAACTGAAAACAGGTACTCAAATACATACTTGTACATGCATGTTTATAGTAGCGCTGTTCGCAACAGCGAAAGGTAGAAACAAATATCCATCAATGGATAAATGGATAACAAATTGTGGTATACATATACAATGGAATATTATGCAGTCATAAAATGGAATGAAGTACTGATACATGCTACAAGGTGGATGAACCTTGAAAACATTATGCTAGGTCAAAGAAGCCAGACACAAAAAGTCACACACTGTGTGATTCCATTTATATGAAATATCCAGAGGAGGTAAATCCATAGAGACAGAATGCAGATTCATAGTTAACAGGGGCTGGAGGGAGCGGGTAATAGCAAGCAACCTGCTAATGCATTTGGAGTTTTCTTTTGGGGTGATAAAATGTTTTCTAACCAGACGGAGGTGGTAGTTGTACAACACTGTGAATGTACTAAATGCCTCTGAATTGTGACTTTAAAATGATTAATTTTATGTTATGTGAATTTCTCCTTAATTAAAAAAAAAATCCTTACAGGTGATGGGCTACTGTACTAGACAGAGCCTGAACTAGGTGAGGACAGGTTCTACCATTATAGCTGTGTGACCTTGGGCACCTTACCAAGCAGCACCTGTGCTATTTCTTCATCTATAAAATAAAAAGTACAATTATACTTAACACAATTACTGGAGGAAATAATTACGATAAACATAAGTGAAAGTACTTTGTAAATCAAAATCAAAATAAAAGGTATTGTTATTATTAACAGTAACTAGGGAATTCCCTGGCGGTCCGGGGGTTAGGACTTGGCGCTTTCACTGCCGAGGGTGCAGGTTCAATCCCTGGTCGGGGAACTAAGATCCCACAAGCCGTGCAGTGCGGCCAAAAAGTAGCTAGAACGGTACACTCTCACTTATTGACTGAGTCTACTTTAAAATTTTTCCATGAATTTATCAGTTGCTCTTTATAGACCCCACGTGTAATGCATTTCAATATTTAGAATCAAACGCCAGTTCACTTGCTTATTAGTGTATTACAAATGACATCAACGTTTTATTTTATTTGAAGACACAGCAAGGAAAGTGGTCAACAGAAAGCCTACTTTAAGTCACTCTTCTAAAGATAAACTCTCCCATGTACTGTACTCACAGGAATTGCTGTTAGCATCTGTCTTCCCAGCTTTCATGTGCCTGCTTGAGTTCTGCTGAGATTTGTTCTGCTCTTCTCCAGTGAGTAGGGCCTTTATTTCAGAAGGGATTTTCCCTTGGTCCATTGCCATGCACCACTGCTTGTACTGAAATACGTAAAATATATTTAAATAAAATTTTACTAGTCAGAGGTCAGCAACCACAGGTGGAAATCCTAGACATAAGAACTCCCGTAACTAGAGGTCAAATTGGCTGCTGGGAATCCCACCTTCTGTTGTATTCCTGTTTATAACCCAGGACATGGATGAGGCCTGCTATCTTCAGAAGAGGGTGAAAAACTACTGCTGAATCTTCTTGTGATGGGCTGGAGTAGTGCTCAGATTAAAAAGGGCCCTCTGGCTAAAAGAATATCCCCCCATGGAGTGCCACTCATTAGAATTCATCTCTTTTTGCCGACTGTCACATTATTATTTCTACTCCTAAAATAAGTAATTTTGTGACTTCCTTTCTCTATTTCATAAATATTCACTAAACATCTAACTTTCTACCAGCGTGTGTACTGTGGACTTTGGGGGATAAAAGATTAATCAGTCCGAAGATTACGTCCTCCAGTGGCTTACAGTGCAGAAGGCGAAAAATAATTTACAAGTCAAATTCAACGTATTAAAAAAAGTCTACTGAATAGTGTACATTTGGACTCTCTTCATGACCCAACTTAATTTTCTTACCTTCTAAAAAGCTGGGGGTAGCCTGTCCCAGTTTTGTAATGATCATGTTAGTATTATCTCTCTCTTTTCCAACCTGTCACCTCCTCCCCTGAGCTCACAGTACTAACGGGGTTTCTGTTCCCTTTTACCTATTCTCTTTTATATGTCTACAGCTACTACCTAAAGTCTGAATGAATGAATGAATAAAACCAGGCCAAATAGTATCACACTATGCATATTGCTACATACTGTTATACTGCTTTTTCCACTTAGCAATATCTTGTAAGTGTCTTTCTACATCAGTAAATATACATGTGCACTGTGATTTTCATGGGCTGCAAAGTAGTCCAATACATGAATGCAGTATAATTTAACCAATCCCCTACTGTTGAACATTTTGGTTATTTTCGATTTTTTTTTCTGTCATAAACAATTCCTTAAAGGAATAGTCACTTTCCACTCCCACCAGCAATGTATGGAAATGCTTATTTGCCTATGTGCTGGCTAACAGATTAATATGCTTTCCCGTGTTTGTCAACTGGATAGCTAAAAACTGGTATCTTCATGTTTAAATATAGCTTAGGTTGATTGTTTCATGCGTTTATTGACAGACTTTCTTACCATTTCCAGTTCCTCTCTGAGGGCACAAATGGCTCTTTCCCGACTGGATACCAACTCTTCCAAATACTGATATCTCAGTTTTTTTCTGGCTCGGCATTCTCTTGCACTCTGCCGGCTCCTCTCGAGCTTTGCCTTCAAGTCAATTTTGGCTGGCTTTCGACCACGTTTGCCGGGCTTCTTCACTTTACCTCCAACCACCTTCAGCAAGAGAGAGAAGCAGTTAATTTTTTTCCTAGTTCTGGGTCTAGGAAAGTGGCTGCGGCTGCATATTAGCAAGGAAAACATTTACAAATAACAAATAAATGGAGCCTGTGGAACTAAGAAAGCATAATCCCATCAAACGCCTTATGAGTCTTTGCTTCATAATTTCTTTTTCTGATACTTTTGATACCATGAATGTGAGAGAAGGCATAATATAAGTTTTCATTATTTCTTCAGTAATAAACTTTTTTTAATAATAAACTTTACAGAGCTTAACAGTAAACTTTATGAACCATATGTAGCTAGATAATAAAAAACTAAAAGATTGCCATTAAATATTTTGTTCACATAGAATTTTTATTGACTTAAGTAATAAGTAAAAAAAAAATATTGAAAATTGTAAGTTCAGTATGATCTCAATCTTATAAAACAACACATAGAAGAAAGGATCGTAAAAGGTCAGTGGCAGGGAGGAGTCAAGATGGCAGTGTGGGAAGATGCGGGGTTAGTATCTCCCCACAACTAGGGCGCCTGACGGCCACTGGTGAGGGAAGACTCTGACCCCCAAAGAGACGGGAGGAACCCCAAAGTGAACTGGTAGGACGTAGGGAAACCGAGGGGGTAGGAGAAGTGGAGGCCAGACAGGATCAGCGCCCCTGAGGCCAGGAGGATCAGGAGAGGCAGGTGGGAGGGATTCTTCCAAGAAGAGCAGGAGAGGAGCGGAGGGCCATCGCCCTGCTCACTCGGGCCCAGGGAGCCTGCTGGGCTCCCAAGTGAGGTCCCCTGCCCTCTGAGGCTGGGGTGGGGGGCACGCCTGGGCCCCTTCTGTTCCTTGAGCCTAAGCCCCACCCCCAACAGCGCCCAGGGCCTTTTCCAGCCCTGTGGGTCCTGAGCATTAGCCCCACCCACCACCCAAAACTCGCCCTTGTTTAGGCCCTGCCCTCCACAGCCAAGGCCTCCCCTTCCCCCTTTTTTTTCCCTTTCCCTCCTCCTCTCTTTTACTATTGTGGTACTGATATACCTTCCGGTTACTGACATACCTATATTTTTACTTTTACATTCTTTCTAACATATCTGTTAGTTTCTTAGTCTAATTTTATTTTTTACTTTATTATTTTTCTCCTTTTTTTTTTTCTTGCCACCCCACGTGGCTTGCGGGATCTTGATTTGTGAGCCCAGAGTCGGGGGGAAGCTCCTGCAGTGGGAGCTCCGAGTCCAAACCACTGGACTAACAGAGAACCTCAGACCCCAGGGAATACTCATTGGAGTGAGGTCTCACAGAGTTCCTCATCTCAGCACCAAGACCCAGCTCTACCCAATAGCCTACAAGCTCCAGTGTTGGAAGCCTCAGGCCAAACAACCAGTAAGATAAGAACACAATCCCACACATTAAAAAAAAAAATGAGATGGCACAAAAATATGTCACAGATGAAGGAGCAAGGTAAAAACCTACAAGACCAAATAAATGAAGAGGAAATAGGCAATCTACCTGAAAAAAAATTCAGAGTAACGACAGTAAAGATGATCCAAAATCTCGGAAATAGAATGGAAGCACAGATTGAGAAGATACAAGAAATGTTTAACAAAGATCTAGAAGAACTAAAGAACAAACACAGATGAACAACACAATAACTGAAATGAAAAATGCACTAGAAGGAATCAATAACAGAATAACTGAGGCAGAAGAATGAATAAATGAACTGGAAGACAAAATGGTAGAAATAACTGCCGAGGAGCAGAATAAAGAAAAAAGAATTGAAGACAATCTCAGAGACCTCTGGGATAACACTAAACACACCAACGTTCGAATTATAGGGGTCCCAGAAGAAGAAGAGAAAAAGAAAGGGTCTGAGAAAATATTTGAAGAGATTATAGTTGAAAACTTCCCTAACCAGGAAAGGAAATGGTCGCCCAAGTCCAGGAAGTACAGAGAGTCCCATACAGGATAAACCCTAGGAAAAATATACCAAGACACAAATTAATCGAACTAACAAAAATTAAATTCAAAGAAAAAATATTAAAAGCAGCAAGGGAAAAACAACAAATAACATACAAAGGAATCCCCATAAGGTTATCAGCTGATTTTTTAGCAGAAACTCTGCAGGCCAGAAGGGAGTGGCAGGATATACTTAAAGTGATGAAAGAGGAAAATCTACAACCAAGATTACTCTACCCAGCAAGATTACTCTACCCATTCAGATTCGATGAAGAAGTCAAAAGCTTTTCAGACAAGCAAAAGCTAAGAGAATTCAGCACCACCAAACCAGCTTTACAACAAATGCTAAAGAAACTTCTCTAAGCGGGAAACACAAGAGAAGAAAAAGACCCACAAAAACAAACCCAAAACAATTAAGTAAATGGTAATAGGAACATACATATCAATAATAACCTTGAATGTAAATGGATTAAATGCCCCAACCAAAAGTCACAGACTGGCTGAATGGATACAAAAACAAGAACCATATATATGCTGTCTACAAGAGACTCACTTCAGACCTAGGGACACATACAGACTGAAAGTAAACGGTTGGAAAAAGATACTCCATGCAAATGAAATCAAAAGAAGGCTGGAATAGCAATACTCGTATCAGATAAAATAGACTTTAAAAAAGACTGTTACAAGAGATAAGGAGGGACACTACATAATGATCAAAGGATCAATCCAAGAAGAAGATATAACAATTATAAATGTTTATGCACCCAACACAGAAGCACCGCAATACATAAGGCAAATGCTAACAACCATGAAAGGAGAAATCGACAGTAACACAATAATAGTAGGGGACTTTAAAATCCCACTTACACCAATGGACAGATCATCCAAACAGAAAATAATATGGAAACACAAGCTTTAAATGACACCACAGACAAGAGAGATCTAACTGATACTAAATAACCAAGAGATCACTGAAGAAATCAAAGAAGAAATTAAAAAATACATAGAAACAAATGACAACGAAAACATGTCAACCCAAAACCTATGGGATGCAGCAAAAGCAGTTCTAAGAGGGAAGTTGATAGCAATTCAATCTCACCTCAAGAAACAAGAAAAATCTCAAATAAACAAACTAACCCTACACTTAACTAGAGAAAGAAGAACAAAGAAAACCCAAAGTCAGTAGAAGGAAAGAAATCATAAAGATCAGAGCAGAAATAAATGAAACAGAAATGAAGAAAACAATAGCAAAGATCAATAAAACTAAAAGCTGGTTCTTTGAGAAGATAAACAAAACTGATAAACCCTTAGCCAGACTCATCAAGAAAAAAAGGGAGAGGACGTAAATCAATAAAATTAGAAATGAAAACGGAAAAATCACAACTGACACTGCAGAAATACAAAGGATTATAAGAGACTACTACAAACAACTATATGCCAATAAAATGGACAACCACGAAGAAATGGACAAATTCTTGGAAAGGTACAATTTTCCAAGAGTGAACCAGGAAGAATTAGAAAATATAAACAGACCTACCACAAGTAATGAAATTGAAACTGTAATTAAAAATCTTCCAACAAACAAAAGTCCAGGACCAGATGGCTTCACAGGCGAATTCTATCAAATATTTAGAGAAGAGCTAACACCGATCCTTCTCAAACTCTTCCAAAAAATTGCAGAGGGAGAAACACTCCCAAATTCATTCTATGAAGCCACCATCACCCTGATAGCCAAACCAGAAAAAGATACCACAAAAAAAGAAAATTATAGACCAATATCACTGATGAACATAGATGCAAAAATCCTGAACAAGATACTAGCAAACAGAATCCAACAGCACATTAAAAGGATCATACACCATGATCAAGTGGGATTTATCTCAGGGATGCAAGGATTCTTCCATAGATGCAAATCAATCAATGTGATGCACCACATTAACAAATCAAGGAATAAAAACTATATGATCATCTCAATAGATGCAGAAAAAGCTTTTGACAAAATTCAACACCCATTTATGATAAAAACTCTCCAGAAAATGGGCATAGAGGGAACCTACCTCAACATAATAAAGGCCATATATGACAAACCCACAGCAAGCATCACACTCAATGGTGAAAAACTGAAAGCATTTCCACTAGGATCAGGAACAAGACAAGGATGTCCACTCTTGCCACTCTTATTCAACATAATTTTGGAAGTCCTAGCACAGCAATCAGAGAAGAAGAAATAAAAGGAATACAAATTGGAAAAGAAGACATAAAACTGTCACTATTTGCCGATGAGATGATACTATACATAGAAAATCCTAAAGATGCCACCAGAAAACTACTAGAACTAATCAATGAATCTGGTAAGGTTGCAGGATACAAAATTAATGCACAGAAATCTCTGGCATTCCTATACACCAGCAACAAAAAATCAGAAAGAGAAATTAAGGAAACACTCCCATTTACCACTGCAACAAAAGAATAATATATCTAGGAATAAACCTGCTTAAGGAGGCGAAAGATTTGTACTCAGAAAACTATAAAACACTGATGAAAGAAATCAAAGATGACATAAACAGATGGAGAAATATACCATGTTCTTGGGTTGGAAGAATCAATATTATGAAAACGACTACACTACCCAAAGCAATCTACAGATTCAGTGCAATCCCTATCAAACTACCAATGGCATTCTTCACAGAATTAGAACAAAAAATCTTAGAATTCGTATGGAAACACAAAAGACCCCAAATAGCCAAAGCAATCTCGAGAAAGAAAAATGGAGTTGGAGGACTCCCTGACTTCAAACCATACCACAAAGCTACAGTAATCAAGACAGTATGGTACTGGCACAAAAACAGAAATATAGATCAATGGTACAGGATAGAATACCCAGAGATAAACCCACGCACATATGGGCACCTAATTTACAACAAAGGAGTCAAGAACATACAACGGAGAAAAGACAGCCTCTTCAATAAGTGGTGCTGGGAAAACTGGACAGCTACGTGTAAAAGAATGAAATTAGAACACTCCCTAACACCATACACAAAAATAAACTCCAAATGGATTAAAGACTTAAATGTAAGACCAGACACTATAATAATACTTTTAGAGGAAAACATAGGAAAAACACTCTTTGACATAAACCACAGCAAGATCTTTTTTGACCCACCTCCTACAGTTACAGAAATAAAAACAAAAATAAACAAATGGGACTTAATTAAAGGCTTTTGCACAGCAAAGGAAACCATAAACAAGACAGAAAGACAACCCTCAGAATGGGAGAAAATATTTGCAAATGAAACAACAGACAAAGGATTAATCTCCAAAATATACAAACAGCTCATAGAACTCAATATCAAAAAAACAAACAATCCAGTTAAAAATGGAGGAAGATCTAAATAGACATTTCACCAAGGAAGACAGACAGATGGCCAAGAGGCACATGAAAAGATGCTCAACATCACTAATTATTAGAGTAATGCAAATCAAAACTACAATGAGGTATCACCTCACGCCGGTCAGAATGGCCATTATCAAAAAAGCTAGAAAAATGATAAATGCTGGAAAGGGTGTGGTGAAAAAGGAACCCTCCTATACTGTTGGTGGGAATGTAAATTGATACAGCCACTATGGAGAACAGTATGGAGGTTCCTTAAAAAACTAAAAATAGAACTACCATACGACCAAGCAATTCCACCCCTGGGCATATACTCTGAGAAAACCATAATTCAAAAACAGACATGCACCACAATTTCACTGCAGCACTATTTACAATAGCCAAGACATGGAACCAACCCAGATGTCCATCAACAGATGAATGGATGAAGAAGATGTGGCACATATATACAATGAAATATTACTCAGCCAGAAAAAGAAATGAAACTGAGTTATCTGTAGTGAGGTGGATGGACCTAGAGTCTGTCATACAGAGTGAAGTAAGTCAGAAAGAGAAAAACAAATACCGTACGCTAACACATATATGGAATCTAAAAAAAAAAAAAAAAAAAGAGGGGGACTGATGAAGCTAGTTGCAGGGCAGGAATAAAGAGGTAGACACAGAGAATGGACTTGAGGACATGGGGTGGGAGGGCGAAGTGAGAGCAGCATCGACATATACACTACCAAAGGTAAAATAGCTAGCTAGTGGGAAGCAGCTGCATAGCACAGGGAGATCAGCTCGGTGCTTTGTGACCACCTAGAGGGGTGGGATAGGGAGGGTGAGAGGGAGGGGATATGGGGACATATGTATGCATATAGCTGATTCGCTTTGTTGTGCAACAGAAACTAGCAAGGTATTGGGAAGCAATTATACTCCAAGAAAGATCTATTAAAAAAAAAAGGTCAGTGAGGATTTCTGATAGGTGTGATTATAAAGAGCTTTTTTCTCATCTGTATTTTTTTATGATTTTTAAATATTTACAATTAGAAAAACATAAAATTTGTATATAAAATTATGTGTATAAATAAATAAATAAGAATCCTAAACAATTTGGCTATCAATTCCCTCTTCAAATTTGTTGAGCCCAAAGGAACACACAGAAGTCCCTGAAATCTTCAGGATAATTGTCTCCTGCCTTTAGAAGTCTATAATTATAACCCTAGACTGTCTCAGGAGATTTCTACCTGCTCCCACTGGTGTCAGAGACATCTTCTCAATATCCCTGTTATTCATTTACCTGCATAGGCACAGTTTTTTGGTGACTGCCAGAGTAATTTAATCTTCTTCACTGTTTAGCTTTGGAACCTCCCCAAGTTCTTATATAAGATGTAACTATGAGATAAAGATGACGAATTTTAAAATACATGAAACTGAACTTATACATCAAATGAATTTCCTTTAAAGGAGTCACTTTGAAAGGGGTAAATTTATTCCAATGAATAAGCTTTCTTGGAAGCTGCTTTTGGAGCCAGTTTCTTACAAGCCACAACACAATATTACTTTGCCGTATTACTTTCGAATGATACGTTATTCTTTAAATTCCCAATCTGATGGTCCACTTTGTTTACCTGACGAGGTTCCAAATGATGTCTAGGTCTTTCTGAAAATTACCCTCAGAGAATAAAAATGTCACTACTTTAGTATACTGAAAGGAATATTGTTGAGGCTTTAAAGGCAATTCTAAAAGAGAAGATGCAAAACTCAAACACTGGCAAATCATTGGAATAAATGTAGAAGTCTTACCAGGTAACAAAACTAAAAGGATCAATCTCCATGTGGATATAAAAACTCTAATTTGTTTGTGTGTTTGGAATCACTATTAATACCATAAACCAACAATGCCCAGTACCCTACAAAGATCAGATCTTTACTTGGTATCATGGTTAGGTCAGGAAAACCAAACTTCAAATGTTAATCAGCTACATTTACCAGAAACTGTGTCATAACAAGATGGCTAACCGCTGCACCTAGCATTTTATAGGGGGGGCTCTGAAATGAGACTGAATACTCTGAGTCTCAGGAAGAAAATCCTTTCCACCACCATCTTAAAAGCTAGCTGCTTCAGTACTACTCCCAAATTAGTTTTAACTTTTCAAAAACTGGTCTTTCAAAGCTTTCCTATTCTGTATCATCACGTTTTGATTCCAATATAATAATATATACCTCAGGAAATGTTTTTTCAAAATCAAATATATGATTAGCACTGGAAGGATAACTAGTTGATCCAAATATTACTATGGGCTAAATTTTAAATTATGCCTATATTGTATCAACTGCACAATTTTAATAAAGTATTTTGAAATCACCCTAGATTAAAACAAAGTGTATTTGCTATTGATACAGTCTTTAAAAAGCAATATATTTATAGCCTAAACTCATGTCTATAGTGAAATAAAAGGTAATCACACCTATTCTTTATGTAGTAAAATGAGTCATCAGGAACATACCACTCACTATAATCCAATACCTTATATATTGCTGTTTTTAATTAATTCAGGAATGGAATTCAGGAATAGCTGCCTTTGAGAAGCCAGCAAGAGGACACAGTGTACTGCACAGACTTCACTGATTTTTTTTTTTTTTAAAAAGGAAGCAAGTTTTGTTTTTTTTTTTTAATTTATTTATTTTTTTAAATTTATTTATTTATTTATTTATTTATTTGTTTTATAAATTTATTTATTTATTTATTTTTGGCTGTGTTGGGTCTTCGTTTCTGTGCGAGGGCTTTCTGCAGTTGCGGCGAGCGGGGGCCACTCTTCATCGCGGTGCGCGGGCCTCTCACTGTCGCGGCCTCTCCCGTTGCGGCCTCTCCCGTTGCGGCCTCTCCCGTTGCGGCCTCTCCCGTTGCGGAGCACAGGCTCCAGACGCGCAGGCTCAGTAGTTGTGGCTCACGGGCCTAGTTGCTCCGCGGCATGTGGGATCTTCCCGGACCGGGGCACGAACCCGTGTCCCCTGCATTGGCGGGCGGATTCTCAACCACTGCGCCACCAGGGAAGCCCTTTTTATTTATTTATATGGCTGTGTTGGGTCTTCGTTTCTGTGCAGGGGCTTTCTCCAGTTGCGGCCAGCAGGGGCCACTCTTCATCGCGGTGCGCGGGCGTCTCACTATCGCGGCCTCTCTTGTTGCGGAGCACAGGCTCCAGATGCGGAGGCTCAGTAATTGCGGCTCACGGGCCCAGTTGCTCCGCGGCATGTGGGATCCTCCCAGACCAGGGCTCGAACCCATGTCCCCTGCATTGGCAGGCAGATTCCCAACCACTGCGCCACCAGGGAAGCCCACTTCACTGATTTTTTACACAAACCTAGCATAGTCATAAAAATCAAACAAAAGGTATAACCCTTTGTTTAGCTTTCATGGTAGCAAAATATTTAAACTGGAACTATTTTATTCCTTTTTTTAAATTAGAAAGGCACAGTAAATGAATCCAGGGCTCCTGCATTTTATGTCATCTGTAAAATTATATTTAAGACCACATAACCACCACTTCTCTAGCTTAATTTTTCCTCAGTAATAGCCTGAATTATTGGCTTTTGGTGTCAGCTAAAATCTGATTAGTGTGCCAGTTTTCAAGAAAGTGCAACACATCACAGGATTATTATAAATCTTAAGTAAAATAATGTATGAGAGCACTTTGTTAGAAAAAAAAAGCGTATTATACAAATATAGGTTAGTATACTAGTTACCTGAACAACTGAACTTTACATATTTCATGAGCCATAAAGATTGGGGAACGGATAAGGGAAGTTAATAAGAAATGAGGAACCAGGGGACTTCCCTGGTAGTCCAGTGGCTAAGACTCCACACTCCCAATGCAGGAGGCCCAGGTTCGATCCCTGGTCAGGGGACTAGATCCCACATGCATGCCGCAACTAAGAGTTCGCATCACACAACTAAAGATCCTGCATGCCGCAACTAAGACTCAGCGCAGCCAAAATAAATTAATTAATTAATTAAAAAAAAAAGAAATACATGCTGTATTTAAAAAAAAAGAAAAAAGAAAAGAAATGAGGAACCAGAAACTAAAACTGAAATCAACCCCACAAATTCCTTAAATATGTCTGAGCCAAAAATTAGTCTTACCAATGTTTCTTAGAATTTTCACAAACTCAGTGATAACCACATTGTCCCCTTGCTCTCTCTTATTCTGTGAGGAAGCACATTAATGTGGCTAAATGAAAGTACTGATTTTTACACACCAACACAAACGCCAAAAAGAAAACTATGAAAATAATCCTCCAATTTAACTTTTTTTCTGTTGTAGTTTTATTTCTACCGACATAGGGCCACATGAAAATTTAAATAGCTGTTTTTGTAACAAGGTACCTCTTTATCAGCTATTTTACCTCCTCTTCCTCCCGAAAACACATTTGTGAGCTGCAGAGAAAAGGTCCTAAGGGAAACACTCACAAGGCCTGTCTCCCTAACCCACACCACCAAGAAAAGCAACCTGCCAGCCATTGATTTTGTCTTGCCCTGCACAGGGAACTTCTTTCACAAAGGTAGGATATTAGAGATGTTAGATTTCAGCAGGGCCTCTGCAATTCTAACTCTGTCTTCATTATATGTTAAAAACGTTAAAGTAAGAATGAAGGTCCTACTTTTCTGTTAACTATCTGTTTTTAACACGTTCTCCTTTGAGATAAGCTAAAACTAAAGGTCATGATTTTTAGAAAGTAAGCACCAAGGACTCTGTCATATTTTACCTTAGTACATAATAAGTATTTAATAAATATGACAGATAAAACACAAAAGACATTCCTCAGTAGCCAATGAGTCATAGAAGACATCACAAGGGAAATAAGAAAAATACTTTGAGATGAATGAAAAGGAAAACACAATATACCAACACTTTATGAGATACAGCTTAAGCAGTGCTCAAAAGTAGCCATAAACACCTAAATGAAGAAAGATTTTAAAATCAATAACCTAACTTTCTACCCTAAGAAACTAGAAAAAGAGCAAATTAAACCTAAAACAAGTAGATGGAAAGAAATAATAAACATCACACTAGAGATAAATAAAACAGAGAATGGAAAAACAACAGGGAAAAAAATATCAATAAAACCAAAAGCTGGTTCTTCAAAAAGACCAACAGAATTGACACACCATTAGCTAGACTGACCAAGAGAAAACATTCAAAATCCTAAACTCAAGACTGAAAGAGAAGACATCACTATTGCCTTTACCAAAGTAAAAATGGTTTCACGGGAATATTATGAAACATTGCCAAAAAACTAGATAACCTAGTTGAAATGGACAAATGAAATGGACAAATTTCTAGAAAGACACAAAGTAGCAAGACTGACTGAAGAAGAAATAGAAAATCTAAAAAGACCAATGACAAATAAAGAGACTGAAAGAGTAATCAAAAAATTTCCCATAAAGACAAGTCCAGGTGACTTCACTGGTAAATTACCAAACATTTAATGAATTAACACTAATTCTTTAAAAACTCTTCCAAAAAGCAGAAGAGGAAAGAACATTTCCCAATTCATCCTATGAGCCAATATTAGCCTAATACCAAAACCAAAGATATCATAAGAAAACTATAGACCAGTATGTCTCACGAATATAGATGGAAAAATCTTCAATAAAATACTAGCAGACTAAATCTAACAGCATATAAAGAGGATTATCTACCATAACTATGTGATTTATCCCAGGGATAAAGGTTGGTCTAACAACTGAAAATCAATTACTGTAATACACCATATCAATAGGAAAAAGGACAAAAATTACATGTTCATCTCAATAGACTCAGAAAAAGCACCTGACAAAATCCAACACCCTGGGGCTTCCCTGGTGTCACAGTGGTTAAGAATCCGCCTGCCAATGCAGGGGACACAGGTTTGAGCCCTGGGGTCCGGGAAGATCCCACATGCTGCGGAGCAACTAAGCCCGTGTGCCACAACTACTGAAGCCCGCATGCCTAGAGTCCGTGCTCTGCAACAGGAGAAGACACCACAATGAGAAGCCCACGCACCACAACGAAGAGTAGCCCCCACTCGCGCAACTAGAGAAAGCCTGCATGCAGCAACGAAGACCCAATGCCAATTAAAAAAAAAAAATCCAACACCCTTATATGATTTAAAAAAACCCAAAACACTCGAAAAACTAGGAATAGAAGGGAACTTCTTCAACCTGGTAAAGGGCATCTATGAAAAAACCACAGCTAACATCATTTAAAGGTGAAAGATTGAATACTTTCCCTCAAAGATCAGAAACAAAACAAGGATTTTTGTCTTCTCTTGTCACTTCTATTCAACATTGTACTGGAGGTTCTAGCCACAGCAATTAGGCAAGGAAAAGAAAGAGAAAGCATTCAGATTACAAAGGAAAAAGTAAAACTATTTCTATTTGAAGATGATATGATCTTATATATAAAAAATCCTAAGGAATCCACAAAAAAACTATTAGCGCTCATAAATGAGTTGAACAAAGTTGCAAGACACAAGGTGGTCAATATATAAAAATCAGTTGTGTTTCTATATACGATGAACAACCTGAAAATGAAATTATGAAAACATTCCATTTAGAATATCATCAAAAAGAATAAAATACTTAGGAATAAACTTAATAAAAGAAGTGCAGGGACTTCCCTGGTGGTCCAGTGGTTAAGAATCTGCCTTCCAATGCAGTGAACATGGGTTTGATTCCTGGTCAGGGAACTAAGATCCCAAATGCTATGGGGCAACTAAGCCCGCGCGCCACAACTACCGAGCCCATGCACTCCGGAGCCTGCACACCACAACTAGAGAGCCCACGTGCCGCAACTAGAGAAAAACCCATGCACCACAACAAAAGATACTGCATGCCGCAACAAAGATCCCACGTGCCACAACTAAGACCCAACTCAGCCTAAAATTAAAAAAAAAAGTGCAAGACATATACTGAAAGCCACAAAAATCACTGTAAGAAATTAAAGACGACCTAATAAAAAGAAAGACATTCCATGTTAATGGATTGGTAGACTTAATATTGTTAAGATGACAACATTCCCCAAATTGAGCTACAGATTCAACACAATTCCTATCAAAATTCCAGCTGATGTTTTGCAGAAATTGACAAGATAATCCTAAAATTCATATGGAAATACAATGGACCCAAAAAAGCCAAAGCAATCTTGAAAAAGAACAAAGATGAAGGACTCACACTTTCTGATTTCAAAACTTATTAGCTACACTAATCAAGATAGTGTGGTACTGGCACAAGGACAGACATACAGATCAATGGAAAAGAATTGAGAATCCAGAAATAAACCTTTATGTTTACGGTCAATTGATTTTCAACAAGGTGCCAAAACAATAGAGAAATGAGGAAAGAATAGTCATTTCAATAAACAGTGCTGGAACAACTGGATATCTACAAAGAAGAATTAAGTTGCACTCCTACAACATGCCATACACAAAGATTAACTCAAAACAGAACAAAGGTCTGAATGTAAGAGAGACAACTATAAAACTCTTAGAGGAAAACACACGAATAAATCTTTGTGACCTTGGATTAGGCAATGGTTTCTTAGGTATGACCTCACAAGCAACAAAAGAAAAATTAAATTGGACTTCACAAAATTAAAAATTTTCTGCTTCAAAGGACACCATCAAGGTGAAAAGATAATCCACTGAATGAGAGAAAATATTTGTAAATCATAGATATGATAAGGGACTTACATCCATAATATATAAAGAACACTCCCAGCTCAACAATAAAAAGATAAATAATCCAATTAGAATGTGGGCAAAGTATCTGAATAGACATTTCTCCAAAGAAGATATACAAATGGCCAATAAGCATATGAAAAAATGCTTAACATCATTAGTCATTAGGGAAGTGTGAATCAGAATCATGAGATACCACTTTAAACCCACTAGGATGGCTATATAATCAAAAAGACAGCCAAGAACAAGAACTGGTATAGATGTGGAGAAATGGAACCCTCATACATTGCTGTTGGGAATGTAAAATGGTGGCCAGTTTGGAAAACAGTTTGGCAGTTCCTCCAAAATATTAAACACAGAATTACCATATGACTCAGCAATTCTACTTCTAGGTGTATCCCAAAAAGAAATGAGAACATATGTCACATAAGAACTTGTACACAGATGTTCAGAGCACCACTGTTCATGACAGCTAAAAAATGGAAACAACCCAAATATCTATCAACTGATGAATGGATAACAAAATGTGGTATATCCATACAATGGAATATTATTCAGCCATAAAAAGGAATGGAGTACTGATACATGGTACAACATGGATGAACCTTGAAAACATTATGCCAAGTGAAAGAAGCCAAATACAAAAGGCCACATACTATATGATTCCATTTACATGGAATGTCTAGAATAGGCAATCTATAGCAACAGAAAGTAGATTAGTGGTTGTTTAAGGCTGGAAGGAGAAGGAGATAATAGGGAGTGACTGCTAAAGGTTTTTTTGTTTTGTTTTTAATTAATAGACTTTGTTTTTTAGAGCTGTTTTCAGTTCACAGGAAAATTCAGCAGAAAGTACAGAGTTCCCATATATCCCCTCTCTCTCTGCACAGTTTCACCTATTAACATCTTGCATTAGTGTCGTACATTTGTTACAATTGATTAACCCCATGTTGATATATTATTAATAAGTAAAGTCCATAGTTTACTTAAGGGTTCACTCTTTGTGCTGTACAATTCTATGGGTTTTGACAAATGCATCGTGTCATATATCTGCCATTAGAGTATCATACAGAATATTTTCACTGCCCTAAAAATCCCCTGCACTCTACCTATTCCTCCCTCCCTCTCCCGTGAAACCTTGGCAACCACTGACCTTTATTACTCTACAGTTTTGTCTTTTCCAGAATGTCATATAGTTGGAGTCATATAGTAGGTAGCCTTTTCAAACTGGCTTCTTTCACTTAGCAATATGCATTTAAGTTCCCTCACACCTTTTTGTAGCTAAATAGCTCGTTTCTTTCTATTGCTAAATAATATGAATAACATTCCATTATATGAGTATAATAGTTTGTTTATAAGGGTTTCTTTTGGGGTGATGAAAATGTTCTGGAATTAGATAGTGGTGATCATTGTACAACTGTGTGAATACACTAAAAAATAACAGAATTATATACTTGAAAAGGATGAATTTTATGGTATGGGCTATTTTTTAAAATGACACGAACCTTAGAGAGCAGAAAGAATAGCAGCAAAGGAAGAATCAAGGTGGCACAGAGACACAAGCACATGAGAAAGAACACGAGGGAGGGGAGGGGTCAAGCATAAAGCTCCTAATTTATGAGTTTTAAAAGGCTGAGAATTAAGATAAAACTGCATTTAGCCAAGAGGGAGTTCCTGATGCCACAGGCTCCCCAGTCAATGGGTTTAATGTCTGTGGAAAGAAGAGGTGTGATTGTAGATGCATGTCCTTTAGGGGCTTCTTCAAATGAGGAGGACTCCAGTGTCCAGATTAAATCTTATTCCAAAGATTCTTGGATCATTTTACTTCGGCTTTTTAGGAACAAACAACAAAAACAAATTCGGAGCTAAATCTGGGCGTGCAGGGAGCAAGCACTCACTGTGGGCAGGGCCGTGAGCTAGGCCTCCGCATGTCAGGCTCACGTTATTTCACACCAGGGGAGGTAAACACTTACCCTCATCTTTTTCAGGTAAAGAGGGGAAAATTAATTTCTTTATTTAACAACCATTTATTGAACACTCACTTTGCCCCAAACACTGTCAAACTCTAGGAATATTAATGTAAGAAGATAGGGTCCTTATCTTTAATATATTTATTAGACTTCTGAAATGCAGCAGACATGAAATAAACACCATTATAAAGGGCAGGATATCAGTACACACAGGAGTGCTGCTGGTATAGGGATGCACACACACACACACAGATAAGCATAGTGATCTCTTTATTTCATGGATATAAAATCTGGATAGAACCCAAGTCCCCTGATTAGCATCACAGCAACTGACTAAAGATGCTCAGTTGTCACAAGATGACTCACTATCATCAAGCATGACTATTTCCCTTCTAGATTCCTAGGTAGGACTCATTAACCTGAACATATAACTCCCTGAAAAGGCTCTAAAACTGACAGATGCTTTAAATGCAGTGCTATATTAATGCTATATAGTCAGTCATTTAATGACTGGATTCATTTAATCCAGCTCACTGTGACATTAGTCACCTGATGGAGGGCAGCGGTGAGGAGGTTAACTAACAAATTTTTTCATTTTATGCGTCTCTGAAATTTCCCTCTGCTATTTGCGACTCTCTGTGCCACCCACTGAAGTCATGCCAGTTTACTCCTTTACAACATGTCTGATTTAGCTCTTCTTCTCTATTCCTACTACCTACATTACTACCCTACTTACAGAGTATTGCCGTGGGTTTCCCAGTGGATCTCCCTCCCATCCCTCCTTACTTCCCTGGTTAATCTATCTTGCAAAGAACTGCCAAATTAGCCTTTCTTTTCAGCTTATTAAAATAACTTTAGTGTATTTTTTTTTCATTGTAAAAAGGTGGTACCTGATCATTATAGAAAGAACAAACTTTAACGGCCCTCTGGCCATGTCACGCTCCGGCTCAAGGGCAGGCCTCTGGCTCAGCACTGCTTACCAGGTCACCAAATCCAGAATACTGATTTCCTGTAGCTGCTGTAACCACCACCACGACGTCGGTGGCTTAAAACAACAGAAATGTGTTCTCTCCCTGTTCTGGAGGCCAGAAGGCTGGCAGGGCTGCTGTGCTCCCTCCAGCCGCCCTAGGGGAGAAGCCGTCCTTCGCCTCTTCCGGCTGCTGGCAGCTGTGAGCACTCCTTCCTTTGTGGCCACATCGATCCAAGCTCTGCCTCTGTGGTCACCCTGCCTCCACGTCTGTCTGTCAAATCCCCCTCTGCCGCACTCTTAGGAGGACACTTGCCATTGGATTTAGGGCTCACCCAGAGAACCCAGGATAAATTCCTCCTCTCAAATACTTAACTAAGTCACATTTTGGGCCATATAATATTCACTCTTTTACCATATAAGGGGATATTTACAGGTTCCATTAGCACATGGATGTATCTTTTTAGAGGCCACCATTCAGCCCGCTACATCCAGGCTCCTGCTCACCGAGCCAATTTTCTCTTTCGTTTTTCCCAACAAGTCATGCCTGTGTCCTTGGGGAGCTCACCCCACGCCCTGCATTCCTGCCTATACTCACCATTTCTCTAAACGCTCCCTCTCCACAACCCGGCCCCTGCCGCCTGATCCAAACCTGCAAACATTATGCTCCCTTTGGTTAGGGTCAGCCCTGGCCCTCTTTCTGGGAAGCTTGCTGACAATCACCTTCTGTCCACACATTATTTTTCATCTCCGAATTTCTGGAACATATAGTCACCATCACGCTGAATTTACATGGTATACTGGTTATTTTTAGTGGCCTCACAGATTTAAGTTCTATCTCCTCCAAGTGATGTGTGCACTGCAGGCACAGAAGCTGTGTTTTCTATTCCAATCCCCACTGTTATCTGGCCCAGAGCCAGGCATTTACAAGGCATTTATTAAAAGACTGATAATTGGATGAATAAATGCAAAGAAAAATTAGCAATTTTAAAAAATATTTTTGCAAGTTAATTTAATATTTTGCCATTTATATTTTGCAATTTAATTTAAATTGGTATTACTATGACCACCACTACCACCAGCTTATAGAAGTTGATAAAAAAAAAAAAAACCAAACCTCTCTCATAAGGGATATAAAATCTCAAAAACCAATCAATAACTCTTATTATTTTACCACCCTTTTAGCACTTATTTACATCCTAAAGCTCTAATTCTTTTTTAAAAATATATTTACTTATTTATGGCTGTGTTGGGTCTTCATTGCTGCGCACGGGCTTTCTCTAGTCGCGGCGAGCGGGGGCTACTCTTCGTTGCGGTGTGCGGGCTTCTCATTGCGGTGGCTTCTCTTGTTCAGGAGCACGAGCTCTAGGCGCGCGGGCTTCAGCAGTTGTGGCATGTGGGCTCAGTAGTTGTGGTGCACAGGCTTAGTTGCTCCGCGGCATGTGGGATCTTCCCGGACCAGGGCTCGAACCCATGTCCCCTGCATTGGCAGGCAGATTCTTAACCACTGCGCCACCAGGGAAGTCCCCTAATGCTCTAATTCTTAAGGCGACTCATAAAAGTTTCAAGTTGTGAAGTCTAAGAGAATTACTGCATTCACATGAAGTGGCAGCATCAGCCCCAGCTAAGAAGGAAAATAGCAGGAAAGCTTGTTTCACTTTTCTTTTGAAAACATAAAGTGAAACATTATCTGCCATCCATTAAAGAAAAATAAGACAGATATGAATGCGGCCAGCCACTGCTCTTTACCACTTTAAAGAAAAAAAACAAGCAGCTATACTTTCATTTGGTGTTAAGGCTCCCATAACTTCCTTCACAGCTGTTGGTTAGGCTCTTCTCTTTTCTTATTTACCAGATCTTCAGAAAGAGAGAAAGTCTAATCACATCTTCCTGCTGCTAACCCTTCTGCCAGTTTTTCTCATTAACAGAGGAGAAACAAGATAAAGCAGGCATTTCTGACTGTTAACTCCTGCCTCTCCTCTCCCAACCCCTAATCCTCCCCTTCCCCAGCCTATTACTGTTTGAAGCTAAATATAATACTACATGTATTTTAGCAATGCCCCAAACTGTTACAAACTGACTCAGTAAGAGTGGCCTACAGGCATGTCTCATTTTATCGTGCTTCACTTTACTGCATTTTTTTTACAAACTGAAGGTTATGGCAACCCTGCATTGTCAGATGATGGCTAGCATTTTTTTGCAGTAAAGTATTATTTAAGTAGGGTATGTATTTTTTTTTTAGACATAATGCTATTGTATACTTAATCGACTACAGTATAATGTAGACATAACTTTTATATGTACTAGGAAACCAAAAAATTCATGTGACTTGCTTTATTACATATTTGCTTTACTGCAGTAGTCTGGAAATGAACCCAGTATATCGGCCTGTATACTTTACTGTCTTTGCTTCTTTACCACCCACTCTTCCTCAACCGCTACATTTTGGCTTCTGCCCCATCACTCTGTTGAAACTTCTCATGCTAGGTTCATAAACAATCTCCTGTTTTTGAAGTCCAATGGATACTTTTTCACTACTTACTTCAGATGGAATAACAACCTTTTTTTTTCTGGTTCTCCTGTATCACTAACCTCTCCTTTTCAGTTTATTTTGCTGAGTCATATTCCTTGGCCTCTTCTGATCATTTTAAAGTTTTCCAGGGTTCTGTCTCTTTAGCTCTCTCTTCTGTCCACCTTCTTTATCCTTCAAGGATTTTATGCATGCTGCATCAACCACAGCCTACGTTGTAATGGTCTCTAGCATGGTCTTCAGCTCAGGCCTTTCTTCTGAGCAATCTAACCAAGCTGGTGAGGAGTCACAGAGGACCAGCATTTATTTTGAACCCATTATGTACTACGTTTTTTTAAATACATATATAACATTTAATTCTCACACTAACTCAATAAGGCTTTATTAACACATCCAATTTATAGGTAAAGAAATACAGTTCTGAAAAGATTAAAATAATTGGCCGACATAAACCATAGCAATATTTTCTTAGGTAAGTCTCCCAAGGCAAAAGAAATAAAAGCAAAAATAAACAAATGGCACCTAATCAAACTTTAAAGCTTTTGCACAGCAAAGGAAACCATCAACAAAAAAGACAACCTACAGAATGGGAGAAAATATTTGCAAACAATGCGAATGACAAGGGGTTAATATCCAAAATATTAAACAGCTCATGTAACTCAACAATACCGAAAAAACAAAAACCCAATCAACAAATGGGCAGAAGACCTAAACAGACATTTCTCCAAAGAAGACATACAGATGGCCAACAAGCACATGAAAAGATGTTCAACATCGCTTATTATTAGAGAAATGCAAATCAAAACCACAATGAGGTATCACCCACATCTGTCAGAATGGCTATCATCAAAAAGTCTACAAATAATAAATACTGGAGAGGGTGTGGAGAAAAGGAAATCCTCCTACACTGTTGGTGGGAATGTAAATTGATACAGCCACTATGGAGAACAGTATGGAGGTTCCTTAAAAGAACAAAAATAGAACTACCATATGATCGGGCAACCCCCCTCCTGGGTATGTATCTGGAAAAGAGGAAAACTCTAATTCAAAAAGATATATGCACCCCAATGTTCACAGCAGCACTATGGCAGTCCACAGCCAAGACATGGAAACAACCCACGTGCCCATTAACAGACTACTGGCTTAAGAAGATGCGGTATATATATACATACAATGGGATATTACTCAGCCATAAAAAAGAATGAAATATTGCCATTTGCAGCAACACGGATGGACCTAGAGAATATTATACTTAGTGAAGTAAGTCAGACAAAGACAAATATTATATGATATCACTTAATGTGGAATCAAAAAATAATACAAATGAACCTATATACAAAACAGAAACAGACTCACAGACATAGAAAACAAATTTATGATTACCAGATGGGAAAGGGAGGGGGGTAGGGATAAATTAGGATTATGGGATTATCAGATACATGCTACTATACACAAAATAGATAAGCAACAGGGATTTACTGTATAGCACAGGGAACCATATTCAATATCTTGTAATAACCTATAATGGAAAAAAATCTGAAATATATATATATATAACTAAATCACTTTGCTGTACACCTGAAACTAATACAGTACTGTAAATCAACTATACTTCAATAAAAAAATAATAATCTGTCCAAAATCATAATAGCCTAAAGTGGTGGAAATTAGATTTGAACTCTGGTTACATGCCAAAATCTATGTTCCTTCCTAATTGGACCATCTGCCTCTAGTCTTGTTCCAGTTCCTACATCTTTACCCTAATCCAGTCTCCATATAGCCATGAACATTTTTTTTGAAAACACAAATCTGATATTATCACCTTTGCTTTAAAATCCTTTAATAGCTCCTCAACAACTATGGTGCCTTGGTTTTCAAACAAAATTCAAATTCCCAGGCCCTGTTCCCCAAAATTCTGATTCAGTCTTCTTTATTTCACACTTTGAAAAATACTGGCCCAAATTTCTGAGCTTAACTTGCCAAGCAGATCATGAGCTGGCCCCTGATTATCCTTCCATCCTTATCTCTGCCCACACCTCTAGCTGTGCCTTATGCTCTAGCTCAGGGATCAGCAAACTCTAGCCCAGCTGGCAAGCCAAAGCCAGCCTGTTGCCTGTTTGGGGAAATAAAGTTTTATCAGAACACAGCCACATCCATGCATTACATTCTGCCTACAGTTGCTTTCACGCTGCAGTGGTAGAGTTAATTGCAACAGAGATCGATCACGTGGCCCACAAATATTTACTATCTGCCCCTTTAAAGAAAATTCCCCAATTCCTGCTCTAGCTTGTACCAAAATACTTATTTCCCAGTGCAATATGCTTTAGTATAGGATATTCCCTCTTTCCCATTTTCTGAGGGACTCCTATTCTTCCTTACAGATTCATTCCTACTGTGTGAACCCATGTCTGACATACCCAGTTAGCCATCCATTCTTAGTGCCCCCAAAGCACTTTGCCACGACTGCCCTCATTTCTTACCTCACCACGTTGTAATTATTTTTCTGTATGTCTGTCTAGCCCACTGAAACATAAGCTCCTGAGAATAATTATAAACTCTTACTTGTCTTTGTATCTCTAGCACAATGCCTCGTGTTACATACATATTAGGTGTCCAACAAATGTTTGACGATAAATGAATAAATGAACAAACTTTTAGGAAAACCTTAAAGAGAAAACCTTCTGAATAAGGTTATTTAAACTTAAGATTTCAACTGATATCTGTAGAGGTACCCTAGTTAAAATGTACACATAGCCTACGCAGGTAAGGAAGGCACATTTAAAACATGAATATCTACTGTCTAGTTTGGTAAACGAGCTGGCTCTTCTGTCTTGGTATCATGGAAAGCATGGATAGAGCAGGAGGACAGAAAAGGCAGAAAGTCTCTGGGCTTCATGGCACTGCCCAAGGAGGGTAGTTCCAACTATAGCAAAGGATGGCTAAGGGGCCAACAAGAGGGACTTCAGGGGCCAAAGGACAGCTCTGGGAATGTCAAAGAGATTTTTGGCCAGGTTAAAATTTTCGTGAGAACCAGCATTACTCAGAACAACTGAATGGAAGAAATGACCTAAGGGGTAAGGAATGGTAAGGAATGGTCCAATTAGGAAGGAACATAGATTTTGGCATATAACCAGAGTTCAAATCTAATTTCCACCACTTTAAGCTATTATGATTTTGGACAGATTATTATTTTTTTATTGAAGTATAGCTGATTTACAGAACTGTATAAGAAACCTCATTTTCAGATAATCATGTGGAGCACAGGTGGAAAGGAAGTATGCAGGAGAAGGGCAGCCCATATCAGCATCCTGTGGCCAGTGGCTGACCCGCTCTCTCACCAGTCCCTCAGCTGGAACTTGGTGCCCTAAACTGTCAGGCTGGGCAATACAGAATGGTGGTCTTTTACCAGCTTAGTCTGCGGCAGGAACACAGCTGGTCTAGGATATTTCAAGTTACTCATTCGTTCGTTCGATAAACATGAAAGTCAAATAGAAAATAGGAAACCCTCTATGATCAAAGCCTCTGAAAATAACACATTTCAATTTTCTTTGTAACTGAATGCAGCACGTTAGGAAGAAGAGGCTTTCATAAAACAAGCGCTTTTTCTTAGTGGTGGACAAGCAGGTAGGCTCAGGAGACTACCTTTCTCACACAATCTGACAGTTAAGGGCACAGTTTAAGGTCGTTTCATGCCCCATCCCGTGGTCCGTGTCCCACTGGGGGGCATAGTTAGGAGCAGAGGGTAGCGTGGGGGAAACACAGCTGCAAATGTCATGCAACAGCGCACACTTAAAAATTACTAAAATGAGCATCTCAGGTGCCTACTGCACTGTGTTAAAGACCGAGGAAGTCACTGACAGATAATATGATAAGGATAATATTTTCTGAGTGCCTATCATGTGTTAGACTCTGTATTTGATGCTTCAAATGCATTATCTCTAATCCTCAACAAAGCCTGGGAAGAAGGTATTGACCATCTAACAGATAGAATGGAAGCTCAAAAAGGTTAAATAACTTAGCCAAGATATTTTCCTTCTCAACTAGCCTAAGTAGAAATCTATTCAATCAGAATTTGAGATGTGCTACTTAGCACTTCCCCAAGCCCCCCTTTTAGATGCCCAGTCTGTCTCTTGCTTTATTTTTCCCATTAGCTGTAGTCTGTATACTCAGGCTGGCTGGCTCAATAGAGCAAACTGATTAATAAAGCCCAGGTACATCTAGGGCAGTCTCCTTAATGCCACTCTGTTCCAATGCAATTCAATCACTATTAACCAGTACTCTATGATGTAACATACCAGGCACATTGCTACCTACCTGGAAGGCAAAGCTGCACTCCCATTCAAAACTGTCCTGCCCTGACTCCAGGAAACTAGATGGCAGAAGGTGGAAAGCTCTTGGCAAACTCATTCACCACCACTGATGAAAACAACTCAGAATACAGAATCTTTATAAAGGGAGGTCATCACATCATCATCATGCTTCCTGACCTGCTCACTCAAATACTGCCTCTCTGTAACTGCTGCTCCTGCCCACTCTGTCCTCCTCCTGTTGCCCTGGCCTTGCTGTCAGCCAGTTTGTCATCTTCTATGCCCTCACCAGCACAACCACCATATACGTCCAAGCCTCAACTTTCCCCTTACACAGGGGAAAACGGAACCTGAGACTCCATCACCCATACATAATGTGAGGGAGAAGTGTGTTTTCTGTGTGAGTGTGTATGTATCTACTAGGAGGAGAATACAATTTTGCAGGACGGTAACAACTAGAGCAAAGGCAAAGGCAGGACTAGGAGCCTTTTTAAAAGACTGTTTCATACCACCTGACTGCTGAAAGAGCAATCCGGTCTTGCTGTACGTGGCATTTAAACGTTACTCAACCACAGCTACGACATGTATTCAAAGTGAAAGTAGTGTATTCACAGAGGCACTACCCATCCAGAGACATCTGAAGTGGTTTTTCTTTTCCGTAATCATTAAAGATTGAAGAAACTGCTGGTTTTTAAATACCGCCACAATACAATGAATTAATAAAGAATGAGTACTGAATTCATTTTGCTTAGCTATGAACCTTCTAAGAAGTTATGAAGAGCCTACCCCCCAAAATTAACTTCACTCTTTAGGCAAAACCATAACACTTTATACCTTCCACTAGAGCTTGCCTGTTTCTAGAAATGAGTCCTATGTTATTTTATAGGTAGATAAGATAACTCAAAATCCTATGTATTTTTCTTGAATTTATTTGAGATTAGTAAAGACTCTGAGAAAGTTATTACATGTTTCAAAGGTTCAAAAAAGAAACAACTGAAAATTATGTAGAATATACTGTGAGAGTCTCAAACCGAGGACATGAAAGAATATGCTGCTTTAGCATCCTTTCCCAGCCATATCTAGGAAAGATAGTGGACACAGTATTTGGACTTAATTTCAAAATTAACACTGAAAGATCAAGCTAGCAAAGGTTGTTATGGAAAATTATCTTCTGATTTTTCTGGAAAACTTTCAGAACTCCTCCTTTCTGTCTGGGAAATACCACTTCCTATTAGGAGGGGTTTGCTACTTCACAAATATGCTTCCTCTAGGTGAGTCCTGATTCCAGAGTACTGCCTTGGGCTTTCCCTGTTTTCATCTCTCTCAGTCTTCTGCGGGAACAGGAAGAGGAGATAAGGTAGAATAACACAAGCAGCACAGAGAAGATGGAAATTTTTTCAATCTCTCTGAGGATGGGTGAAACAAAAACTTGATAGCAGCAAAATGTTACTGGTTAGGTGGAGGGGGAAAGGGTACCCAAACGAAGGAAAAAGCTATCACAAGCGGCATGCCAGAGAGTGTGGAAAGTAAGACCTCTGGAAAGCATAGGGAAGAGTGTCTATTTTGAAAACTGGCAAACTCTAGAGTCTGATTCCTTAAAAAAAAAAAAAAAGTCCAACTTCCTAAACACTCTAAAACATCGATAAGCTGATGATGAATAAACTGACCATCACTATCTTCATGACATACAACTAGACAACACTAACGTGGATAGACAAAGGTTATACATAAACTATATGAATTAACCAATAATGAATACTGTCGGTCATCTTATCATCATAGGGATAAGTGATCTGGATAGGGAAAGGGGGATGGGGATGGAATATTAAGATAGATTAACAAGAAGGAATTCATTCCTTTTCTTGGAGAAGGCTTTCTAGAGGAGGTTAGATTCCAGACTCTGGACGAATAGCAACAGGAGCTTAGCAGAACAGCTCAGAGGGGGAGTGAACCGATTATATGAATGGGGCATTGAGTAAGGGAGCCTGGGAGAAGAAAGGGGGACCGTCAAGAGGAACAGGGCCGGTTCAGGGTGCCCTAGTTAAGGTCTCCAACGTGGAGGAAGGCTGGGTGGGGACAAAGGAAGGCAAAAAGAAAAGGCACAGTAGTTTCTTCACTTATCTCGGGAGGACTAGGGTTTACACTACCTGGAAAAGCTGACCAACAGGCTTGCCCTGGGTGTGATTTTCCAGAGGAGTGGGCCCTTGCTGGAAGAACGCAGCCCGCTGTTCCCTCAATTCCTGTCTGGGTAGCTGGGGTCATAGCTGGAGGCGCAGAGATGTCTAAGGCCGGTGTCTCTTGGGTGCTGCGTGGGTTACGGGGCTGAGGCTCAGCGGCGGGACGAGCACTTAGCGACAAGCAGGCGGCGGCGGCAGCAGCTGCGCGTGCAAACCCCGGGACTTACCTTACTGTCATCCATCTCGGCAGACAGGCCGGCCCGGCCGGGCGCTCCCTCCCCCGGCCCTCCCCCGGCTCAGCCGGCCTGGTCCGGCCCGGCCCCAGCCCCGGGGGAAGAACGGGATAAGGTTCTGACTGCCTCCTCCTCTCGCCTAACAGTTCGCTTCCCTGATGCCACAGTTATGGGGACGAGGGACCAGTTCAGGGATGGCAGAGCGGACCCTGGAGGCGGCGCAGAACGCCTCCCTTCGCCGCCGCTGCCTCCTCCTCCCCCTCCATGACAAGCTCCGGCTGTGTTTACAGACGCCCTGGAGAGAGGCCCGGACCGGAGAGTAGGCGGCAGCGCGACGCGCGGATTGGCTGCTTCGGCTGCCGTAGCACCGCGGCATTCTGGGGATTGTAGTTTTCGTTACCGCGGTCTCTGCGCGGCGAACCAAAAAGGAAACTACAATGTCCACAGAGCCTCAGAAAGGCGTCCGTTTTCCTGCCGGCGAGCGCTACGCAGGAGGGGCCGAAACTACGTTTCCCACAATGTTTTGGTCCCTGGGTTCCAGTGGTCTGGGCGTGGGGAGGGGACCCTAGGAGCCCCGCAGAGGCGGACCTGAAGGAGGGGCCCTGGGAGCAGGCCCTCCTCATAGACACCGAGGAAACACTGAAGGTTGTTTATTTTAAAAATTCAACCCCCCCAAACAAAACAAAACAAACAAACAAAAAACCTAAGAATGCACAATGGTGCAGCTGCTTCTGGAAACCATTTGACAGTTCCTCCCGATATTAGACATAGAGTTACCGTATGGCCAGCAATCCCACCGGAAATGACACCGTGTGTCCCCACGAAAACTTGTGCAGTAACGTTCTGTCCTAAAAGCGTTATTCTTAGTAGTCAAAAAGTGGAAACAACCCAAGTGTTCAACAGTGGATGAATGGCTGGCCAACTGTGGTATTTATATTCAAAGAAGTATTATTCCTCAATGAAAAGGTATGAGGTACTGATAACATGCTGCAATGTGGATGCGCGCGGATGAGCCTTGAAAACACACTGAGTGAAAGAAGCCAGACCCAGAAGGCCACGTATCGCGGATTCCATTTATAATGAAATGTCCAGAATAGGTACATTTAAAGAAACAAAAAGCTGGTGAGTAGCTGCAGGGGCTAGGGTTGGGGAGCAGCAGGGAGGGAGGGGGGCCAGGAGTGGGGAGTGATTTTTAATAGGTACTGGGTTTCTTTTGAGGTGATGAAGCTGTTCTAAAATTGATTTAGGGATGGCTGCACAACTCTGAATATACTAACAACCACTGAATTGTGTACTTTAAATGAGTGACTATTACGGTATGTGAATTACATCTCAATAGTAAATAACAAAGAATGTCTTGGCATCCTCCTGATTTAGTAAAGTCAGTGAGCTTGTTGTTTTGGCCTGTGTTAGGCCATTGAGAATTTGACAAAGATTGTCTTCATTAATGTTATTCTGGAGAGCCCTTTGACTCACTCCTTTTCAGACTCCTACAGCGCTTTGCTAAACCCTTCTAAAGTTCAAATGAGGTAGAGTTCCTAGATTTAGCAATAAATATACAGGACACTCACATTTGAATTTCAGATAAACAAGTACCTTTTTAGTGTAAGTGTGTCCCATACAATACTTGAGACACACTTTTACTAAAAAAAAGCATTCATTGCTTATCTGAAAGTCAGATTTAACTATGTGTCTTCTATTTTATCTGACAACTGCAAATTGAGGAAGAGTAATAATAGAAAAGCAGAATTGTCTCTGTCCGATCGGTACAATGCTTCAGAGGAACTAAAGCAGGTCAGTCCCTCAGAAGTAAATGCCACCTAACCAGGTCATCATGTGGGGTTGCAACTTTTGGCCCAGCCAGGGTAGGGGGGCATCTGTAACCTCCAAACCGCGTTCCAGGCAGTCTCAGAGACATCTAGCCGCATCCTCTCTGATGATCAGGGGAGCAAAGCCTGTGCTCCTTGCAGGTTCTTCTCCTCTTTCCTCACCTAATACCCCTTTTCCGCGCCCAGTAAGGCCTCAGTCCTCCTCCCCAGCTATGCCCTTGCCGCTGCTAAGCCCTCTTCTTCGGGGTGGAACTGCCTTGCCCCCGGGGTTAGTCCTCTGTCACTCTGTCTGCATCCCTGCTGACAGAAGTGCGCCTGGTCCTCAGGAAGGAGGACTAAGACCTTTTGAACCAAGTGATGGAAATTTAAACACGTGCTAGGGAGGTAGTATGTACACCAACTTCAGGAGAGTGGTTTTCTCTAGGGAGGGAGAGAGAGAAATGGGATGGAGAGGGTCTTGGGGTGGTTAGCTGTAGATTTAACTTTTAAAGGGATGAAGCAAATATGTGAAATCTCGTGGTGGAGAGTACAGTGTATTGTTTTCTTCGTATTTCTGTACATTGAGAAACTATAAACATGCTCACTTTAGAAAGTGTGGAAATATTTTAAATTATTTACTAAATATTTAATTTATAAAAACAAACAATCACATCATAAAATAAGACTTGGTAAAGGGAAGAAAATCTTACGAAGAAGTATTGTATAGTCATATGTTAAACATTTGCTGAGAAGTACCCAAGATTGGTAACAAAGGGGTGAGGAAGAACAGAAGAAAAGTATTTGCTTCTGTAAATTTAAATCCTCAAGGAGCCTATAATCCAGGAAGGAGAAATTCACACATACAGGAGACTAAGAACAATCACTAAACGATACAGACCAAGTTTAATATCTATGTGCTAAGTTGTTCAGAGTGGGTAGGGAGAGCCAAGCATCAGGCTGATTCATGGGAAAGGAAAAGTGAACACAGCAATTTTTTTTTTTAAAGGAGTGGGAGGAAGCTTAGATGAAGAATATAATCTCAGGGTCCTGGACATATTTTGTATCCATGGTTTTCAATCTTTTCTTCCTATATTGCCTTCTCGAAGGGAACCTCCGGAGCATTCAGTTCCTTTAAAAAATGCATATAATTTTCTCCTCCCTCCCCTCCCCACCTTTCCTCCCCAGCGCACACAAACACATTTCATGTGCTCTCAGACACCCCACACAGAGGCACTGTTGGCCTGTGATGCGTCAAGTCTCTGCTGTTGCTGTGGAGTTTCTTGTAGTGAATTCCTAAGCAGCATGGCACACACCCACTCCTACTTGATCTGCATGCCTTCCATGCCCTCATCTCTCTCTTTCTCCTGCTACCCTTACTGCTTGGCTAAAAGAGCACAGGTGTCTAAACAGAGCCAAGATGATCATGTTACTCCCTGGGCCACATGGGTCTGCTTGGCACTAGCCCCTGGGGAACATCAGAGAGAAAGGAAGCTCATTAAAATAGCTTGTTAGGCTCCAGCTGGCTTTCCATTAAGTTTGACACATAAGAGTCTAAGAATTTAAAATTTATCCAGCCCTTTCCAAACGATCAATGGATATGAAAATTGGTTGATTCAATTCTGCCATGCAAATTTGTGCTAGACTCATCTCCAATCTAGAAATAGCAATAATGAACAACAAAACTTTCCAAGAAAGAAACAAAGGTGGCCGTGAAATCGACCATGGTAACTTCTGACCCACCTTAACACACACCGTACATTTGGGGAAGAAGGTATCCCAGAGTCACCTCAGAAGTGACCCGTCGTTACTTCTCTGTCCCTGGCCTGTCTTCTCAAAGAGTTGATCATCTGTGGCTGAGTGATAAAGATTTTTAAAACGCAGCATGGTTGTACAGTGAATTTGTGGATAGTCCCGATTATGACACAGAGACGGGGAAAGAAAAGGAGGAAAACTATTCAAAGAAAAAAAACAAACCACTGATTGAAGAGAGGTAGGGGGTGGCATGAGATTAAGAGAGGAGGGTAAGGGAACAAAAATTAACCTTATTTAGAAACCACAAACAAGGGGAACAGTACAATATTCTACATTCAGGAATGCCATGGTTACACTGATATGTAAATCTGGCACTAGAACAACAGAGTATTATTGCCGCTGATATGGTAATCTTCAGAGGTACAGAGAAAAAGTGGGTGGGTCATGTGAAATTCATGAAATGCTTGAGGTGAACTCACTGTTCAAGTATTAGTCCTGTTTTGTTTTGTGTGTGTGTTTTTTCCAACGTACTTTATAGATAAGTATCCCTCTGTCCTTGTTTCCGAAAAGTTTAGCTTATTGTCATGAGGCTATAAAATATTCCGTCTCAAAAGTTTGGCTCTGTTCTAAAGGCATTTTGCAAAATGCTCCCCCCACCCCTTTGCCTACACGGACAAATATGCCTACATTTGCATACAGCACAGTACCTATTTACTCTCTGCATTGGCTAGAAAGTTCAGAAGCAAGAGCCTAAAGGAACAATTTCAGAATGAGCACATAATTCAGCCTCCAGCTTGTCAGCAGGAGCAAAAGAAATAAATGATGCCACAAAGGACTGAAACAGTCTGTTGCCGAGGAAGGAAAAAGATCCGATCAGCATAAAAATAAGGAAGAGAAAATGAAGCTCAAGGAACCAAAACCTTCCACGTTCAAACTTTCCCTTACCTCTTCCCCTTCACCAACGTACTGAAAGTGTCACCTCCAACTCAGCAACAGCTTTTCTCAGTCCTCCCAACTACCGTTTCTACTGAAAATACTAAGGCTTATTTACCTCACACTGTAGGAAAGAATGAAGTGTGCCCTTGTTTGAGGAAAAAAATGGGAAATTATTTGGCCAATAAGCAACTGTTTAAAACTAAACCACCCTTTATAAGAGATGGCTTGCTAAGCATCACTATTAGTCACTTACACTTTAGTATGAATGTACTTCTTTTTTGTTTTTCTTTCTCCTTGTATGTGCTACCTGACCTTAGGTTTAGGTTTGGGAGAAAAGAGGAATACACATATGGGTTTGAAGGACAGGTGATCTAAGAAGGGGAGAGATCTGTGTAGATCTGATTGCTGTGCTGGAGCTTTGAGCATTTAAAGCGCAGCCCAGTAAACAGTGGACGCCCATGAAGGTTAGGGCAGGGGAGATAGGAGACAGATGAAGAACCAACAAGTGACCAGGTACCGTCTCTCACAATTCTCCTGAGGGTTTACCCAACAGACATGCGTAAGACAGGCACATTTATTCTACTGACTCAGACCTGAAGAAGCTTAAACTTACCATGGCACTTGTGATGGAGGAAGTAAAAAAAACTCAGCCTGCATGTTTGCTTAGGAACATTTTTTTTTCAAAAACCAGCTTCCGTTCATCAAAGTTCACTTTTGAGGTTTTTTCCAGTGTAAGTTTTGGTAAACCCAGAGTTGTTTGCTGAATGGAAATCTGACAGGGCTCATCTTCCAGATCTTACATTGTTAAGGAACAGAAGACTGGAATCCTGGGTTATGCAGGAGAAAGCATGGTTTTGGTACCTGTGACTTCAGGAGAGCAGCAGGGGACCTATTTCTTATTTTATGAATAGCCTTAACTCCTCCAAAGTTTGCTTCAATATTCTCCATTTCTAAGAAAAAAAATGCAACCTAAAATTTACTACTGGGACTCTATCAGACTTACGACCGTCAAGATGTTTTCAAAAAGCTCCAAACAATATTTATGAGAATTTAAGTGTTAATATTTCCTGTCTCTAGGTGTTATCTACTGCTAGATGTAAACACCTTTGACTCTTTCTGGCATTACTTTTAATATTATGGATATTCTGATTTTTCTATTTGATATCACATATCTTCATTTATTTTTTGACTCGTTTACATATTCAAGAATTTTTACAGCATATTTTCAATTCCCTTAAAGGCTTCCTTGTCTGCATAAGAAGGCTTCCATTCCAGATATATCTTTAAACCATTTTGCTTATACATTAGAATTGTTTCCAAAAACATTTAAGCCTGAAGATGGTTAATGTCAGTCTTCTTTGGTCAATACAATGGTACTTGAATGGTATAGCACCTCATATTTTGTGAGATAAAATATAATATTAGTAGTAGTAATACCACTCAGTTTCCAAAAATGTTTGCATGAAATTTATCACATAGGAATTAAAGGATTGCCACATGGAATCTGACCGATTGTGCTAAGGGTATTTTTGTCACCAACAGCAGTCCTTTGGCAGAACAGCATGGTTGCCCTTAAAAGTTAGATAGCATCGTTCTGCTGAGTAGCCATTTCTGTCTCTGTCATTCGTAAATGTGTCCAAGTCATTAAAGATTTTTTTTCTGCTTGCTATGTGAAATAATTCTTTAAAAATATGTATTATAAGCGTATCTCAAACAAGTTTCAAAGGACATCCTTTGATCCTTGTAAACAAGCCATGGTGATTGTGCCCTCACTGTTTCTGGTCTTTAGAGAGTCACACCGTGCTATTTCTCAGCTGTCACATATCCAAATGAAACGTACTGTTTTAAAAAGTCTTTCCCCACGCCTGAGGCCTGTCAGGGTTTGCAGTGGACTTCTCTGAGCGGTTTCTGACACCATCACCTCTCTTTCCAGGGACAGTCGCAGAACTGCCTCGGTACCATCTCGCATGGGTGTGGGTGTGTGCGGAGCAGCCACGGTTCTGCTTGTCTGTGTTTTAATCTGAGTGGAAGAATTATTCTCTTTTCATTTCTGTTCCGGACTTTTTGCTGCCCAACATTTTCTGGGGCCTTCTACTAGAAGTTTCAGGGGATGGATTAACCACAGCGATCTATAGGAACTTTGTATAAGCATATACATACTTTCCATGCAATTACTAAGCTCTTTGTGCCTTTCATTTTTTCCCTTTAAGTCAGATCTTTAAACAGCCACTTTGTCTCCCTAACAAGATAGACCGTATTATCAGAACTGAGAGTTTACACGACTAGCTAATTTTGTTACAGGGCTCATTTTAGAGTGCAGTGTAGGCACGTAAGAGCCTAGCTTGGTGCTGCACCTCTCCCGACACACCTGCTGCTCTCAGAATTATGAGATTCAAAACACGAGTAGCAACCCTCTCCTTCCGCTTCCTACCAGGAGTACATACGTGTCATTTCGAATTTTACAGATTCACTTTACATCTCAGCTCTAGTCTCTAGATGTTTTTCTAAACCAGAAAAGAAAGTCATTTTGTCTTAAGTGACGCTGCCTGCCTCGGACAAGCCTCTCGCATGGTACCGTGGCCAGTTCAGGATGGCCTTGCCCTGGCTGATGCGCACGTCATTAGAGGTTGTGCAAGAAGTGTCACTCTTTTGCCGCAGTGTCTGGCACCTCCGACATCACCGTGGACTCTCTGACCCTCTCCTCTGCGCCTCACCCTTTCCCTTTTTTCACACGGTTCTTGTCTTGTGCTCTGTTCTTCTTGTTGCTTTGTGTTTTCAGACAGCGAGTCCTGGGAGGCGGTTATCCTTTCCCTAAACCTGGAGGATTTTCTCCAGTTTGTTTTGTCTTAGAAAACTTCGGGCCTTCTGCCGTGTTTCGCTTTGATAGCCTCCTTTCCCACTCAGCACGGAATGTGTCTGTTGATCAGCTCTGTTCTGGCTGCTGCAGGTGAGACTCAAACAGAGGCCAGCTCCCTTCCTGCTCCGTCACAGCTTCCAGACAGGATCACACCTCCCCTTCCCCTAGCCTCCCATGTCCCCTGCAGGGTCCCCGAGGTAAGGGGGGAGTGGTCCTGGCTGCACTTGCCTGGTTTCCTGCCCTACAGTTGTGTTTCCTCCTCACTTCCCATCCCTTCTCTCATGCATGCTCCTTTTCTCCCTTGTTTCTACTCCTAAATCAAGATGCGCTTCTCTCGTCGCCTCTGAAGCAGCGCTTGACACCCTCTCCAGCTCTGCCCTCCTTCCAGCCAAGCGAAGTGCTAAGGTACCCGCACTGCTGTCCTGTTGTTTCCACAGGTGCTATTGCCAAGCTTAGAAAAGGCAGTTTCTTGTGAGAGTGGAGGCTGGTGATGGAATCCCTCGGGGGGGCTGCCTCCCCAGATTTCCCTCTTTAATGTTTCCAGCAAACAGGTGGTCACTCTACTGGTAGTAAATTCCTGGGTATTTTTACCCAAAACCCCATAAACAAAATGGCAATGTTATTGGACGTGTCATACAACCAGGCCTATTGAGTAATGTCCCCATTAATCAATTTGCCAAAGAAAGCAGGTTGTTATCTCAGCTTGTTCGGAGAGAGGCTAGCTATGGGAAGGAAGAAGAACTCAGGCATCAGGCTTACAAGTACGCGGTCAAGATTTAAATGATACCTAATCGGTGACTTGGTGCGCTGTGAAGTGAATCTTTCCCTACGCAAAACTGCGCTGGCAGTACAGTTGATTCTCTCGTAATTGTTACAGGAACCTCACTAGAGTGCCTTGGGGAGAGCCTGTTGCCCTGGGACTGAAGTAGCGAGGAGATAGAACCCAAGAGAGATGCAAGTTTTACCAGATTTGTCTCAATATTCAGAAATGTTGTACTACAAAGAAATCCTTTGGCTGGAGGATGACTGATTCATTTTTTGATCCATCCATTCATTCATAAAACACCTTGAGCAGCTCCTTCTCCCCAGGCATTGTGCTGTATGCTAGACACACCAAGATTCACGAGGCAGGGTCTCTGCTCTCAAGGAGCTTACACACTGATGGGGGATTCACGGGCATAGCTCTCTAAGTATGTGCAGGATAGTGTGTAAAGTGTGATAATAAAGCTACACATAAAATACAGAGGGGATCTAGGGGACGTCTTTCCTGAAGGGCTGATTTCTGTGCCAGGTCTCAAAGGATGAGTACAAGTTTTTCAAGCAGGCAAGAAAAGAAATATTTTCAAAGGCATCCTGGTGTGAAATTACAATGGGAAACCGCAAATAATTTGGTTTGGGTGTAACACAGGCATCTCAGGAGATGGGAAGAGCAGCGTCATGATCTAAGGCCAAAGACATACACAGGAGCTAGATGATGAAGCGCATTGAATTCAAGCGGGGACTTAATTTGAAGCTGCTTGGGAGCCACTGAGAGTTTAAGCAGGAGAGTGACAATTAAATCTGGGGGAACTTGGCTCTTTCACATGCAGTTGGCAGCTCCTCAATAACTTTTCCTTTATTTTGTAATGTTTTATTATATTATGTCATGCTTGTGATATACGTATGCTATACAATGGTGTGGTGTATGGGATTTACCATTGTAGTCTAAGGGCCTGGCGTCTAGTACGCTCTTACTAATACCTGATGACTGATATAGTTTCTGACACAGTCTCTGACCCTTGCTTAGATGTCGGTGGTACCGGCAGGTGGTACCGGCCACACCTCTGGGCTCCCTTTCCCTCCAGGCTCTTTCTATCACCCACAAGCAACAAGTGACAGAAGAATGGTTGGGATGTCTCCATGGGGGTGCATTGCCGCTGCATGACAGTGCCCAATACATATTCCAGAAATTATCTTAATCCCTCCGTCACCCAGAATTTTCATTCAACCAATTGTGACATCTCTGGGGAAGGACATTAAGTTTCAAAATGTTAGTGAGACGTGGAACTCACTCTGGAGTGAGCTTTTATTTTCAACTTTCTTGAACTATGTCCCTTTTGCAAGGTGACAGACTAAAATTTCTCAGTGCCCTTCATTTTCCCCATGCCATGCCTGTAACAAATATCACCAAGAAGAGATGGATGGGCAGATGGAGTGAATGTTAGACAAAGAGACTGAATTTAGAATCTTCCATTTATTCAATAAAATTGAAAATATGTTATTTAAGAGAGGTGAAAAAAAACCCCTCAATGTTGTCTACAGAAACTTTCCTTAAACAGATAGAATTTCTCTTTTTGATTTGTAAAAGTAACAACAACAGCAACAAAAACAGTACTTTTTATTTCAGAAGTAACATGTGCCCATGGTAAAACATTCCAACAGCAAAGAGGTTTATAAGGTAAAAAGTAAAACCTCCGGACTCACTCTCCAGAGTTAACCACTGTATAACCTTCCAGAAATGTTGGACACACTACAAGGAGTATGGGTATCTCCCTCTCATTTTTACACAGATGGTATTAAATTACACACGCTGGGGCTTCCCTGGTGGTGCAGTGGTTAAGAATCTGCCTGCCAATGCAGAGGACACGGGTTCTAGCCCTGGTCCAGGAATATCCCACATGCCGTGGAGGAGCAACTAAGCCCCTGCGCCACAACTACTGAGCCTGCACTCTAGAGCCCGCGAGACACAACTACTGAAGCCCACAAGCCACAACTACTGAAGCCCGCATGCCTAGAGCCCGTGCTCCACAACAAGAGAAGCCACCGCAATGAGATGCCCGCGCACGGCAACAAAGAGTAGCCCCCGCTCGCCACAACTAGAGAAAGCCCGCGCGCAGCAACGAAGACCCAACACAGCCAAAAATAAAAAATAAATTACACACACTGTTGTACATTTTTGTCAATTAAAAAATATGTACTGGATATTATTCCATATCATTTTATATGTAACACTCTCCTTCACTGTTGTTTTTCTTTCCTTTCTTTCAGAATCTACTATTTGTTTTACTTTTTATTTTGACTAGCTAAACAATGTAAAAATATTCACACTACTTTGGTTATATATCTTTCGGTTCTTGTGTAACTTTATCTATAGGACAGATTCCTAGAAGGAGAACCTCTGGATGAAGTACATACGCCCTTGAATTTTGGCAGATATTGCCAAGTTTTCCTCCAAAAGAGTTACAAAATATATATTTCCACCAGTAGTGTATGTTTCCCCAGTTGCCAGACAGCATGGTTTGTTATCAAACTTTTAAAGCTTGGTATGTTAAAAATGGTATCTGGTTGATATTTAAATTTGCACTTATTGAATTAGCAGTGAGATGGGGTATTCTTTGCATATGTGGTGGGGATTTCTTTTTTTTCTTTTCTGAACTACCAGTTCATATTCTTTGCTCATTCTTTTATAGGTGGTTGGTTTTTTACTTATAGATTTCTAAAAGCTCCATATATATTAAAGGAATTAATGCTCTTATCATATATGTTAACCATTTTTTGCCCAGATTGTTGTCTTTGACTTTGTTGATTGTATTTTTTATTCAGAAAATTCCATTTTTCAGTAGTCATATGTATTAATCTTTCTTTATGACTTCTGGATTTTTATGTCATACTTAGGAAAAGCTTTCTCCATGACAAGATTATACAAGATTCATTGTTTATCCTAGTACTTTTATAATTTCATTTTGTATTTAAGTCTTTGTCCACCTTGGATTTATTTTTGATGTGCAGAGAAAAATAGAGCTCTGCTTTTATTTTTTTTCTAAAAGACTGTGTCTAAAAGACTGTTTATCCCAACACTGTTTACTGAATATTTTTCCTACTGATTTGGAATGCTCCTTTTATCATAAACTTACTTTGTTTGCAATTGGGGTCCATATCTGGACTGTCTACATTTCCCATTGACCTGCCTATTTCAGCACTATACTATTAATTAGTGTGGCTTTAGAATGCATTTAAAAAATCTGTTGGCTTTGGGCTTCCCTGGTGGTGCAGTGGTTAAGAATCCGCCTGCCAATGCAGGGGACATGGGTTCGAGCCCTGGTCCGGGAAGATCCCATATGCCGCGGAGCAACTAAGCCCATGAGCCACAACTACTGAAGCCCGTGCACCTAGAGCCCGTGCTCTGCAACAAGAGAAACCACCGTAATGAGAAGCCCGTGCACGGCAACGAAGAGTAGCCCCTTCTCTCCGCAACTAGAGAAAGCCCACGTGCAGCAACGAAGACCCAACACAGCCAAAAATAAACATATAAAAAATAAATTTAAAAAAAATTTAAAAATCTGTTGGCTTTAAGGCAGTGGAAATACTCTACATGATATTATAATGATGGATATATGTCATTATACATCTTCCAAACTTGTGTAAAGGTGAACCCTAAGGTAAAGTGTGGATGTTGAGTGATTATGATGTGTCAATGTAGGTTCATCCCTGGTTAAAAAAAGAACCGTTCCAATGAGCAATGTTGATAGTGGGGGAGGCTATCCATGGGTGGACGCAGGGATATATAGGAAATCTCTGTACCTCCCTTTCAAGTTATAAACCTAAAGCTGCTCTAGAAAAACAAAATCTTTTTAAAAATAAAATAATTTTAAAACTAACAGCACTAATTTCCCTTCATCCCTCTACTCTCATTCTTTTTTAAACAATTTTATTGAAGTATAGTTGATTTACAATGTTGTGTTAATTTCTTCTGTATAGCAAAGGGACTCAGTTATACACATACATACATATACAATCTTTTTCAAATTCTTTTCCATTACGGTTTGTCACAGGACATTGACTATAGCTCCCTGTACAGTAGGACCTTGTTGTTTATCCATCCTATATATAATAGTTTGCCTCTGCTAATCCCAAACTCCCAATCCTTCCCTCCCCTCCCCACCTCCCCCTTGGCAAACACAAGTCTGTCCTCTATTATCTGTGAATCTGTTTTTGTTTTGTAGATATGTTGATTTGTATCATATTTATTTATTTATTTATTTTTAAAGATTTTTTTTGATATGGACCATTTTAAAGTCTTCATTGAACTTGTTATAACATTGCTTCTGTTCTATGTTTTTTGGTTCCTTGGCCATGAGGCATGTGGGATCCCATCTCCCCAACCAGGGATTGAACCTGCACCCCCTGCATTGGAAGGCAAAGTCCCAACCACTGCACCACCAGAGAAGCCCCTGTATAGTATTTTAGATTCCACATATAAGTGATATCATATTGTATTTGTCTTTCTCTTTCTGACTTACTTCGCTTAGTATGATAATCTCTAGGTCCATCCATGTTGCTGCAAATGGCATTATTTCATTCTTTTTGATGGCTGAGTAATATTCCATTGTATATATATATATACCACATCTTCTTTATCCATTCATCTGTTGATGACATTTAGTTTGTTTCCATGTCTTGGCTATTGTAAATAGTGCTGCTATGAACACAGAGGTGCATGTATCTTTTTGAATTATAGTTTTGTCTGGGGATATGCCCAGGAGTGGGATTGCTGGATCATATGGCAACTCTACTTTTAGTTTTTTGAGGAACCTCCATACTGTTTTCCACAGCTGCTGCACCCATTGACATTTCCACTGACAGTGTAAGAGGGTTTCTTATTCTCCACACCCTCTCCAGCATTTGTTGTTTGAAGACTTCTTAATGATGGTCATTCTGACTGGTGTAAGGTGGTACCTCATTGTAGTTTTGATTTGCATTTCTCTAATAATTAGCAATGTCGAGCATCCTTTCATGTGCTTTTTGGCCATCTGTCTTCTTTGGAGAAATGTCTATTTAGGTTTTCTGCCCATTTTTCAATTGAGCTGTTTGTTTTTTTGTTGTTGAGTTGTATGTGCTGTTTGTGTATTTTGGAAATTAAGCCCTTATCAGTCACATCATTGGCAAATATTTTCTCCCATTCTGTAGGTTGTCTTTTTGTTTGGTTTATGGTTTCTTTTGCTGTGCAAATGCTTGTAAGTTTGATTAGGTCCCATTTGTTTATTTTTGTTTTTATTTCTATTGCCTTGGGAGACTGACCTAAGAAAACATTGGTACGATTTATGTCAGAGAATGTTTTGCCTCTATTCTCATTCTTATATTTCCAGATGATCTATACTCAAATACCAATAAAAAATGTAATTGCGTGCTCTGTTTGCATACAGTGACAATGGCTGGTAAGATGATTTAATGGCTCAGTAGCCACTATAATTTTATTGTTTTCATTTCCAACATTGCAGTGTGAATAACATTGATTCTTATCTATTTTACTGATTTGTTCATATGTATTATAATTCCTTCTTGTGCTTCCCCCAAATAAACTTTTGACTAAGGACTATTTGACAATCTCCCAGTGTTTTCTCAGTCACTATACTGAACCCTTTAAAATGCACAGAAACAGGGAATGCTTATTGAAAGCCAAAAACACTAGGCCTGTGCTAGAGTGTGGGTAAAGAAAGTTCATGTTCATCCTACCTCTTCTCCCACAATCCCAATAAGAGCAGGATCCCAGAATCAGCCTTTACTGTCTTTTCCTCCATACCAGGTATCTCCCATCTATGTATTTAGAGATGTAACTTTTCAGTCTTGGAAAAAGAGAGATTTGCCAAAAGCACTAAGCATACATTTGGAATCTTAGTGACTGTAGTCACGGTGGCTGAATTCTAACCCATATGTGGTTTACCAGAGGGTACATCTTCCCTCTATCTGTGCCTCCTCCTCCTTGAAGTCCACAGGCATTCTGAAGGTCTCTCGAAACCTCTGTGAGTCACAGGTAGAGGGTTTAAAAATGAAAAGTCAGAAAGTTCGGAAATTAAATCCAGAAGGAAATGACCACTGGCTTGTTGGTAAGCTCTGTCCTTCCCCATCATCATTTTCATTACTACCCCCTCTCCCTGACAAGATCTGAAAGTTCAAAGCTAGACATCACCTCTACAGGACCTGCCAAGAGAATTTCTCAGTTAGGCTCCCAACTTCTAACTCTCCATCTTGAAGCTGCAGGTGTATTATTTTAACCACCATCCACAGAAAATCTGGGGAAACAAGAGCTGACAGACTCCCTCATGAAACAGAATAATAAGGGGCTTTGACTGGTTTATGTGACCATAGAAAAGTACAGAGCCGGTGGTTACTTTGTGAAGACATGGGCTCTTCCTTTGATGACCTTCTACCGGGAGGCCTTAGGTAGACTTCCTGCATTGGGCTGGAGATTGGACTAAATGATCTTTGAGTTGGGCTGTGTATGAGTCATGGAAAGTCTCCCCAGGGAGGTGACAGCTGAGCCAAATCTAAAATGTGATTAGGGGCTTCCCTGGTGGCGCAGTGGTTGAGAGTCTGCCTGCCAATGCAGGGGACACGGGTTCGAGCCCTGGTCTGGGAGGATCCCACATTCTGCGGAGCAACTAGGCCCGTGAGCCACAATTGCTGAGCCTGCGCGTCTGGAGCCTGTGCTCCGCAGCAGGAGAGGCCACAATAGTGAGAGGCCCGCGCACCGCGATGAAGACTGGCCCCTACTTGCCACAGCTAGAGAAAGCCCTCGCACAGAAACGAAGACCCAACACAGCCAAAAATATATTAAAAAAAAAAAATTTTAAATGAGATTAAAGAGACATGAAAGGGAGAGGAGAAGAGAAAACAGCACTCCAGGTAGAGGGAAGAGTATAAACAAAGGCATGGCGATGCGATGATACAGCATAGCAGGAGAGAGATACAAATAATTTAGTACAGTGTTTTCACAGTATTAAATATAACAGGTGGCAGGGGTGATGTTGGGGAAGTAGGGAGTAGCCAGGTCCTGTGGGTCCTGGTGTCCCATGATGAGAAGCTTGGGTCTTATAAGTGTTTGACAGGCTTTGAAGTAGATGAATGACATATGGTAACTGGGATAGCCCCATATATAAATATCATAGTGATGACCTTACCAAAAAGAATACAAGACAATTTTGAATTTAACCTAATTGGTGAAAGCTGGTGAGAATCTTGTTATTTATATGCTATGGGATCATCATACCTATATTCTAAGTTTGACAAAGGTCGTCTCCATCTAGCTTCTTATACTGGATTATGACATAGTTGGACTTACATATTGGAAAGATCATCCCACTAGTGTTGCGGGAAATCATTTTAAGGGTATTGAGACTGAAAGAAGAGAAATAAGTTAAAGTACTTTTGGAATTGTCTAGGTGAACGATGACAGAGGCTTGAACTAGGGCTGTAGGTAGAGACAGCTGTTGAAGACAAAATCAGCAGATTTGCTAAAAGAGTTGGTTGTATAATGTGGCAGCAATGAAAAGGTACCTCTCAGAATGGGTCACAATTGACTGATAACCCCAGCTTCTCTGCTCTGAAATCCATCCCTGCTTCTTACTGAGGTCATGCTTCCCAAAGGCCGCTTCATGACTGAATGTGTGTGTGGCAGGGTTGGTGGGGGGGTGTTGGTTGCTAAGAAAGGCCCACTCCTGGGAAATGTGGCACTTCTCTGATGGACAACTTTAGCTCCAAGATGTTCCATCAGCTTTGCTGGACTTTCTTAGAACTGCACTGCAGTCTAAGATTCTTCCACTCCACCAACCTTCTCCCCTTCCTTCTTTCCTTCCTTCCTTCCTTCCTTCCTTCCTTCCTTCCTTCCTTCTTCCCTCCCTCCCTCCCTTCCTTCCTTTCCTCCCTTCCTTCCTTCCTTCCTTCTTTTTTTCCTCCCTCTCTTCCTTCCTTTCCTCCCTTCCTTCCTTCCTTCCTTCCTTTTTTCCTCCCTCCCTCCCTCCCTCCCTTCCTTCCTTCCTTCCTTCCCTCCCTCCCTCCCTGCCATGATTCCTAAGGGTCAGACCCGCCGCATGGTCTGACGGCTCTCGCAGAGAACCTGGACTGAGTAAGCTTTGGGGCTCTGGACTCACAATAACCTCTGTGCAAATCTGGCCCCACCATTCATAGATATGTAAGTTCAAGCAAGTAGTTTAATCTCTTGAAAGTGTCAGTCCTCCCATCTGTAAAATCATGATACTTGTTGTGAGGATTAAATCAGGCAGGCTTATAAAGTACTAAGCACAGTACGTGGCACATAAAAAGTGCCTGATAAATGCTAGCAATTCTTATTATTAGATGTGGGAGATGAAGGAGAGAAAGAAATCAGGGGCGATTCTTAGGTTTCTATTTACAGTATATAAAGTAATCATAAGAATTTCACTCAAGTTAATTCTCCTTTTGCATACAGCAGATAGCCTTTTGAGTACAAAAGAGATTAGGAAAGGCTTCCTTTCTTTCCTCCCCTCTCCTACATTTCTTGACCCCTCTAGCTTTCATGGCTAATGGAGGATAAACTATAAGATGATCCATCAAAATGGACATAAAGAAGACTCCCCGACTCTGTGGTTTAGAGGGTGGCCTTTCACCACATTACTTCAGGCTCACCAGCTTCCAGCAGGAGACAAGCTCCGAGAATATTCTTCTGCCCTGTGGAGGATAGGCCCATGCTAGAGCTCCTTCTTGTAACAAGGGAGAAAAGTTATCTACCTTCCCCAAGGATCTGAAAAACTGGGTGGAGGTATTCCAAATTAAATGCTTTTTGTAGAGTTTTATTTAGAACAATTTAGCTGTTAAATATGAGCTAGCAAGCACACTGCAAAGTGTGTCCTAACGCTTGACCTTCCCTGTTCCCAAACACACTTACAGAGCTTAAGGCAGAACCAAAATCCAAATCATAGAATGGAATATGGAGGTATAAAACTAGCAAAATGGAATAGAAAGGGAAAATGTAAATGCCTGAACAAAATTTTAGGAAATTTGTACAGTAAACATGGGATGAGGAAAATCTAGCTGAACAGTGCTTTATATGAAAAATACCATGGGTTTTAGGTGAACTGCCAGATCCCTGGAGTCAACAGTGCAATTTTTGGCTTGTAGAGAAATGGGTGTGACCCTTTTCTGCATAGTAGAAGTACAATATCCAAGTAATGGGAAACTTCAGTTTCCTCATCTGCACATTTAGGATGAGATGATTTCCGAGTCCCATACAGCTCTACAATTTTATGAGTCTATGACTCTATGACTTTAAAGTTCTAAACTTGAATTCCTGCATTTTCAGGAAATGACCACGTTCAAGATATATAGGCTTGATGAAAGCAGATAATTCATTTCTTTACTTAACTCTATAGCCTGAATTCTCTCCAGTGCGGGAAAATCTTTTTGTGTGCTGATGTGCCCCACGGAGACCTCCTGAAGCACACATGACATCGGAGCAAAATTGTGTCTGTTTCGCACCAGGTCAGGCTTTGCACAAAACTACTTCTCTTGAGGTGGCAAGCTTGAGCAACCAGTTTTTCCTGAAATTTGCCTGATAAATATGTTTCTGGGTGAGCTGTACTGTCATTCTTCTATCTCGCCATAGCCTTGGAGGGCCCCTCCCAAGCTGGCTGGCTGTTTAGTGACATTGGTAGTCAAGGATTTGGGATGCAGAAATCAAGGTCAACAGGGGACCATGACGGAAAGGACTAGAGAGCCCTAGGACACAGGCCCTGTACTAGGCTCTCCTGCCTTTGGGCTGAAGGAGGGCATGGATCCCAGTGTAATGGGCAGCCTGTGATGGTTTTGTGGGCAACCAGTGAGCTTGCCCCCTTCATCACTGTGGCTGCCATTCTCTTCTGGACCCCCTCATCTGGCATTTTCCAGCATTTTAAACATCTTTTGAGACAAGGACAGCGAAAGAGAACAATCAGGGGGAAAGCCAAGCTTTAATAAAAATAGAATTCCAAATATTTCAGCTGGGATCTCTTTGTCTAGCTAAAAGAGATTTAGAGAGTGGATCAAAAGACCTGCGTCTCCTTCTCGTGCTGCAGTTACCCAGGTGTATGCCTTCGGGCGAGCCACTCAGTAATCCTGGGCCCTTGTTTCCTCACTAGTAAAATGAGGAGAAACCCCACCTGGCTACTTTCAAGGGTGGAGGAATCCTTTTAGCCGGCCCTGGTTCACGGAGGACCCCTGACTGAGGACCAGGTCATATACTGAGCAGGGAAGGAGTTGTGTATAGGCTTGCAGGTGAACTTCATGTAGCCCGTTAGAAGGACCCTAGAACAGAAGTGTTTGAAGGGCAATAAGCAAGAACTGAAATCCCAGGACTGCCGGGTTCCTGCCTCAGGTAAGTCCCTCCCAGGTAGTGGTTGAGTTTGTCCAAGTCTCACTTTCTTCATTCTGTCGGACAGAAGAGGCCACAGAGAGGGGGGCTATGGCCACTAGACCATGTTCTGGAAAAAGAGAGAGGTAGCAGAAAGGCCAGAAGAAACCCCACAAATGGACCACAGCTGACTAGCCCACTCTCTTCCCCGATGGGAAGGGGCCCGGGAGCCAGGGGCACCCCTGGCTGCCTGGGTACTTTCCTCTCCTACGCAGCACAGCTACTAACTGGGGCAAGGAAATCAAAACCTTGGACAAAAAGGGTAAATCTGGGAAATGCTAAATTAGATGGGCTTTTGGAGATTTTTGTGGGATCTGTAGGCATTTATATTTTCAGGAGAGAGTCCTTCCTATTTTATTCCGGTACAATATACGAAACCTAACATTTACCATCGTAACCACTTTTAAATGTATAATTCAGCGGAGAGGCCCATTTTGATGACTTCAGCTCTCTCCGTGTCCTGAGGTAGATTGTGTACTCTCTGCTAGCAAAGATCTTGGTTGGCCTGCGGGGTCAGACTGCAGGGTCCTAACGGTTCAGGTAGGTCTGGCTCCTGCAATAAGAAAACACCCCAAAATACCACATACACGACGGGAAATTATTCAGTGGTCATTTCTCCTCGATATGGGTGAGATCTCATTTGCTACTGTGTCCCTTTTATTTTTATCTCTGTCTTGGCCCTAAGAACTTGTCCAGACCCATGGCTTGCCTTTGGGCCTGTTTTCTTTTGTTACGCTGCATTTTTGTTCTTTGCAGACTCCTGGCTTATTCTGGCTATGAAAAACCTATTCTCCCTGGGATCTGACTTGTCTGTCCCTTCAGGGGTCCTGCATTGCTTCTGTGTCAGATGTGATGCTCAGCTTCTGCTCTCTACCTGAGCTCCAATCCCACGTCCCTGGCTGCCTACTCATCATTTCCTCTGGAATGGGCCGCTCATTGTTCTTCCAAGCAGATTGTGACAGGTCCAAAAACAACCTTCATTTTTTTTTTTGCCACAAACCAGCTGTTCCTGTAACCTCTCAGCCCTTGTCAATAGGCTAAGTCATTTAGACAAGAAGAAAAGTCCTCTTTGATCTATTCTCCTTTCTTTGCTCTCAGCCCTAAGAACAATCAGATTTTCTTCCAAATATTGATCGTTTCTATTCTTCCTTTCCTCCCCTGCTCCGCCCCCGGCCTGTGCCCATTTCTAGGTCATTACCACCTCTAATGTCATCTACCGCTCACGTCCACTCTTTTCTGATTCGATTCCCTGTGCCAGGCTGATGCCAGACCTATCTTCATTCATTAAGTCATGCCTGTTCGAAACTTGAAGCTCTTCCCTATCCCTATCTATAGGCTTCTTGCCCGTATCCGGCTGTTAAATTTCCCCTAATTTGATCCCAGTCTAGACAATTCCTCTGCCAGGCAGTTATATTGTAATGGAAAGTTTAATGGATTTGCGATTAGTTGACCTGCTTTCAAATCCCAGCTCTGGCCTCAGCAGAACCACCTGGAGGAACTCGCTGACTCTTGGAGCCTTGGATCCCCATTTGCAAAGCGTCATAGGGAATTTCGCCAGGATTTAATGAGGTGTGTGGAGGCAGGTTAGCTTTGTGTTCAGAAACCACATTTGAGCTGACTGCCTTGGTTCAAATCCAGGCTTTCTCACCTGGCAACTGTGTGACCTGGAGCAAGTTCCTTCACCTCCCTGGGCCTCATCTCTTGCATCTGTAAACTGCAGATACAACCAGTACATACCTCATAGGTCTGTAGTGACGATTCAATGAGATAATGCATGTAAAGTGCTTAACACAGAGCCTGGCACAATGTAAGCTCTACTGGGCATAAGCTATTATTATGTGCAAGAGACCTAGCACAGTGCTTGACACCTGATCAGCACTTAATAAATGTTTACTAGGTTTGTTGATGAATTCATTTTATCCGTATGATCTCATTTCCCACGAATTCTTGCTATGCACATTCTTGTGCCACTCTTTCTCCAGACAGGCTGACTACCTTGGCTTTTCATGAATATATTTCCCACTTTTCTTGCCTTTGGTTACCGCATGTCTTTTTTCTAGATTGTCATAATTTATTTTCCCTGCCTATCCAAAGTATTCCCACTTCTTTTTTTTTTTTTTTTAATTTATTTCTTTTTGGCTGTGTTGGGTCTTCGTTGCTGCGTGTGGCCATTCTCTAGTTGCGGCGAGTGGGGGCTACTCTTCGTTGTGGTGTGCGGGCTTCTCATTGTGGTGGCTTCTCTTGTTGCGGAGCACAGGCTCTAGGTGCACGGGCTTCAGTAGTTGTGGCACGCGGGCTCGGTAGTTATGGCTCATGGGCTCTAGCACACAGGCTGAGTACCTGTGGTTCACGGGCTTCGCTGCTCCACGGCATGTGGGATCTTCCCGGACCAGGGCTCAAACCCGTGTCCCCTGCATTGGCAGGTGGATTCTTAACACCTGCACCACCAGGGAAGCCCTAAAGTCTTCCCACTCTCTAAGGTCCGTCCTACAACCTGCCTTCATGAAACCTTCCCTCATCACTTCGGTACGTATTGATTTCTCACTTCTCCGAGCCAGTTACCTTTAATTTAGCATCTGGTACACTTAGATGCTGTCTCCTGTGTATTTGTTTTATGTCTTCAAGTAGTTTGGAAAATATTCCTCAGTCTAGCATTGTTTCAGAATACACAGTAAATGTAGTGAATATTTAAACTACTAGATGACCTTATCAATTCAGACTATCTCTTGGGATAGTTTGCATTCCCAGATTGTATTGAGGTGAAATTTGGAGAAAGGGACAGAGGGTGTCTGAGGGTGAGGAAGGGTCTGGAATTCTGAAACAGCTTTTCAGACCTAGAGTCTCTTATCAACAGAGTGGCACGTGAGGGTGAGGAGATGGGGGGGCGGGTAAGGGTCTCCTAGTAGGTGGGCCAAGGACCTATGGCCTCTGGGCCAAAGGTTTGGAGAAATGCTTAAGCCCAGGTGAGGCAGACCATGGCTGACACAGACAGCAAAGTGTCCCTGTTCGAATCTGGTTCTTGCTATGACAGGTTTTGCCTTTACCCAGTTTCTCAAGCCTCTTACATCTTTGCACAACATTTGCCCTATTGAGAAACCGGTTTTGCATGAAACCTCCCATGGCTTGGAGCAAGTATCCATGACGGTGTTTGCATACCATTGGGGTTTTACTCCTCCCCTGTGTGCCAATAAGGGTGAAGTGGCATTCAGATGACGTGATATGAAGGACATCACTGCGGCCTCCAAAACTGAGAATCTTTGAACTATGTGAAAGGTTCCGACCAGGATTTCACAATGACAGAGAAGGCCAGGAAAGACCAAGTCTAGAAGGCAAGGTTAAGAACACTGTCTTTACATCAGTTCTCACGAAGCCTTCTCAGAGTACAGCAGCCGCATTGATCTCCCCGCCTCTGGATCCTGTAGTCCATACCGTCTAGACTACACAGTTCAGTCCTGGTTGTATGCTCTCTTCTAGAAACTGCTTTGTGTGTTAGTTGCGAGTTCCCTGAGAATACAGACTATCTCTTATACTTCTTTGCCGGCCCGTGTGGAGCCTCTCAATACGATTTAACTCAGTGCTGGGCACAATAAGATTCTCAACAATAACTGTTGATGAATTTGTTTTTGGAAATTCAAACTCATAGAAAGTGGCTCCACAGAGGAGAATTAGAAGGCCTGTTTCTTCTTAAAGTGGTGGGTGTTGGAGCCCCATCGTCGCTGGTGTCGTTGTCAGTACCAGCAGCCTCCTTTCTCAGGTCAGGGAGTCATGACAGTACAGGCAGGACACACGTTTCCCGTGCTTTCCCACCTAGGAGAGAAAGATGTTTTACCCAGTGCCCGAGACCCCTTCCCGATTCCGCTTTCCCCTCCGAACCATGAAGGCCATACAGTGAGAGCTATGAGGGGCATCAGAGACTGGCTGACTCAGTTCCTTGATTTTGTGGATGAGGAAACTTGGGGCTCAGAGAAGAGCAGTTGAGGGTGGTGGAGAGAGGATGTATAAGCTTTGGAGTCGGGTAGAACTGGACTTGAATCCCAGTGCTGTCCCTCTTCTGCTGTGTGATTGTGGGAGAGTCTCTTCACGTCTTGGAGGCTCAATTTCCTCATCTTTAAAATGGGGATAATAGTGCCTACCTATGCGGGTCGGTGTGAGAATTAAGTGAAATAATGTGTGTAAATACAGTGCTTGGCAATAGAGATGCTCAATACTTGTGGGCTGTCTCGCCTTTCCTTCTCTGGAGTGTCCTGCCCAAAGTCATCGAACACTTTAGTGCTGGCCTCTCCTGTTAGTCAAGCTAAATATTCTTTCAGTTACATACCAAGGCTAGCCTCTTACTAGAAAATTAAGATCAACCATTAAAATTTTTAAAAATTACTTTCACTGGAGAGGACTTCCCCAGTGGTGCAGTGGTTAAGAATCCGCCTGCCAATGCAGGGAACACGGGTTCGAGCCCTGGTCCGGGAAGATCCCACATGCCGCGGAGCAACTAAGCCTATGCGCCACAACTACTGAGCCTGTGCTCTAGAGCCCGCGAGCCACAACTCCTGAGCTGGTGCACCGTAACTACTGAGCCCGTGCACCGTAACTACTGAAGCTCGCTTACCTAGAGCCTGTGCTCCACAACAAGAGAAGCCACCACAATGAGAAGGCCACGCACCTCAACGAAGAGCTGCCCCCGGTTACCGCAACGAGAGAAAACCTGCGCGCAGCAACGAAGACCTGACACAGCCAAAAATAAATTAATTAATTTTCAAAAATGGACAATTTAAGGCAAAAAATCATATATTTACAAATAAATAAATAAAAATTACTTTCACTGGTGATTTGGACCAATTTATTTTGAGCTGATTTATATGCCTCAGAGATAAAAGACAGGAATACTGAATTTCAGAGTGAAATTCAAAGGTGTTGAGGTTTTAGCCATTTCCAACTACAGTGTTTGAACTCCTGGTACTCCTAAAATAGTACTGATGGCCTTTTACCCCTTTAAACAAAAAATTCCAGTCTCTGATATATGTACATGCTTTGCTTTGCAACCTGATATTTTTCACCTGTCTTTCTTAAGACATACTCTGCTATCCATTCATCATCAATTGGAGCTAAAATGAAAACACTGCTGTTAAAGTTCTTTTAAAAAAATAAAAAATGTATTGGTAATGATCATGGGGGACTTGTGGGGTGGCTTAGTCTCAGAAATGAAACGGACATTTGTATCTTTTGTAAAATTTAAGGGTTAATGATAAACCTTTCTTTCTCATGCTGGAGAAGATTCACTGCGATCATTATTTCTTTGAAAATGTTTAGTTAGCTAATATTCATTGTGTTTGGCTGCAAACATATCTTTCAGTATGGAGCAGAACCAGGATTAGTCCAGAGGAAAAATCTTAGCGTGAAACACCTCCTAATTGTGACTATTCATCAGCCTCCAATTGTGATTGACAGCTCATTATTTGGTGAATCATTTAGGTCCTGCAAGGCAGAGGGACGAAGCAGGGGCAAACCTCCCTGAAGTTTCCTTTGTGGAAGGTGTGGTAGGCAGAATAATTGTCCTTCAACGTCCTTGTCCTAATGCTCAGAACCTGTGAATGTTAGGCTACACTGCAAGGGAGGATTACAGTTGCAAATTAGCAGATTTAACAAAAGGGGAGAATTCTGGGTTATCCAGGTGGGCTCAATGTAATCACAAAGATCCTTAATAGGGGAAGACTGGGCAGAGTAGAACCAGGGAGCGGGTTGATGATGTGAGAAGAACTCAACCCACTGTTGCTGATTTTGAAGATGGAAGAAGGGACCACGAGTCAAGGAATGCAGGAACCTCAAGAAGCTGGAAAGGACAAGGAAATGCATTTTCCCCTAGAGCCTCCAGAGGAGAACACAGCCCGGCTGACACCTTGACTCTAGCCCAGTGACCCCCATTTTAGAATTCTAGAACTATAAGATAATAAATTTGTGTTGTTTTCAGATACTGTTTGTGGTAATTTGTTTACAGCAGCAATAGAAAACTAACACAGTCTCTCCAAACAAAGGCTGACATACCGTCTTGCCCCAAAGGTGCTGCCTGGCATTCTGGGGTTTCACACAATCATGGGCAACAAAATTCCCAAAGGGACTGAGACACAGTGGGAGACTGAGAGCCATACTTGGTATTGATGTCACATAATTTATAAAGAGTTTCATTTAATATTTCCATTTAATCCTCCCATCGGTTCTATGAGGTGGAAATTTTTATTATTCCATTTTGTAAACAAGGAAGCTGAAGCTTAGAGAGTTAATTTTTCTTTCTTTCTTTCTTGTTTTGTTTTCTTGGCCGCGACGCATGGCTTGTGGGCTCTTAGTTCCCCGACCAGGGATCAAACCCAGGCCCTCAGCAGTGAAAGCGCAGAGTCCTAACACCTGGACCGCCAGGGAATTCCCTAGAGTTAATTTTTCTAAAATCAGATAATAGTAAGTAGTAGAGTTGAGATTCACAGATGTGGTCCCAAACTCTAGGTACTTCGCTACTTTGATATCTGTCTTGCCCGGAGAGCCATCCAACTAGGAAGTCAGTACTTACAGAGGTTGCTCATTAGTTAAGGTAATTTCTCTAATAAGTGGAGGTTGTGGGGAGAGGTGCAGCTAATACTTTGCAGTGGGTATCCACTCTCCATATATCTGCTTCTTACGAATGTGGAGTCTTCCTAGAATGTACCTGTTGTCAAGAACATCACTGGCCAGTGGTGGCTACTTGCTGAATATTTTTAATTCGCTGTCCACCATAAACCTAAATTTCACATGTCTAAATTATAGCTCAGCCCCACCTCCCTCACCTCAATCTGACCTCCACCCTGACTTTCCTATTTCTTTTGAGAATTTCATCATTAACCCTGTCATCTAGATTCAGCAGCTATAAGAACAGTAACAGCGAACCCTTACTGGGAATACATTCCAGTTATTGTGCTAAGTGTTTTAGACGTCATCCATTGAATCCTCCCAACAACCCTATGAGGAAGGTATGATTATTAACCCTCTTTTATAGCTGAGGAAATTTAAGCTTATGTAAGTTGCCGAAGGTGACACTTTAGCATCATCTTTAATTACTCATCTCCTCCGCCCTCCAGAGCGCATGAATCACCAAGTTCTCTCAGTCCTCCCTCTGCACTATTTCTTGCACTTGTTTCCATGTCCGTTGCCACTGTATCAACCTTGGCTCTTTTTGACTTATGCCTCAGTTATTGCTAGAGCCCAATACGGTCTCTCTTGTTCTATGATTCCCCTTCCTCAGATCTTTCTAATATGCTTTGGTCAGACTAAGCCACCTAAAATCCCACTTTTATCCCATCTTTTTCTGAGTTCAAACCTTTAAACTAGAGAAGATACGTCCAAATGTCCCCAAAGGTTATCCTTGGACAGTGTGATGGTGGCAATATTTTTTTGAAAAATTAAATAACTTCATTGTATTAAAATTAAAAGGAAAAACTGTTACAACTATAGGTTGAAATTATAGGGCCAAATACATAATAAAGATAAGCAAACATTATACCCTGTAAGTTTGTAGGTCAAACTTCATTTGTTCCAGCATTGGGGAGCTCTCATTGGTCATCTGACCATTCCAAATATGCAATTCCACTTTTTAGAGGCAAATCTTTGCATTAAAAAAGGTTATGTAAATCTGCTTAGTGTTTCCATATATTTATAAACTTCATTACTAGTGGTAAGACAACAAATGTACATGGTAAAAGAAAAACTGGGTCAAAATACTATCAAAGGATATAGCAATAAAAAACTTTTACCTCTCTCCCAAGGGTAACCATTGAATAAGGTGATTTGAATTTTCTTCTTTACACTTTACATGTTTCTGTAATTCACAGACTTTTAGCAATGGATATGTATTGCTTTATGATAGAAAATAAGACCAATAAAGCATAATTTTTAAAAAGGAACCAAATTATCGATCATTCCCTGCTACTTATAACAGAAAAGCTAGTTTTTTTGGCTGAGGCCCTGTGTAATCTGGCCCCAAAACGCTTTCCAGGCTTATCATAAACCGTTGAATACAAATGTTCTGCTTCAGTTAAACTATTTTAAACACCTTTTCCCTGCTGTGTCTCCAACTGTGTGTTTTCTCTTCCTGGAATGAGCTTCCCCTTCTTTTTTTTTTTTTTTTTCCCTTCTTTTTTAATATCCCAATTCAATCTATTGTTCACGATCTGAGTCTGTTCTACATTCAGCCCTTCCTAAATAGGAAGGAATCAGTATGTAGTGAGTATTTCCCGTGCGGAATTATGCATTCTATTTGATGCTTTCCTTGGTAGTCGTTTGAAACCCACAACAGCTCTGGACGGTTGGTGTTAACAACCTTCACACTGAAGATGAGGAAGCTAAGCTTCCCACCAGTGACACAACCAGTACGCGGCAGAGCTGGGATCTGGAGCTGGCTGCCCTACCCCAGCTCAGACAGCCCTCATTGTTTCCAACTTCTGTAGCTTTCTTCCAACTTCATTATTCATCTAAGTTTGACCCATAATCATAAAAGTGCATTCTAGGAGAGTGGCATTGCTTGTAGTACTATTTTGAACTACTTATATTTTGTATTTTCTTGATCTTCTCCACGAAACCTCCTGTAAGAAAACTTGGGTTGAGTTCTAACTTGCGATTTCCTAGTTCTGTGTCTCTGAGCCAACTCCTTAAACTTTCTCAGCCTCAATTTCCTCCACTGTAAAATAGAAAAGGAAATAATAATACCTAACTCTTCTGGTTGTTATGAGAGTTAAAAACCCAGTATATACCTTGTACAAAAGAGCTGTTTCTGTGTTGGATTTAACATGATGATATTAGTTTATTTTCAAATTCCATTTAATTTCTAGTTTCTTTATAGTAGTGTTTTTTTAAAAAATATCTTTATTGGAGTATAATTGCTTTACAATGGTGTCTTAGTTTCTGCTTTATAACAGAGTGAATCAGCTATACATATACATATATCCCCATATCTCCTCAATCTTGCATCTCCTTCCCACCCTCACTATCCCACCCCTCTAGGTGGTCACAGAGCACTGAGCTGATCTCCCTGTGCTATGCGGCTGATTCCCATATAGTAGTGGCTTGAGATAGTCCTAAAAACTCAGTGATCTAAAGAGAACTAGATGTTTTTCTTCAATACATTAAAACACTGACTTTACACAAATTTTAAAAAGTACTTTTTAATCAAAATAGTATTTTGCTGTTTGGTCAGAATATACTATCTTGCTGTTTAACCAACGTTGAATAAGAGGTTCTGTTACTAGTTTAAGACTGTTCCTAAAGGTAATGTTTACATTTATAAACACGAATTATTATTGAACATTGTCATTTTTAGTCCAGAAAACCACTGAGCACTTCGAGAGCTACACTTACTCAGAAAACCATTTAAAGATCACTGGTCTTCAAAAACAGACACCACTTTTTCATATTCTTTATATCAGAGGAAAAAAAGGACATTACTGCATTCACGCCAATTATTTTCCTTTAGAGTCAGATGAAAAGAAGCGAAATTCACAAATAGTTTTTAGCCTTGATTTACTTTCCCCCCCTACGACCACCATCATTTATAAAAGAACTTTTCAGCCTTTTGAAAGATAAATACATCTGATGTTAGGAATGAGCATTCTTTTATTCTTAATATTTTATTTCACAGTTATTAAAAGACTTGTCAAAGCAACCTTGACAAAACCCCCAAATGTGTGTTCTACATAACATTGAAAATCAAGTTTGGGCTGTAGATAGCAAAAGTCCATCCGCAACTCTTCTGAGATTGCAACTGAGAGATTCTCATTTCTCAGGGCGCTTCCCGAATACCCGTTTGTTATGAATTGTTTGATTAAAATAAGACAACCAAATAGTCTAGTTATCAGGTCATTAGGATCTTTGTAGGATTGAAATGTCCTACATTTGCCTGAAGCTGGGCAGGATCTTTTTTTCTCCCCTTAACACGCAATCTCCTTGAAAAAATAGTTTCTAGTCCACTGTTTCTCATTCCCTGGTGAACTCACTGCAATCTTGCAAGACTGTCTTTGGTGAAACCACCCTCTTCACGGTCACTTAATTGCTAAATCAAGGAAGACTTTTTAGACCTTATCTTCTCTGAGTATTAGTACACTGGAAACACACTCTTTCCCTGCTTGAAACGCTTTTTTCTTCGCATTCTGTAACAGCCATGTCCACTGCCTTTCTTTCTGCTTACCTGTGTCTCCACACTCCTGACTCAATCCTGGGATTACCTGGTTTTTTGTTTGTTTGTTTAAAGAATAAATTATTTATTTATTTATTTACGGCTGCGTTGGGTCTTCGTTGCTTCGCGCGGGCTTTCTCTAGTTGCAGCGAGCGGGGGCTACTCTTCGTTGCGGTGCGTGGGCTTCTCATTGCGGTGGTTTCTTCTGTTGCAGAGCATGGGCTCTAGGTGCACAGGCTCAGTAGTTGTGGCTCACGGGCTCAGGAGTTGTGGCTCGCGAGCTCTAGAGCACAGGCTCAGTAGTGTGGCACACGGGCTTAGTTGCTCCTCAGCGTGTGGGATCTTCCTGAGCCAGGGGTCGAACCCGTGTCCCCTGCATTAGCAGGAGGATTCTTAACCACTGCGCCACCAGGGAAGTCCCATACCCGTTTTAAAAATCTTTGCCTAATTGATAAATGAAAAGTCATCTAGTTTTTGTAACTTATTGTGTCTGTTTATATATTTGCCACACAAAGATCAGAGATACACTGATAACAGTGTTGTTGCCATTTATTCTTTCTTGGTTGTACATCTTAATTTGACGTTGAGGCTTTTCATCTCTTTCAGAGAGGGGATTGTATGTTTTCGAACACCTTCACCTCCCTCCTTCCTTCCATTTCCTTACAAATGAGCATGTATTTGTTTAATTTAATTAAATGGAATTGAACACTTCATTCCCATTAGACTTCTAAGCACCATACTTGGTCCAGGTTCTTCATAAACCTTCCAGTGAGGAGCACGGAGCACTGTACTGAAAGATGGGAGAACTGTTTCTAATCCCAGTTGAGTCCCTAACTAGCTGTGCATTCTTGGGCAAGCCACTTAACCTCTCTGGACCTGCGCTCCCTTTTATGTAAAGTGAGTGGGATGGTATCAGGTAATGTCTTAGGTGTCTTCTTGTTCTCACATCACAGAGGTAAGATTTTCTTCCAGGAACTTCCTTCAGAGGCAAACTCTTAGAATATTGCCTCCTACTCTGCCAGAAGAGTGCTCTCCTCCAACATAGTGTCTCACCTCTTTGAGGCAGAACTTGCTTCCTTCCAGAGCTGTGATTCGTTTGTATGGGGCCATGAGCCCTAGGACAGTAGCAGCAACTACCATCCAAAAAACAGCCAAGACTTAAAGGTAAAGCAGGTCTTATCCGTTTTGTGTGTGTATTGAAAATGCTTTGAAAACCTGTTGAAAGCTAGGGACCCACTCACAGGAAAACACACATAAGCATATACATACAAAATTTTAGGGGGCTCCTAGACTGTCTGAAGCCCGTCCACGTACTCCCTGGAAGCCATGAACCCTAGGCTAAGAATATTTGATTTGGGAACATTAATGGGATCCCTGGAGATAAAACGAAATTATCAGAAATGCTTACTTCCCATTGGAAGAGGGAGCTGCTAAATTAAATATTTACAGAATATTATCAAAACTCCCTTTTCAAAACTAAACTCTTATGCTTACTTGTAAATATCTTCTTCATAAATCAGGTCATGTGCTAACCTGCTTAAATCTTGCAGAGTAGAATGCAAATGCCTTACCGTGCATTATAAAGTCCTGTGTGGTCTGGCTCCTGCTCGCCATCGCTTTATACTTTTGAGCTCCACTGGCCTCCCTTTTGCCCTGGGAACATACCAACTCCCTCCCGACAAGTCACTCTGTTTCTGCTGAACAGTCTCGGAGTGACCTGCTGCCCCTGCCCAGACCGCATCCCGCCTTGCATTCAGGCTTCAGTTCAAGCGCCCCCTCCTCAGGAATGTCTCCGCCAACCACCTTCACCCCACCCTCAACCATGCGCTATCACAACACCCAGTTTTCTCCAGTAAAACTGATCTTGTTACAGCCCTGGCTGTTTTTGTCTTCTCTCCCCACGAGAATGTTAGTTCCATGAAGGAAGGGGCCTTGCCTCTCAGTTATAACCGCAGTCCCAGAGCCAGGGACAGATTAAAACCTTAAGGGGGTCTTGGCTTCCCTGGTGGCGCAGTGGTTGGGAATTCGCCTGTCAACGCAGGGGACACGGGTTCGAGCCCTGGTCTGGGAAGATCCCACATGCCGCAGAGGAACGAAGCCTGTACGCCACAACTACTGAGCCTGCGCTCTAGAGCCACGAGCCACAACTACTGAGCCCGTGAACCACAACTACTGAAGCCCTTGTGCCTAGAACCCATGCTCCACAACAAGAGAAGCCACTGCAATGAGAAGCCCATGCACTGCAACGAAGAGCAGCCCCCGCTCGCCGCAACTAGAGAAAGCCTGCGCACAGCAACAAAGACCCAACGCAGCCATAAATAAAGAAAAAAAAATACATTAAAAAACAAACAAACAAAAACCTTAAGGGGGTCTCAGCACTAAAGATGATGGTGCTCCTCTTCCATCTTTAATTCTGGCCAAAAAATTTGGTGCGCCTCCCTCATATTAAACTCTAACCAGAAACAGTACTAAACCATACACTTGCGTGTACTGAAACAAAAATAGCTTCTTTCCAGATGGTCTGATTGTAAGACCTTGGAGCCCCTGCTTTGCTGGCGCCCTAAATACATGAGCCGTTTGTCTGCTTTTGGGGAACCTAGCACTCACTCAATCCTTTAAACATACTGGAAGCAGTTTTAGGTTAAGCTGGCCTATGCCTACCAAAAAAACCTTGCTGGGATTACTGATAGGAATTGTGTTAAATCTATAAATCGATTTGGGAAGAACTGATGTATTTACTATATTGGGGCTTCCAAGCCCATTATTTAGGTCTTCTTTAATCAGCATTTTATAATTTTCAGCATACAGATCCTGTACACGATTTGTTAGATTTATACCTAAATATTTCATATTCTTTGGAGCAACTGTATCAATAAATGATACTGTTTTACATTTGTTCTTACCTGTTTGTTGTTGGCATATACAGAAGCTCTTTTAGTAGAACAAGGAGGAATGTACTCTTTAGTGACGTAAACTTGTTCAATATTTATTTGCTGGACTACTAACAAGCTATGTATCCTACCATTCATGTACTTCTGCAGTGTGCCTCTACATCTCAAATTCAGCCTAATTCTTGATTGCTTCACCCCAATCTCTACTACTGTTAGAAGGGTCTACTCATCCCTCACCTGAATACCCCTTATGCATTCCATCTCCATGTCTTCACTCCTGCCATTTCCCCTCTAGAATCGTCCCTCCGCTGAACCCTCTTCCCCCAAACTAGATCTTAACTATCAAACCCCAGCTGACATCGCTCCTTTTCTCCGCTGGACTCTTTTAACCAATATCGTATGCCACTCAATCATTAATTTAGTTTTTCATTAGTTTTAATCCATGCATGTCTCGTTCCCTAGTTAGATGATATGCACTGGGAGACTCCCATAATAGCTATCTTAGCACCACATACATGGAAGGCGCTCCAATTTAATTGTATAAGTGAAGAAAGTCGAGAGAGGTTTCAAGACGTGTCAGAATAAGGCGCCTGGAGCTGCAGCATCTAAAGAAGAAGTCTTCAAGATCCAGGCTCTCCACCTCCAGGACAAGGATTCTCTCTCTTTTCCTTCCTTCCCCCAAATCCCAACTCCTCCAGCTAGTCAGACTGGAGGTGCAGATCCTCTCCAACTACCCCTTTGAAACCGTTCTAGAAACAGCAGGTCTATATGGGCAGTCGATTTCTAGAGGTTTTCTTTAAGAGCATAGGCAGTAATCCCATTGGAGCTGCAGTAACATCCCCCGGCCACCAGAGGGCAGGGCGCCGCGGGAGAGATTGCTTCCCCTCTGCAGAAGTCTTAAAGAGGTCAAAGGCAGAGGCAGAAAGTCGGCTCTGCATCCATGGCCTTCAGGCGTCTTTTACTGCCTCGAGTGCTCAGCGCTCTCCCCCTCTCCAGATGGGCTCCTTTTCCTCCTGTAAAAGATGGGCCGGAAGTTCCTAGAGGCTTACCCTAATACTAACCTTAAATGATTATAAGAACGAATGCACTTAAGCTGCAGGATTTAAAGGCAGAAAAGGAGTATGGAGATGTTTCATCTTTCGTTAGATGAACGCCAAACCTGCTTCTCAGTTCTTTTACCAATCAAAAACAAAAACAGGACAACAACAAAAAGCCCCAGGCAGTGTCCAAACGGACATTCCCCAACAAAGATTGGCCTTTAGGGGCCAATGTCCCAAATCCAGTACATTGTAAATGGAATATTTTAGGAGCTACTATTCCTACACACAAATTCTGGCTCATGGGGCAGTCCGCTCGCAGTGTGCTTTTCCGTCATTAATCACATCTTTGTTATGTGATATCCACGTGAGTACTTCTCAGTTAGAAGCAGCTTCATGCTCAAATGCTCAAAGCACACTAGAATAAAGCTCCGATTGTCCTGTTCAGTGATTCCAAGCCCCGGTTTGTCGCCACCTCAGGTCTCTAGTTTCCCAAAGTGTGTAATGTAGTTTCAAAACAAAGCTATTTTAATTAATCCAAATAAAAAATGCACGAAGTGTGTTAAGTTAAATCAACGGGGTCTTGCTCTTGCACTTCGCAAGGGGCGGTGAACCTCTGGTCTGTGCTGCCCGATACAGAACATACCTGTGAAGGGCATTTTAGCCTGCTCGCGCTCGTTACATTTACAAATGTAAATAGAAATAATAAGTAAATATAAGCACAGTGAAGTAATGAATGTTAGGAGCATTCAGGTGAGGGCTTTCAACGACAAACACACAGAGGGAGCTGAGCGCTTGACCACCTGAGTGTGATTTCTTTCTTAAAGTACCTGTAGCTTCTCTTTCCTAAGAGACGGCAGCGCCCTGCGTTTTAGATTCGTCACTTTTTAAAGAGCGGTTGTAATGCTCTCAAATCATTGTTGGCTTTTCTTCACGCTGGGGAGGCAGCTGGAAACAGCCCAAGGAGGCGGAAAAGGCTCTGCGCCTCGCTGGGGCGGCGAGGGGCGGGGGGGGGGGGACACCCTGAAATACCTGTTGGGGCGCAGCGCTGAAGGCGCGCGGCCGAGCCCCGGCCCCGGGGGTCGGGGGTCGTGGAGATCATGGGCCCGGGGGGCGGCCGGCGGGCGCGCGGGCGCAGAAGGAGGAGGCCGCGGGGCCGCCTCCCCGGGCCGCCCGGCTCCTCCCAACGGCGCCCGCGGAACCTGTCCCGGAGCGGCCGGGCCCCGGAACGGAACGGGACCCGACCCCTCCCCGAGCGGCCGCGACCAGGCGCCGAGCCGCGCTCCGGGCTCGGGCGGGCGCACGGCCCCGCCCGGCGCCCACCGCCCTGCCCTCGCCTGTCTCCTCCTTTCCCCGGGGCTCCGCTGAGTTCATTCACTGGGATTGGTTTCAAGTGACGCCATCTCTTTATTTTTAAACCAATGACCTCATCCGCGCTTGAAGTTTCCTGACCAGCGACTCTTTCTCTTTCCCCCCAACCCCCCACCCCCCAACCCCCCGCCTTTCCCCCTCTTTCTGGGTATCCCTGTTTGGGGGGCTCTGAGCAGTTTTCAAACGACCACCATCACCTCTCCCAACCCCCTCCGCGTCCCCGCCGCCACCTCCACCTCCCAGGTTCCTCGCCTCTTTCGACAGTGTTTTTTCAAGGCTGATCGGGAGTGGGGGGTTAGAGAGAAAGAGCGAAGAAAAGTTGCAAACGGCTCCGCGCGTCCCGAGCCTCCCGCCCCCCCCCCGCCCCTCCGAGCAGGAGAAGATAATATAGCGAAAAGAAGAGGAGGAGGAGAGCGCGACGGGACGGACGCGAGCGGGAGCGCAGCCGCCCTCCCGGCTCCGTCGCGGCGCCTCGCGGGTCCGGGAGGCGAGGGGGCCCCGCGGGGAGACGCCGTGACGACTTTCGTTCCCCCCCCCCGAGGGAGCCGGGAGGTCGGCGGCCCCGAAAGTAAGTGGCCGCGCGGACGGCGGGGTGGGAGGGCGCGGGGCCGGGCTCCCGCCGCGCCGGTAGCGTGGACGCTCGTCCGCGCGCCCCGCCGGCGCTGCCCTCCCGGCGGCCGGGCCCGGGGTCCAGGGCGGGGTGGGGGGCGACCGCGGGCCGGAGCGGCGCGCGCGTGGGAAGCGGGGGCGGGGGGGGGGGCGCCCGGCGGGGGGGGGGCTGCGCGGGGGGCGGGGGGCGGGGGCCTCGGACCGGGCGGCCGGGTCCTGCCGCCAGGAGCCGCCGCCGACGCGGTCCCTTCGCGGGCGAAGCTGCTCACTTCCAGGCGCGACTGTTACACAACACGCCTGCCAAGTGGGGCCCCGGCCTGACGGTTCCCATTATCTCCAGCTCGCCTTTGGCGTAAGCCGCGCGGCCACCGGGGTGGTGACGGGGTTGCTTTCTTCAGTCAACTCGCTTTTCCTCCTGGGACCCCTGAGGCCCGGTGTTGGGGGCCCGGCCCGGTGCGCCAGTGACTTCTTTATTTACACCAGTCGTAAAACGTGAGAAAGGAAAAAGCCCAGGGAGACGACCGAAGGTCTGTGTTATCATGTGTAGCTTCACGGAATGAAACACAGGGAGGAAGATATTGGTGCAAAACTGAAGTTTTCAGGTGCTGCTGGGTTTATTTCCTTAAAACGACAACAGCAGCAACCCGGTAATTAACTCGAGAAAATACAAGTAGATCTTAAAATGAATGGATCCTGCAAATTCCTAAGGAAGTGTATCAAACGTCAGCTGCAGAGATCCTAAATCAAGTCCTGGGTGCCTCGAATCGTTTGGAGAAAGCACACCTCCAACCAGCCTGTGATGAATAAAGTGGAGAGGAAAAACCTGTTACGTAATCTCATTTGCCCTGGGGTTTGCAGTGCTGTCCCCTTGAATCATGGGGAAGTGAGTTAAGATGCAGGGTTTTTAAACCTCTCTGAAGTTTTTATTTACCCAGTGCTCTGGCTGCCACTTCTGCTTTAAAAGATTGTAAGTAAATACTCTGCTCTTACAAGGGAACCAAACCTATCAAACCTGTTTAGAAAATGACCAGGTATGTTTCTTTCCTTTCTTTCCGGGGCGTGTGTGTGTGTGTGTGTGTGTGTGTGTGTGTGTGTGTGAAATTTACCATCCATGAAAGACCTTATGACTAGTATTTGGGGAACTTAGACTGTCAGAAAAATGCCTCTTTAAGCCACTCATCTTATGAGTGCACATAGGTGACAACTGTTTCCTCAAAGGATTTATACTATTCTGAAAAGAGATTTTTGAAGTCGAGGTAAATTTTTAAAAGAAGAAAAGAATTCTTACCAATTGAATTAGTCACTTGTGAATTATTTACCTTTCCTTGAGAATCATGTGTATTGGATAAACAGCTGGGGAGGCCGAAGTTAATTGAGACTTGTGGGATTCTGTGTTTGGTGAAGGCAGCAGCCTGGAGAAGGTAAATTAAAAAACTAAAAATTTGGGGCTTTGAATGGGGATTTTAGTCAAAATGTGACTAGGCACTGTGAAAGTTTTTTGTTTTTGTTTTTTAAGTAAAGTTCTGGAATTTAACTGAGTTTGATGACTGTGTGAAAGCTTGTTGTTAAAAAGGTTTTGGGGGGCGGTTAACATTTAACATCTTATGTAAAAACTTCGCCTAAAAGACACCAGCCCAAAAGTTGGCTTTTAGGTAAAATAATTTGTACTTATCAAAGTTCTACATGGGGGGAAACAGTACAAATGAGTTTATTCTTAATTCTGCTGGTAATATGGTGACTAACATGAAAAAAAAATAGGTTCAAGCGCTATAAATGCGCATTTCAATGTAAAATAATTGAATAGCTGTAAAGTGAAAACGGTCATGTAAAATTGAGGATTAAGGATCTCTTTGACCAAAAGCTTAATGGCAGTAACTGAAAAGGGGGCAAAAGAGAAGATCCTGTTAACCTAGTTCTTTTCCTTTTTCTTAAACATTAGAAACTCATTTGTGGCAGTGAGGCTGAGATCAAGTCTGAGATTGGTGCACAGTTTAGGCTGGGGTCAGGAGAAGGGCCAGGGTTGATGTGTGAGTTTGTTTTGATGCTCTTTTCTATAAATGCCTGTATTGGGAATTTAATTCTATAGAGTTTTTGGCCTATGGGATTATATATTGATGAAGCTGACTTATATAGCTGTTCAAAATTAATGTTTTTCTATTTTTCAGCCAATCGTTATAGCCCACTAAATATAATTTGCTAGCATTACCAGTGTAATATATCCTAGAAACCCAACTTTTCCTGGAGTATCAAAAAAAAAAACAAAACGGAGTTTTCTATCCAGTGTTATTTGGACTGAAAATTTTACTAGACGTGTAATGTTTTTATAATGCTTTGCATTCTCAAGCAAATGGTACTTTAAATTAAAGAAGTAAATTAATATAGGGTAAGCTGATTTGGATCAGAAGCCCAAAAACAGGGAAGAAATAAATCAGGGGAAACAGAAACAAGATCTTATGACAGTTTTCAACAGATTGAAAAAACTAGTTAAAAAGGCTTCATAGGAAAAACCACAGTTGATGTTTGATTGGCTTTTTAAAAAAAATTAACTGTATCAAAATTTAAAACCAAGACACATATCCACCATCATAAAAGAAAATGTTTCTAACGGTGGCTTAAGCAAAAATATAATTAAGAAAGTAAATCTGGCCCAAAGCCAGATGTCAAATTTTTTCTGATTATCTTGTGTTGTGGATAATCTGATATTTTTGTACATTTCTTTTAGCCCAGATTGACCAAGGGTTGGTTGGCTTTGTGAAGGGATATAGGGTTCATAAAGTTTGGCCAGATTTAAAGAAGCAGGCTCAGGCTTTAAGAAGACGCCAGTCTCATACACAAACTGACTGAGAAGTTTGAAATGTAATCAAATAAATGACTGAAGGAAACAGGAGTGGCTCAGAAAGGAGGATCTGAGGCAGATTACCAAGGACAGGTACAAAGAAATAATAAAAGCTTGCCAGGGCTATGATCAGGGAAGAAGGAAATGGGATACATCTTGACATGAAAGGAAAAAGGCATAAAAAGAAAAAATACCCTCCAGTACCTCAGCAACAGGAAGAGAGTGATGGAACTTTACCTCCGTCTTGATTGGGGTTAGATACCTCATTGTAGGTATCACCAAAAAGTCACAAGATTTTTTTATTACATACAAAAATTAATCTTGGGGGAGGGGGATGGATGAAGTGCATTTTGAGCAGCTATAGTTGTGTATATGAGAATGTAAAGCTTGAAATTGCCAAAGATAAATTTAAAAAATAGAGGGGGGGCTTCCCTGATGGCGCAGCGGTTGAGAGTCTGCCTGCCAATGCGGGGGACACGGGTTCGGGCCCTGGTCTGGGAGGATCCCACATGCCACGGAGCAACTGGGCCCGTGAGCCACAACTACTGAGCCTGCGCGTCTGGAGCCTGTGCTCCGCAACAAGAGAGGCCACGACAGTGAGAGGCCCGCGCACCGCAATGAAGAGTGGCCCCCGCTTGCCGCAACTAGAGAAAGCCCTTGCACAGAAACGAAGACCCAACATAGCCAAAAATAAATAAATAAATAAATAAATTTAAAAAAAAAAAAATAATAAAAAAATAAAAAATAAAAAAAATAAAAAATAGAGGGGGACCCGCTGCAATTTCAATTGAGTTATTGGAAAGGGAGGGCTCGGTTATAAAAAGTTGAAACTCTTAACTGAATTGATTTCTGGATTGACTACAGATATGAATCAGTCAAACAGAGCATTTATTAGTGGTGTACTCTTTACACATCCTGAGATGGATACCAAAAGTTAGGGGCATGGGTCCCTGCCCAGAATGAAGATTATGAGAATTTTAAAGGAGCTATATACATATGCAAAGGTAAACAATTATCAGACAGCTGGGAAGTGCCAAATTCATGGTATGAAGGAGAAAGAGACTAGAGGATTGCGGACCTAATCTTCACAGGGATAGTAGAGTTTGACCCTGGCCTCAAAGGATGGTTAACATGAGTATGGAGGAAAGGAAGTAGGGGAGGTGAAAGGGAGAGGCCATTCATCCATCCATCCCTTCATTCAGGAGATTCATTCAGATTTGTTTGGAACCTCTGCTGTGTGCTAGACACTGTTCTCCGAACCTGGAATAGAGTGGAAAATAAGATAAGGTTTCTGCCCTTATGGAATTTACATTCTAGTGGGAGAAGACAGAAGGGCAGTAAACAAGTAAACACTACATGGAAAATCTGATGTCAGAGAGTGATGTCTTGTGAAGATAGTAATGAACAGAGTAGAGGAAATTATAAAGTGCTCTTTATAGCCCTACTTATTCTGTGAATAACCTATTTTGCCTGTGATATCCTGGTGAATAATGTTAATGATTTAACTTTTTATTATTTATTTGCAGTCCAAACCAATTTGAATAGACGTCTACACATTAATTGACTTCATCTTTAACCAAGTTTTAAAAAGAAACCTACGTAATATTTTGTAGATTGAAGCATGCACGCTGAGTTTTTAACTCCTTGTTAACAATTTGTATGCAATTCTTCTGCTGTTATTTGCTAAGAACCTCATGTTTTTACAGTGAGGTTGATGTCATTCTTTACAGTTTACTTAGAGTTGTATGTGTTGGGCTGTATACTTAGGTAAGAGTCTCCATTAAGAACGATAATCACAATAGTGCTATAAAGTGAAGCTAAACTCCAAGGACAGTTTGTTTTGATGGTACCTTGTATGAGAGCGCACAAAACAAAAGATGTACAGAAACTACAAGTAAGCTCTTCAGCTCAGTTACCAGAAAATGGGGTCAAGGGTGACACCCCCTCCAGGCCTCGTCCACATGGTGCAGGAATCTGATGGTAAATTTGGGCTGTGTTGCGCTCCGTGTGGTTAATCATTCTCCTTACAGATTGATAGGGGAGTTAGTGGTCTCACCGGAAATATTATCTTAACCTTAGGATTTTTACTGTTTTTCTACAAGTAGTAGACCAGATACAAAAGTGTCAGTTCTGAAATGGGGAAGTCTGGACTCTGTAGCTGTCTGACTGCCAGGTTTTACTGTTGTTGTTGACAAGATGTCCTTTGTAGTGTCAGCTAAAAATTTCTTAGTGACTCTTTCATGTTTTTGGACACATTTATGAAGTACTTCTCAAGCATTTTTTAAGAAATGTGTTCTCTCGTTCTCCATTCTTTCTGTAGTTTTAAACTTGAAAAAAAATTATAGGTGGAGCTGAGGTAAAGGATTTTCAAAAAGGATTTATATTAAGTGTATGTGCCTATAGAGCCACATCTTAAAAATTTTTCTATATGCACCTAACCAGTTTTCATCTACAATACATTCTGACACGCTTGGAATAAGCCTATGGAAAATAAAACAATTTTCATAGGAAGTGGGAGATTCTTTAGCATTTCCTTGATTTCCTTCTAAACTAGATACTCCATTTAGAAAAGAATTAGTTGTAGTGATAAATGCTAGGGGTCTGTGATGTGTGTGATCAAAGCTAATGTGACGTGTACTCTTCAAACATATGTGGGAAGGACAGTAGAAATCAAATTTGTTTTAATGTCTGGGTGACAGGTGGGCTAAACTGCAGTTTACAGAAAAATATAAATATAAATTGTAATGGTATATGGCAAGGTAATTAATATTAAATATCTCCATTCTTCCCCTTAAAATTAATAGGGAAAGTCACGTGTAGAGACATATATGCTGCTTATTGTTTAACTGTATAAATGACCAAAAAATATAACTCATATCTTAGGATAGTGCCAAGTCGAGTTCACTTTTGACAAAGGTTTGCTGAGTAAATTGAATTCTCACAAATAGTTACTTTTGATGGTGGTTGCATTCTCTCTCTAGCTTAGAGCACTGATTTTTGAGCGTGGAGTTGAAGCCTGCAGGGGGTTGCCTTCCAGCCTTGGGCACCCGGCTTGTTTAAGCTTTATGCTCACTCTGGGACCTGGACCCTGACCTCACCTCCAGCCTGCCTGACCCTGGGGCTGACCTGACCTCATCTTTTCTGAAATGGCAGGTGGTGGTTTCTTACAATTTCTTCCCTTCCTCAGCAGCTGAGCTATGGTCCTCTTCTGGTCACTTCTCAGAATACTCAAGTGTCCCCAGTCTGGCCTATTTTGTAGTGGGTTTCTCTTGTTATTTTTTGTTGTTGTTTTCTTGGAGGAGAAGCACATTTCTCAGGAAAAATAGTTCTTGACTTTGTTTTATAAACTGTACATGGTATATAAAGCATGGTATTATTTCTTCTTCCTTCTCAGCTTTAGCTGATAATCTTGTATTCACTTGTAAATTAACTGGTAAGAATGATATTTTGATGCTGCAAGACAACTAAAAACTAACAAAGGCTTTTTTTTGGAGACAATCAGGAAATTAGAACATGGAATGTGTATTAGATGATACTTAAGAATTATAACTATGAAGTTTTTATCTATATTAATGGTATTGTGGTTATGTTAAAAAAAATTCTCATCTGTTAAAGATACATATGGAAGTATTTCCAGGCAAAATGAAATGATGCCTATTATTTGTTTTTAAAAACTTCAGGATAGGCACAAACACACACAAATGGGAAATGAAACAATATTGACAAATTTTTGATAATTGTTGAGGGTACATTGGGGTTTGTTACTATTTTCTGTACTTTTGTGTGTATTTGGAAACATACATAATAGTTATTTAAAATACACACATTACCAATCATAACTGTAGAGGATGAAATTTGATACAGTAAAATTATGTGGTTGGACGTTTGAGCTAATTGACCAATCAAAAAACTCTCCCCTGTGCATTTTCTGTAAGTTCTGTATTTAGTAAAAAAAAATTTTTAAATAGGGATAATTTTGTAGAAATATGGTCACAAGATTAAAACTCTTCACTCTGAGATCTTATAATAATAATACACCTGTAATTTATAAGTTGTTTTCACGTATTTTGTCTTTTATTCTCTGAACAGGACATGAATTACCCGTTTCACAGATGAGGAGACTAAGACCTTAGAGAGACTAATTTATCCAAATCCCAAAGCAAGTAAGAAGTGGCAGCGGACCTGGAGCCGAGACCTTCTGACTCGTTCTCAGGTGCCCATTCTCTTATGTACACATACTTAAAAGCACTCTTTTTTGTGGTGTTAAAAACCAGAGGTTTTCTTACATTTTAGTGTCAGGACACTTTTGCATTCTTAAAAATTACTGGAACCCCAAAGATCTTTTGTTTATGTGGACTATATCTGTCAATATTTAGCATATTAGAAATGAAAACTGAGAAATGTTTAAAATACTTATTCACTTAAAAGTAACAAACACATTAAAGGTTAACATAAATAACATATTTTAATGAAAAAGGTATTCCAAAACAAAAAATGTAGTGAGAGACGTGAGATGGTTTTACATTTTGCCACTCTCTCTAATGCGTTGCTACATCGACAGTAGCTGGATTTTCATAACTGTTTTTATATTGTCTGTTGTGACATGTTGCTTTGTTTGAAGTACATGAAGAAACCCCCAGCTATACACAGATACAGAGTAGCAAAAGGGTAGGGTATTTTAGTGTCTTTTTCATATAATTGTGAACATTCTTTGATATATCAAAACTCAGCAAGTGGTAGATTCTTAAGGGTTAGTTGCAGTGTTGAATCTGAAACCTTATCAATGAATTTTTTGTTCTCTGTAATGTAAAAATCTATTAGTCCACCTTGCACTTTGGATGGATCTTTGACCTGTGTGTGATTTTATAACATCATACATTGGTCATTTGAAAAATAACAGTTGACTGAGTTCTGCAGATCTTTCAAATGTTGACACATTTGATTACACAGTATTTAGCAAATCACATTCATTAATATGACCATAAATCTCATCCAAAAGTCTTTAGGAATTGGGAAGCAGTCAAGATTTTGATATGCAGTTCCAGTTTTCCAAAATTCTGATTTTTTCTTGAAAGCTCAAATTTTATCATCAGCAGCAGATATTGTTAGTTTTTTTCCTTGAAGCATCAGGCTCACTTTATTTACTTTAGAGAAAATACCAGGTACCTAAGTCTAAATAATTATATATAACAGTAAGTTGTCTGCCAATCATTCTTATAGCAAAAATGGTATTCTATGGAAAAAGTGTATAGTTTAGCTCACAACTCAATTGCATAAATGCTTTTCCTCAAGACGGCCTATGTATTAGGTATGTAGAAATGCTTTTTCTACATATTTGGTATGATGAACTGCTCACATTTCATCACACAGATTATTAAAAAGACCACGTTCTCAAGAGTGAGATTTAATAAAATTAATAACTTTTACTGTTTTATCAAAGGCATATGTGAAACTGGCTTTTTAAAAATGATTGCTAGTGAAGAATATAATTATTACTAGTAAAGTTTTGTACCCTTGCCGTGATTCACGCTAAAGTGCCAGCAGTTTTGCCCTCCATTGCTTTTGTACCATCAGAGGAGATATCAACATGGTCGTTTCAGGGTAAATCATGAGATTCAAAAAGTTATTTAATACTTTGAGTAATTCAGCAGCACTTGTATTTGTTGCCAAGCATTCACATAAAAGAAGCCCTTCGATGATTAGTTGGCATGGATACTGGAATAATAAAAACAAAACAGTTAAGTCCACCCATGTCTGCAGATTTGTCCGCTTATAAAGCAAGAGTACAGTGCTTAAGGAGAGGTATTAACTTGTAGATATTAACATTTAATTTGATGAGCTACTGCATCGTTGGAAGTGCCACTGCTGTGATTTCTTTTACTGGCCCTTCATCCAGCAGACATTCAGCAATGTCAGCCGTGCAAAGCTTTCTTAGTTTCTCAGCTATCTTGTGCACCGCTCCAACCCGTGCATTCTGATAACTTACCTTTATGATGCTTTTTCATTTCTAATTTGAAAACAATCTTTTGCTTCTGAAGAGCTCATCATGTCAAAATTTAAGACATTCCATTTCTTTTTCTTTAAACCCTCAATGAATTCATTGGATGATAATGAGGTAGTGGAGATTATAGCCGATATAACCGAAGATTGCTCTTGCTAGGAACATAGAAGTACTGAGAACACACTGAAAATTTCTGAAAACATGCATATTTATACCTTAAACTTGCTACCTTAGAACATTCTAAACACAAGAATATACAAGCATATGTTTCCTTAGCTGTCAGAATGATACATTATCATCACACACTGTGTATTCTCTGGATTCACTGTTGTGAAAAAGGCAGGTAACATCTTTGTATTACTAAAAAGAGTTTTGACATTGTAGATCCCCTGAAAAGGTCTTGGGGACCTCACACCGGGGCATCTCTGGATCACACTTTGAAAATGCTGATGTAAACTGGTGCCCTGTCCTAACATATTTTTAGAGGAGTCTAACATAGACATCTGTATCAATAAAGTAATGTTTCCATCTTAGCTGATTAATTTGTCAGGAAGAGGGAAATATGTTAGTGTGTGGGAGGAGCCGTGTGGTCCGGAGATCATAGTGGTGGAGGTGGTGTAACCTCAGAGAGTGGTGGGAAAAGGGTAGACAGAGGGTGGAGTTGGCAAAAGCGCTTTACGACTTAACAAAAAATGAGCATTTGTTCTCTCTGTGTTTTTTTTTTTAAGCGAAAAAAGCACCGGGTCTACATATATATATTCATACTCATTTGTATCTATGCTCAAAATCAGGGTACTCAGCCAGTTTTTCCTTGAGTGACAGCAGGGGAGAGACGCTGGCACACCTGAGAGGAGAACAGGTGTTCACGGCCGTTGTCCGTTTCTTCCAACCAGGGAGGCTGTGAATGGAGTAGACATTAGTGATCACGGGAGGTGCTGCAGGCAGAACTGGGCTGTGGGCAGAGATGGAGATGAGTGATGAGGGGCAGAGGAAGACTGTGGGGTGAACACAGGGAGAACGGGGCCCAGGGGCATACAGAGGTGGGTGCAACCGGAGTCATGGAGATGAACGTATATTTGAAAGATTTCCATCAAAATACAGTTGAAAAAAAAAAAATACAGTTGAAATAACTATTGAAATAACTGTAGTGGGTAGTCTGACTTCGAATGTCTTACCAGTATTCAAATTCTATTATTATAACCTGTGCAGGAGAAAACAGCAATGCCATGAATTTGGTGTAGTGCTGGTAAGTCTCTAAGCTTCGGTTACAGGCATCAGTATGTGAAAATATTGATTGGGCCAGGTTTGGGGCTGCAAATTCAAGAATGAAATTTTAATATTTAATTTTTTACTAACAGGCAATTATGATTAAAGGAGGCAGAAGAATTTAGTTCAGATAGATATCATTCATCAGTTTGTTACTTATGTGGTACTCATTTCCAGAAAGGATTTGAGATGGCAGAAGGAAGAATCAAAGTCAGTAATCAAGAACAAACATGACTCTGAGTCATGTTTTTTTCCCTTATGTTTTATCTACTGATGACGTTTATTTTAATAGGGTCATATAGTTGAGGTACTGTAACTATAAAGTAATTAAACTGGTCTCTGTTAACTATGCAGGAGGCATATAATCTTGTCACTTTTTAGTTGCATATGTATAAGTACAGTATACATTTGTAATGGGAGTGCTTGGGCAGGAGAATCATAGCAGGGCACAGAAAAAATCTTTTTAAATTCAGTACTGCTTTCAGCTGTAGTTAACAGAAAGCCATGAGCAGAAGCTTAAACCATAAGCTGTTTATTATTATGCAGTTCACAGAAGTTCAGAGGTGGTCTAAGGAGGTCCAGCTGCTCAGCAGTGCCCTCAGGGCCCCAGGTTCTCTGCCATCTTTTGCATGTTCCCTTACTGCCACCAGGTCACAAAATGGCTGCCTCAGCTCTAGGCATCACATCCCTTTTCAAGGCAAGAAGGAGGAAGTAGAGCAAGCAGTCCCCATTCCTGTGCTTGCCTGACAGAGAACAAAATCTTTCCCAGAAGCTTCCATCCAGTTTTCGCTGAAGTCTCTTTTGCTTGAACTGTTTCACACAAGACCGCCTCCCTTCACAGGAGATACTGGGCAAATGAGTGTATGTACAAGGGGAATGGGTACCAGGTTTGGTGTAACGCACATCGTGTATCATTTCTTAGGCTTATGACACATTGCTTGCTGCCCAGGAAAAACTGGGACTCAGCCATTAGAGGGGCGGAAATGTCTCTTGGCTGGCTGGCTGTGTGTCTGTCACAAATATGCAGAAAGGAAAGCACAGAGTATTCAGTAGCTTGCTACATCAACTTTCCTTTAGTTCGGAGACTATTTTACGTGTGTCCTTCTTTCTTACATGTTCCCTTTTCTTTCTTATTTTAGTGGAAGGTTACACAGACCTGAATCCCAGTTAGTCGTAGAGCAAATATAGAGACAGTTAGGTCTCAACTTCCTCAACTGTGAAATAAGAATATTGTATTAGATAATCTCTGAGGTACCTTCTGGTTCAAAAATTCTTATCTCTTCTTTTGTTCCTGTCTTTTGATCATTTCACATTTCTATCTTTTTAATCAAAAAAAGTAGACAGGGGAATTCCCTGGAGGTCCAGTGGTTAGGACTCCGCACTTCCACTGCTGGGGGCCCAGGATTGATCCCTGGTTGGGGAACTAAGATCCCACAAGCCACACGGTGCGGCCAAAAAAAAAAAAGAAAAAAAAGCGGACAGGATTAGAGAGAGGATATAGAAGTGTTTGGTGTTTTATAGTCATCTTGATAGCTGGGCAGTGTCTCTAATAAAGATCTTGATGGTATAGAAGGTTGAAGCTTAAAATTAGGTTTTGGCTTTTTGGCAGTTAGGTAATATGATATTATTTATACCCCAAATTTCTATTGAAAGTGGAAAACTAATAGCATTTTTATTTTAATAGGGGAACATATACATATACGTGTACAGTCTGTAATCAAAATAGCCTCAGTACTGTGTTCTAAGAAAACGCCATCTGACCCAGCAGAGGAAGCATTTGAAGCACTGTTGGTTAAAACCTGGTAGAACACCACCTTTTGTTTATGGGGCATTTGTTCTTATTTGTTAATAGTGTTTGCATTGCATATTTGCCTTAGATAAAATTAGAGGACAGCTAAAGGAGAGTGATACCCTTCATGCGTTGTAACAACTGAACTTGACTTGAATGAGGCAGAACCTTTGATGTTTCAAATGTCTTGAAATGGGATTCTGCTTGTGTTTCAGAGAGAGCGGTGATCTGGCTCCTCCTACAGAATCCGGTCAAGATTATATGAAGTCGGATATACAGTGAGTTGAAAATCATATTCCCAACTCTAACAAATTACCAAGCAATTACACTGCTTATAAAGGAGGCTGTTGAAATATTAACCTAAAAAGTATTAGTCTTCTATCCAACAAAAATCTTATAGAAGGATGCCAATGCAGTTTATTGTGTTTTATCAGTATTGGGAGATCCTGGAGGTAAACCTTATTAACTCTGGCATTCAAAGGGGCCAAAAGACATCTGCAGTTTGGAGTGTATTTTTAAGAATAAAATGGGTGTATGTATATGTACTTAACAGCTGTTTTAAATAGCTTAGGGGCAGCGTCTAATTTCATTACTGTAGAATATCCAAATAACAGAAACTTTTCCTTCTACTGAAACCCTTTTAACTATATAATTAAAGCAGTTGTTTTCATTTTTCATTATGTGAGTGACTAAGAGCCTTGTTAATGTAAATATTCAGGAAGCTTGATTTTATAGCTTCTTGGTTTTATAACCAACAATAAAAATCATGTACAGTGGAAAACCCCTTCTTCTCTTGAACACGGTCCTAGCTGAAAGACAAACTCAAGCAATTTTTTCTGGCAAACGAATGACCTGTGTGGCAGGGTCTTAGATGCTGCCAGTGGCTGTCTCATTATAGAATGTAATTAACGTGATGTTAATTTAAGGCGACACAGTATTTGGTGGAGGGGTTGGATTTCCAAGTACCAAGTGTCAGGCAGCATGGTATCCACTTGCCAGGAAAAAGTAGTTTTATACAAGTTCTTAATAAAAGTTATTGTGAAATCAGTGGAGATTTTTATTGTACAAATGACCTTAGTTCATTTATTACAGTGAGCACTTTAACTTCTGAGTCTGGTAGGCTTTTTTTCTGGACCAAAGATCCATTCTTTTTGCCAGTGGTCATCGGCATGTCACTGTCATCAGCATGAACAGGTATTACTGAGTGACGTCTAAGAGTGAGGTATTAGAAGGGACGCAAAGAAGTGTAGCCTGTGACCTTGGTCATCCAGGAGTTTATACTTGTTGCTAGCACCTCTTGGTTGATTATCTACTCTTCATGGTTTAAGCAAATCACTATGAAACACGTTATTCTTTGCCCTAGGGGTTCTTCAGCCAGGGGTCCAGCACATCAGTCTCCACTCTCCTAGGCTGAGGGATGAAGTCACAGTCAGAAGTGGAGGTCAGTCCACCTGAAGTCCTCTCCTGGCCGTTTCCCCTTCTCACCTGTGACTGCAGAGCAGCCCTGCTCGCTGCATGTAGGAGCCGAGGGCTTGTTGGCTGCTACCGTAGGCTAGTTTAGGGGAAGGAAGACAGTGTCCTGGAGCAGTTCTCGGCCCTTTAGGTATGAAAGATTGGGAGGGACACAGCAAAAAGAGGGAAGAGATCTATTACCATTTTCTTTCTTTTCTTTTTTTAAAAAATTGTGGTTAAAAACAATGTAAAATTTATCATCGTAACCATATTCAAGCTACAGTTCAGTACTCTTAAGAATGTCCACAGTGTTGTGAAACAGATCTTTAGAACTTCTTACATCTTGCAGATCTGAATCTCTATACCCGTTAAACAACAAATCCCCTTTTCTCCCTCCCCCAGCTCTGGTAACCACCGTTCTATGTTCTGTTTCTATGAATTTGGCTATTTTAGATACCTCGTATAAGTGGAATCGTACGGCGTTTTATCTTTTTGTGACTTACTTCACTTAGCATAATGTCCTCAAGTTTCATCCATGTTGTAACACGTAGCAGGATTTCCTTCCTTTTTAAAACTGAATAATATTGTATTATTATTATTGTGTGTTTAATCACATTTTGTTCATCTGTTGATATTGGGGTGGCTATTGTAAATAATGGATGTACCAATATCTCCTGGAGACCCTGCTTTCAATTCTATTGGATAAATACCCAGAAGTGGAATACCTGGGTCATATGGTAATTCTATTTTTAATTTTTTGAGGAACTGCCATACTGTTTTATATAGCAGTTGTAGCAATTCACAATCCCACCAACAGTGGACAAAGGTTCTAATTTCTCCACATCCTTGCCAACACTTGTGATTTTCATTTTTTTTAAAATTTATTTTAAATAATGGCCATTCTAAAGGTGTGAGGTGATACCTCATTGTGGTTTTGATTTGCATTTCTCTGGTGATTAGTAATGATGGGCATCTTTTCATCTCCTTATTGGCCATTTGTGTATCATCTCTGGGGAAGTGTCTAAGTCCTTTGCCCATTTTTTGATCGGTTATTTAATTTTTTGTTGTTGACTTATAAGATGCCATTTTCTCGTTAAAATATGAATTAGCAGAGTAGAACTGCTCCCAGATGAGGTGGGCTATAGTGCAGGATACAGAAATGCAGTGAGAGCGGAGCAGAGGAACTGCAGTAACTGCAGAGGAACTCCCCCATCTTTAGCCACTATCAGTGCAGCTTGTTTAATTGAGGGCTTTTACTCCCAAAGAGGATTTGAGGCCTCATTCATCCTCCTCTTCCTATCCCTCCTCCTCCTTATTACCTATAAAACCAGGGGGGTGGACAAGATGATAACTGAGGTGTCTTCCAGATCTAAAATACCGAGTTTTGAGAGTACTGCCTTTTACCAACTGACCTCTAACATCTAAAGTTTCCTTGGAACCTAAGTAATATGTGACTCCTAGACTAAGAAGTCTTTGTTGATGGCTAGTAAGAAGTGCTCCACCAAAGTCCTATTGGATCTTTGGTTTGCTAACTTTTTATTTTATTTTTTTAATTTTTTAATGTATTTATTTATTTTTGGCTTCACTGGGTCTTCGTCGCTGTGCGCAGGCTTTCTCTAGTTGCGGCGAGCGGGGGCTGCTCTTCGTTGCGGTGCACGGGCTTCTCATTGTGGTGGCCTCTCTTGTTGTGGAGCACGGGCTCTAGGAGCGTGGGCTTCAGCAGTTGTGGCACGCGGGCTCAGTATTTGTGGCTCGCAGCTCTAGAGCGCAGGCTCGGTAGTTGTGGCGCACGGGATTCGCTGCTCTGCGGCATGTGGGATCTTCCCGAACCACGGATGGAACCCTTGTCCCCTGCATTGGCAGGCGGATTCTTAACCACCGCGCCGCCAGGGAAGCCCCTGGTTTGCTAACTTTTAACTCCTTTGGCTCTTTATAGTATGGTGTCACCTCCAGATCCTGGGCCCGCGGGTCAGTTCTTTAAGTGCCGCCTCACACGGGTCCTCACACGTGGTAGAGTGCTCGGGCTTGGACTTCGCCCTGGAGAAACACAGCAGTTGTTATTTTTTAAACCTATTCACAGTCATGAGGAAATAGAAGCCAAAGTTCATTGGACAGTGTATTTGTTGTTTTGAACACATAGAGCAAACAGAACTAAATTCAGTGAATTCTCATTTCTGTAAAACTAGCTATATTTTTGTGTTAAATGCTGGGTTTAAAGAAATCTTACCCAACTGATTTGTTTATTCCCTGTCCATGGCTTTCATAGTGATATTTGGGTAATAATTTTAAAAAAGTGATGTGACTGTGGTGGTTGCTGTTGAAGGTTACCGTGGACTCTGATAGGATATGCTTAGAATTACTTTTAGATTTCAGACACTTGGTAGTTTTAATTTTTTGCATCTCACAGATACCGTCTGACAGATAACCAGTCTTTAGGGAGCTCATCTTAGTTATGTGGAGTTACGTTATCGCCATATGGCGCTGTGACTTAAAATGCTCTAATGCTAACGGTATTCTATGAGGTAATAAGGTAAACAAGCAGAATCCAGTAAACCCCATAGGAATAGGTGAGGAATACGCATGATGACTCGGAAAGAGTGAGTTTCTGGTCGTGCTGGCGATAGAACCCAGGATATCTAGTCCAGCAGCGTCTTCGTCCTTGGCCATCTGGGGCATCTCCATTGCCTTCTGGCCTGTTGTCAGGTCTTGATGGAATATTGCCAGTCCCTTCTTTTGCCAAAATGCTAAATATAGCCAGTGTGTGAGCAGGGGAGGGGTAATGCAGGGGCTGAGGCAACTTCAGAGAGCTACGTTGTGAAAAGCTGCCAAAATGTTCAGAGCCACCTGATGTCATCCTTCTTCTAGATTATACAGTCCACTCAAGGATTGAAAATGCATTTGGTAACATGATGATTTCATAGCAAAAGATTATCTAGGCCCTGTGGGGCTCCTCATCACCATCCCTCTGATCATAGGTTAGTCATTTAATTATGAAAAAACATAACCACCAGAACACAGGTAAAGTGAAAAGGCAAAACTAACTTATGGTTGGTAATTAGTAGCCCAGAATTCATCAGTGTCAAAAGGGTGTAATGTTTCCCCTCCAAATGGTAGCATTTCATAAATTTTATAATATGTAAAACTATCACGTTTCCATTATTCATCCATTTATTTATGTTGCATGGGAAATGTAACTTACTTCTATACATTTTGGTTTCTGGTTTCTAAAAGTATGTGGTGTTACTATTTTTACAACATCAATATCATTTGTAATGGGAGTTCTTTTTCCTTTTGGGTGATTCAGAATCCAAATATTAAACATCAGAGCAGTACATAAGGCTCTCAGACTGTGATTTGGTCATCATGCCTCTGATCTACTTTGTATTTGGGGGGAAAGATTTGCTAGGAAATGTGACTGAAGGGATCATACAGTTTTGGCTAGGTGTAGGATTTTAGAATATCATTAGACTTCATTTATCCATGTACCTTCTAACCTATTATTAGAGTAACAAGATGTGATCATTAAGTAAGCTTTTCTAATTAAATTGGGAAAGTACATATAAAAATATTTTGATAGTATTAAAAAATCAGTTAATATAGTTCACCACATTAACTGTAAAAGGTAGAAAAATCATATGACTATCTCAGTAATTCAGGCAAACTATTTGTTAAAATCTGGTATCTGTTCATGATAAAAAGCTCTTAGCAAACAAAAATAGGAACTTCCTAAACGTGAACCAAGTTCTGGTGAGGATGCAGAGCAAATGGAACTTTCATATGTTGCTGGTGGGAGTGCAAAATGGTACGACTATTGCGGAAAACAGTTCAGCAGTTTCTTATAAAGATAAACGTACACTTACCATATGACTCGTCAGTCCTGCTCCTGGGTATTTACTTAAGAAAAATGAGAAATTATGTTCACACAAAAACCTGTCCTCAAATATTTATGCAGTTCTATGAATAATCACCCAAAACTAGAAAGAACCCAAATATCCTACAACCAGTGAATGAATATACAAATGGTGGCAAATTCCTACAAACTGTTGATAAATGCAACAACAGGTATGAATCTTAAAGGCAGTATGTTGAGTAAAAGAAGCCACTGTCAAAAAGTGATGCACTATATGATTCAATTTAAGTCATATTCTAGAAAGGCAAAGCTATAGGTATGGAGAACAGGTCAGTGGTTGCCAGGGTTCAGGGTGGGGAGAAGGTGCTGATTACAAAGGAGTGGCATGAAGAAATTTTCTGGAGTGATGGAAGTGTTCTGTCTTGATTGTGGTGATGGTTACATTATACATCTGGTCAAAACTCATAGAACTATACACCAAAAAACATGAATTTTACTTTTTATAAATTAAAAGTAATATTTTTTAAAAAGTAAGTTTAGATACCAGATCAGTATGTGAAATCTGTATTTCTGTATAGCAGTAGTAACCAGAAAATGAAGTTTTAAGAAAGATGATATGTATAATAGCATCAAAAAATATCAAATACCTAGGACTAAATCTAATGAAAAATGTCTAAAATCGCTATACAAGCTGATTCTAAAATTTATATGGAAACACAAATGGCCAATTAGTCAAGGTAATAATACTGAAGAAAAACAAATTGCAGAATTTACACTATTGTATGTGCAGTGTAGAATAAACAAATAGATCAATGGAATAGAACAGAAACCAGAAACAGACCCACAATTAATATATAAAAGTATGTGTGTATTTATAAGTAATACATATATTTTATATATGCACACACACACACACACACACACACACACACATATACACATACACTTAATTCATGATTAAGATGGCATCATACAGCAATGTGGAAAGAAAAATCTGTTCAATAAATAATCCTGGATCAATTGCTTATCCATATTGAAAAAAACTAATTTTGCCCCCTACCTCGCATCATGCACACAGAAGAATTCCAGGTCAACTGTAGATCTAAATAGAGGAGGTTAGAAAAAGCTCCTAGAGGTGCGCAACACAGTGGTCACCAAATAATGCTCAATAAAACTAGAGTGAATTATCCCTGCACACTGACCAGAATAGCTAAGATTTAAAAACAAATACAGCAACAAAAAACTTGACAATATCAAGTGTCAGCAAGGATGCAGAGCACCCAGAACGCTCAAACACTGATGGTGAAAGTGTAAATTAGCACAATTGCTTTGGAAAATTGGTAGTATTATATTAAGGTTCTACACACTCATTGTGCCTCTGACCCAGCAAATCCAGTCCTAGTTGTATACCCAACAGAAACATGTGTGCTTATGTTCACCAGAAGACGTGTCCAAGAATGTTCATAGCATAATTCATAATAACTCCAAACTGGAAACAACCCAAAAGGTCCATCAGTAGAAGAATGGAGAAATATCATACATTGTTGTATATTCAGTGAAATACCATAGAACAGCAAACAGGAAAAACTACTGCTATTGACAACAACATGGGCTCGAATATAATGTTGAGTAAAAGAGTTCAGACACAAAAGAGTTCAAAAACAAGAAAACTAGGACTTCCCTGGTGGCGCAGTGGTTAGGAATCCGCCTGCCAATGCAGGGGACACGAGTTCGAGCCCTGGTCTGGGAAGGTCCCATGTGCCGCAGAGCAACTAAGCCCGTGTGCCACAACTACTGAGCCTGCACTCTAGAGCCTGTGCCTGTGAGCCACAGCTACTGAGCCCGCGTGCCACAACTACTGAAGCTCACGCGCCTAGAGCCCGTGCTCTGCAACAAGAGAAGCCACCGCAATGAGAGGCCCGCACACTGCAACGAAGAGTGGCCCCCGCTCACCGCAACTGGAGAAAGCCCGTGCTCAGCCATGAAGACCCAACGCAGCCAAAAAATAAATAAATAAATAAATAAATAATTTAAAAATACAAGCAAAACTAATATATGGGTAAGGAGTCAGGGTAGTGGTTACCTTTAGGGAGGGAGATTAGTTGATGGGATGGTATATGAGGCCAACTTCTAGAACCTTCTAGTACTTGATCAGGATGGTAGTTATATGAGTATGTTAACTTTGTAAAAGTTCTTTGTACATTCATGATTTGTATGCTTTTTGGAATATATGTTATATTTGAATTAAAAAAGTTTGTTAAAAGAAATACTTTGAGTTAACCATAGGAGTGAACGGCATCCAAGATTGTATTTTTTTTCATTAGTAAAGTTCATATTATCAGTGTTGTAAGAGAGAAAATTATTTGTATCTACAGATACAAATAACTAGCTCCATAAATAAATATAGAGAACAGGTTTAAATTCTTTCCTGACTAAATCAAGACATTCCTAGGCTTCTTGAGTTTTTTTTTATTGCTTTTGTGGCTAGGGATAAACCCATTCTTCCTGTATCCCTGTTTTGGTTTTTTTTTTCCTTCATGAAAGAATATATTATTGGAAACCATTCTATATCAGTACATATAGATAGACATCTTTCTTTTTAGAGCTATATGGAATATAATATATTTAGACCATTTATCATTCATTGACATTGAAACTGTTTCTGACTTTTTATAATTACAAAATGTTTCAGTGAACAATATTTCACATAAAATGTATTTGAGCAAGTATATTTATATAGGATAATTTATTGAAAGTAGAAGTTTTGGATCTTACAGTATGTGTAAATTATTTTAAACTTTTTGTTTGGAAATAATTTTACACTTAGAGAAAATAGATCAGCATCTACTATTAATAGTTTGCTCTCTTTGCTTTATCACTTGCCCTCTCTCTTCACATATATACATGATTTATTTTCCCATTTGAGAATAACTTGCACACATCATAGCCCTCTGTCCCCAGGCACATCAGTGGGTCTCCAAAGAACAAGTTCATTCTCCTACCCCCAGTAGAGCTGTCAAACCCAGTAAACCTAGCCTGGATTTAATATCTCTGTTCAGTCCACCATTTGTATTCCCGTCTTGTCAATCAATCCAACAACAGTCTTCATAGCATTGTTTCCCTCTAGTACAGGATCCAGTTGAGGATCAGATACTGCATTTACTTGTCATGTATCTTTTTTAGTTTCCTTTTCTTTGGTGTAGTTCCTTGGCCTTTCTTTGTCTTTTTTAAAAAAATTACTGAGATATAATTCACATACCATAAAATTTATATTTTTAAAGAAATCGAGATAAAACTCACAACTATAAAATTTATCCTTTTAAAGTATACAAATCAGTGGTTTTAGTATTATCTACAGAACTGTGCAGCCATCACTGCTATTGAACCATCACCCCAAACAATCCTTTTACACATTAGCAGTCACTCCCCATCTCCCTCCTCCCCCCTTTTGTGTCTGGTTTCTTTCACTTAGCTTAATGTTTTCAGAGTTTATCCATGTTGTCACTGGTATCAAATCCATTCCCTTTAATGGCTGAGTAATATTCTGTTGTCTGGATATAGACCACATTTTGCATATCCATTCATCAGTTGAGGCACTTTGGGGCCATTATAAATAATGCTGCTATGAACATTCTTGTACGGGTTTTTGTGTACATGTTTTTAGTACTCATATCTAAATTCTGATCTAGGCTTCATATCTCACTATAGTGCTCTGCAGAACTTTCTTGGCCATTGTTTCCTCTAGGGTTTGTAATGGATCATGAGTACAGTTTCCATGTGCAAAACCCACAGACGTGAAGGGCTGACTGTATTCACGGTACTACGTCATTTTATTTAAGGGATTTGAGCATCCTAGGATTTTGGTGTCCGTGAGGGCTCCTGTAACCTATCCCTGTGGTTACTGAGGGATGACTAGTCAGAGAAACAATTGTTAGGGAGACGTGGACCAGGCAGTTTTGTCGTTCTCAAGTGGTGTGTAGACTAAAAAGCCTGAGGACCGTGGGTCTAGACAGCTAACTTCTGTCTACAACTATTTAGATGGCCTGGCTCCTGAGAACTTATGCCTTTTGCCTGCCTTACTGGGCCTTCCAATAAAATGGACTAAGTTTAATGAGTTCCTCTTTTGTATTCTTCCTGCTTACACTTTGCAAGAGACGCTGCTGGGCAGAAGTTAAGTCAGTGTAATCTTGTCAGATAACTGTCAGAGTTGTAAAGCGGGTACCTCCCTTTCATTCTTCTCTTTTTTGTGTTTGTATTTGTGCTGGGGGAGGGTACTGTGCGTACCTGGGGTCTGAAGGAAGATGAACCTCCTTCCCCCTCCCCTCCCCCCCCTTCCCCTCTGCTAGGTCAGTGCCACAGTGACAACCAGCAGCTTGTCTGCCTCCTGAAGGTGAGTCTGTGTCAAGGGTGGCCTGGCGGGAAACAGCCAGGCTTCAAGGAGCAGCTGAAAAGAGGTTGCCTCCGGAATCTGTAGAAGGTTTTGCTGGCTGGCGGTGTCCCCGCTTCCTCCAGACTTCCCTTGGCCTTGAATACAGGTTGTGTGGCATCCTCGGAGCTGGGGTAGGAGAACATCCAGAGGGACATACATGCTGGTGAGATTCATCGCCGCCCCCGCGCTGACCTCCAGATGCCACCCCTGGAAGTCCTCCCTTCTCTTACTCTCGGAGACCTCCCATCCTGCTGAGCCTGGCAGATGGCCTGGGTACAAATTTTATTTCTATGGTATTGTCTTCAACTGTGTCCCCCCGAGGTACCTGATCAGAGAGGCTTGCACAGACTGGATGTTCAAAAAAGCGTTGTTCAGTGAATGAGCCACGGGGAGACCCACTGTTGGGAGGAGACAGCCTGTGAACACTTCCTAGTCTAGTTTCTTCTACTGTATGTTAATAAGGTGTACTGTGAATAAAAACTCCTGACTCTGGTTGAATGCCGCCTTTTTTTTTTTTTTTTTTTTTTTTAAGAAATTGCTGGCACAACCTTGAGAAGGGTGGGGATATCCTTTATTTAATATAATATAGATTGTTTGGCTGGAGGCCCAAATCTTGGTTTCCGTCATCAGCTTATTAAATGAAGTTTTACAGGATTGGACTAGAGAGAGGAATTACAAAAGAATGTCTGCCCTTGTAGTGGTGATTTGCCCTTAGTAATGGGAAATTCCTGGGCGGAGATATTTAACTTGCATTTGTTTGTACACAGGTGAAAACTGAGCTCTACCTTGTCTCCTCCCAGCCTTTAAAAGCATTTTTTTTGATACATCTACCTCTAAAACACAGTGAAAACAGATTGGAAACTGGGTTGCTTCAACCATAAGCTGTTTGATTAAGCCACAGTGGGGTTCTGTGCCCCAGCATATCCTTGTGGCCTTCTGTTGGGTGTCATAAGTGAACTGTGTTCCTTTATTATTATTGGAATTAGAGAACCTGCGACACTGAGAACTTGATCCATTACCTGATAATATATCCAGAGCCCCAGGCTCCCAGCAGATGTTATAAAACATGTACCTCAAGAAATAGGGCAGACGAGTTACAGCACTGTGTGCATGACCAGATTTCTCCTTTGCTCCCTTTTAAACTCTGCCTTGCAAGTGGCCTGTCTTTTGTGACCCTTGGGAAGAGGTAAAGAATCCACCTTTACCTGTTTGTGTAAAAAATACTGATGCCTGAGGCCCACTCCCCAGGGATTCTGATTTGTTGGTCTGAGGTACTTCAGGATATTTAAGAGCTCCCCGGGTGACTTCATATGCAGCCAAGGTTCAGAAATACTGTATTAGCCAAAATACTTCCCCATTCATCCTGTGTTATTAGCTTTTTAGTCAATGTTCCAATTTACAAAGTACCGCCCTTCCACATACTTACTGTGTTCTCACAGTGACTCAGTGAAGCAGACCAGCTTCTGCTCCCAGGGTTGCTCAGTCTTCGTGAGTGTTCTGTGAAGGCTTGTCGCCTCGTCGCTTGGTTCTGTGCTTTGTACGTGGCTATTTGTAACTGTGTGGCGGGCTGGCCTTTTGATGAGGCCCCTTCTCTTCACAGCCACACGCATCAGGCGTTTAAAAGGGTGTGTTATTTTTCATCTTTTGAAATCTATTGCTCTCTGTGCCTTTCAGGAGCCTATTAAAATTTGCAAAATGTTTGATTAAGCTCTGTAGGGTTACGGAAAGCACTATTCATAGAAACTCTAGTTTCTGTTCCACCACTGACGAATTGTGTGACTTTGGGCAAATACTTAGCATTTTGTAAATGGATGTTATTAACCTACCAGAAGGCATGCACTAGACTAAATGGACGTCCTGCTTCAGCTGTGAGAGTCGGATGGTCTCTGGCTGACTGCCCATTCCTCCATTACTGGCAATTCCTGTTGCCAATATGTTCAGTTCAAACACAGCTTTCACACCTTTCTGTCCTCCAGGTGAGATAGACTGAAGATCAGTAGGTCTTGATAACTCATTGAATGTGAACATTGAGAGACCCCAACGTGTCTTTTTTTTTTTTTTAATAAATTTATTTATTTATTTGTTTATGGCTGCATTGGGTCTTCGTTGCTGCATGCGGGCTTTCTGTAGTTGCAGCGAGCGGGGGCTACTCTTTGTTGCGGTGCGCGGGCTTCTCATTGCAGTGGCTTCTCTTTATTGCAGAGCACGAGCTCTAGGTGCGCAGGCTTCAGTAGTTGTGGCAGTTGGGCTTCAGTAGTTGTGGCTCATGGGCTTAGTTGCTCCGCGGCATGTGGGATCTTCCCGGACCAGGGCTCGAACCCGTGTCCCCTGCATTGGCAGGCGGATTCTTAACCACTGTGCCACCAGGGAAGTCCCCCAAGTGTGTCTTGAGGACATTGTTTTTCAAACTTAAAGATGTACTTAAAAACAATCCTAAGAACCTTCTGGAGCATTTGTCAAAAATACAAATTCACAGTCTCCACTCCAAACCCTAAGAATCGATCTTCAGGGGTGGGGCCTGGGTGATTATTTTTATCATATTTTTTAAATCAAGTTCCTAAGTAATTCTTGTGATTAAACAAAAGTGGAAAGTTGCTCTCTAGGGAATTGAATATAGTAGGCACTCAGTAGATGAACACATGTCTATTCTACTAACCCATTTCATTTTTCTTCCTGTAGTTTTACAGATTAAAGTCCACAATCCTAGAATTCAGAAAAACAAACACTATTTGCAGGAGAGAAAACTAAACATTGGCTGCACTGTACTTAGTGCTCTTTGATGCTTACATGTGTTGATAGCAAATGTGATAGGTTTCTTTTAAACCTATTTGGGAATCTAGGCAGAGGGATAAAACAGTAGAGCTGTATGAACATTATTCTTAGGCTCTATGCCATGGACTACATTTTAGATGAGATGGTGAAATTGGATATTTTGGTTTTTAAGTCAGTGAGTTACTTAATAGACAATCCTGTGGTCTGCTTTATACTGAATTCACTTGTGGCAGGCATACTGTATTTGTAATCATTTTGCTTTTAATTTTAATTTTGAATATATGGTCTTTGATACTGAAGGTTACATTTGGAAAAGGAACATTGCCCTGTACTAACCATATATACTTTATTGCTTTGTCTGGAATACATTCGAATGCCATGTGCCTTGGGGCATGGTTGTCACAGGGATATGTAATTACAGTTTAAAAATCTCTTTAATTGTTTCAGACTACTAAGTCACTGTTGGATAAATCCCATGATTCTGTATTAAAACTTATTTTGGTTAATGATTCCTACAAAATAATTTTTACTTAGCTAATGCAGAGAATAGGCCCCAGTACCTCGACTTCCAAATCTTCTTCTCTGAACAGCATGAGAATGACATGAGTTATGACTGATGAAACTTTATACTTTAATTTTCTGTTGCAAAAGTTTTATATACATATACACTCATATATAATGGAAAATTGGGAAATTACCGAAAAATATTCAATATATAGGAGCAAGTCACCCATAATGCCAACATCAGACTTCACCTCTGCTTATATTCTGCTTTACATAATTTTGACCTTCTACTATGTCTGATTCTTTTGGTTTCTCACTAGGCCCTGACTAGTAAAACTTGAACTTGTACATTTTGCTCATTCTGCTTGATATTGGTTCATCTGAAGCAAGGACAGAATGGGTATTGAGATATTTTCAGATGATGTTCTCATGGTGGAATAACTTAATAATGAAGTCTAAACAGCCCTTTTCATGGGCACTTTCAGTCAGGAAGTACGCTATTTAATAAAGGTGTTTTGTACCCGGCATGCTGCCTTGGATTTTGACCATCCCAGCTTCTTGGATCTTTCTTTTCCTGTCAGATTTTACAGTCACCCTCCTAGGCAGAGCCCATCCTCAGATAACTAGAACTGTAAAGGTAAGAACTGGTTAGTCTCCTTTCTCCTGTTTTCTCCTTTCAATCCATACAAGGCTCCCAGAGAGACAGACATTCCTCTGTGATGTTCTCCTGTTCCGTTCTTGAAGCTCGCGGTGGCTTAGATGGCTGTAGACGTCCAGGTGCATCAGCAGTGGCCCTTCCTACTTCACCAGCTTATTTGTTACTCGCTGATGCAGTCTGTGCTCTGGCCGGGAAAAGCTGCACACAGCCCGTCCCTCTACCTTTGCTTCTGCATTTCCTTCACCTGCAATTTTCTTCCCTCTTCTCTCTGGCAGTTCATGTCCCTGTTTTCCTTCAATAAACCCTAGGAAGCCTTCCTCTTTGACCTGCTGTACATCTGCCAGCACATTATCATTTTGTGTTTGTCCAAATGTCATTTTTTAAAACTATTTACTCAACCAATTAACATCAGGGACCTACCATCTCTTCTGTTTTTCCCACAGTGCCCTGCATTGGTTTAGACATCTAAGTTAATTTAACTTAAACCAATACAGACTTTGGTATTATTCAGAGAGGGAAAGTGAGGCTTTGGTAGGAAGGTGTTCCCTGCTGCATGCGGCATGCCGGAACCCGACCGGTGTCACGCCGGAATTGATGGAGGGAGTTAAGATGACAGAACAACCTATTAAAAAAGAAAAAAAATAGCAAATAGAAACACCATCCTCTCAAACTTTCATCATAGAGCAAGTGTTTTGTGAGAAATTTTTTTTTTTTTTTTTTTTTGGCACTCATGGTTATTTATTTTATTCTGTGGGTTATAATCCATTACTATTTATTTTGCTATTCAAATTGTGCGGGAAATCCTTTTTTAAAAATTAGCCAATAGAGCCACTGGGAGCTGAGATAAGAGGCTGGCCATTGTTTAGGTCTCCTCTCTGCCTTTTCTGCCTTCTCTTGGAAGGTCCTCCGGATGGGGTCTGCGCTCACCCAGGGCTGGGGGTGGAGGAAACAGGCAGGGTGGGCGGGGAGGCTGCTGACACAGGTGCCGGCAGAGTCCGGATGAAGACAGCTCTGTCCACACGTGCAGCGCTTGCGTCCTGCTTCAGACCCGAGCTCTCCATTACAAAATAATGCAGATCTTGTTGGTTTCTAAATGAGCTAGTGGGAAGACACTGAGCGTTTGTATTGTCTTCCTCTGAGGTTTAGATAGGGATTTAACTTTTAGTGACTAGATCATCAGGGCATTTGAGGGCTAGTGAAAACGTAAGATCCCGAAGTAATCATCTCTACTCAGTATGACCACGTACGAAATACCTCACTGGAAAATTTTACCTCTCTCCTCCGAAATAAAACTTTTTATTCTAAGGTAACAAATAATCAAAAGATTTTAAAGGTTGACAAAACACCTGAATCCACGGATGTCTGTGTCAAAGCAGTCTGGAGCAGTTATGACTATTCACTGTAATAGCAACACATGTAGGGCCTTGGCAGTTCCCCCCGAGAAAGAAAATTAATGATTAATGATAAGGGGGTAAACCTTAGAAAGGAAGAGGCTCGATTTTAATACCAAGGAGAGAAATCAAGGTGAATATGAAGGGAGAGAGGGAGTGAGAAAGAAACATCAAAGCATCTGAGCACAAATAAGGGCACAGAATTTGCCAGTTGGTGATGTGTGTTAGAGCCAAATTATAGGACAAAGATAGAAGGTGGAAAGGACAAAGCGGAAAAAGTAACTACAGGTGAGGACAGGGCACATTCGGACTCCCATCTCGGGAGCATCTTGGGCTGCTCTCCTTCTATCTTGTGGCGCGATGATTCTTCGGCCCAGGTCGTGGCCCTGTCACCCGCTTTGCCCTGTGGTGCAGACTCCTGACACCAGTGACTCCCCGGGCCTCAGGAGGGGAAGCGTGGAGACAGATGCAGTGACTTAAATTAGCCCGGGAGCCTGGAGGGAACAGCGATCCTGCTGCCGCTGCCCGTTCCTCTGCCCCTCCTCCGACCTCCCTCCCTTTCTTCCTTCCGTACCTGGTAGCGTAACAGTCCCAGAGGGGCATCCTGCAAACTCCAGGGCTGGCAGGGAAGCGGGAGTCATTGTCTTGGAGCAGTGGAAAGCCTCCACCACAAAGGAAATTGTCTGCTCACCATGCTTTTTGCGGAGCCGTTGTCCAGGAGTTACCCGTTTTAACTTGTCTGTTGTAGGATGCACACTAACTCCTCAGCAGGACTGCCCGGTGATCACATCAGCCCTGCTACTCTTTCCTTGTCAGGGCAACTTGCTAAGACCTGAGATGCGCTGACGGGCGATCTCATCATATCCTTAGATAATCCTTAGATGTTACGTAATGACAGGTGAGGAAACAACAGGCTGGAGGATGTGACTCTTGCTGTGACAGTTTTGCATCTTCGTAGAGGAGCTGAACTTAGGAACAAGGTCTCCTGAGTCTTGGTCCACAGTTTTTGTTTGTTTGTTTTGTTTTTTTTTTAAACAATACACCATAAAACCTCACTTGTTTCTAAGTTCCTAGGGTTGGTTTTGGCATCAAGGGGAAAAGAAACTGAGCCGGCCTGGGATGGAGGTGGTTGGCACAGAGAGACAGACAGGAGGAGCCAGTGGTGGAGGATTTTGTGATTGTCGAGCTTCGAGCTTCGTAGCTCCCGCTTTCGCGGTCACTGGAGCTGAGCAGGGGGCCGGCAGCTACCCCTGGCCTGGCTGGTGTCCCATTTTTGAGGCCCCAGGGTTATTTTTAGCCTCAGGGCCTTGGAAGCAGGTGTGGTCCAGGCTTGAAGGCCACGCCTGGAATCTGTTCAAGTCTTGTGTGCGTCTATTTAGGAGCTGAGGACAGTGACGGGCCGCTTAGCGACTTTGTTAAAAGAATTTGTGCTTTTCCAGTGAGAGGAGTAAAAGTCACACTGTGTTTCATTTGCGATGCTTTAGGTAGGTTTGTTTTGGAAACTTTATAAATTGGAATACATTTTAAGAGCGTTAGGGAATATATTAGAAAGCTAGCTACGAGTCCTTCGTATACGGAAAAAAAACCCTTCTGTATTAAAAGAGTTACACCTCAGCTGACCCTTTTTTAAAAGTCCAGGTTTATAGTCACAAGTGTGTAATTTAAAATTTAATTTTTCTCACCCCCCCCAAATGTTATTGTTATTCAAATAATCCTTTGTAAGTCCTTTTGTGAAGTAGAGATTCAGCTTTTTACCTTGAGGGTAAACATCAGCTTCCCTATATTGTGTTTGTTGATCTTCTTGCTTTGCCCAAACCCACACTTTTTTGTCGTTGTTGTTTGTGTGTGTGTGTGTGTGTGTGTGTGTATACTTTTTTTTTTTTTTTTTTTTGGCCGTGCCACGCGGCTTTCGGGATCTTAGTTCCCTGACCAGGGATCGAACCTGGGCCCAAGGCAGTGAAAGCGCCGAGTCCTAACCGCTGAACTGCCAGGGAATTCCCAGCCCGCACTTTTCTTGACAGCGCTGCTGAGGAGGACTAGAGCCACCCGGACCCGGGTCTGCGTGGATGTCGTGCCCTTTCTCTAATTTTGTTCTGCACTTTCCAAGACTATGGGAAAGAAAAGAATATAATAAATATTACCTTTACCCAAGCAAAACTATTATGACATTTTTGAATATATATGTTCGTGTGTTTGTGTATATGTGGGTGTTTGAGGTTCTGCTTTACCTACTGTTCTGTACTTTGATTTTACTCTCTTTATATATCATGATTATCTTTCATTGTTGGTCATGTTTACTTTGGTCGTAATATCTTTATTAATTTAGCTCTTTGTCAGGAAAGTACACCTGTTATATAGTGGAATTTTGCTGTTTGGGGGTAGGTGGGCTAACTGCGGTGCATGGATAGAGATGATAGGTTTATATTAGTATCACCTACCCCCTGAATACAGTAACCTCTCTTACAAAGGCCTTGTGGTAAGGATTCGATACACCTTCTGACAAGGAGAGCTCCTTGAAAGCATTTTTCTTTATTTTAATGTAAACCTCCTTTAAATGATTTCCTTGTTGTATAGCTCTATTCAAGCATGCATCTTGTTCAACATGTCTTTGATGTTTTCCTACATTCTATGTTATAAAGCCAAGATTCTGTTATTAGGTACTACACATTTGTGGAGTTGGAAGAATTGTATTAAATTAGCATTAATAGTAATCTTTCTTGTTACAGTGTTTCTTTTTATGTCTTTGCCAAGTAATGCACTAACATAGGAACCACAGCTTCTTCCTTTGTAGTTTTAAGGAAGAAACTATACTAAACTTTCTTGTGTGTGTGTGTATTTTACGCTTAAGTTAAAAGTTCAAGTGACTAAAAATGCTTCATTTCCAAAAGATATAACCACAGTTCTGAAGGACGACTGAACACCTGCCACATCTTTTCCTGGCATTTGCCCAATTCAGCATTACCTTGGTCAACATATTCATTGACCTCAAGCCCTGACATAGAGAACTAGTCTCCCAGGCGTCCACGTAGCCATCTTCCACCTCCCTCATGGTCTTTACTTAACCATCAGAGCAAGGACTTCTCGGACTACTCTGTTTAAAACTTTAACCCCTCCACCTCCATTCTCCTTCTTCCTTCCCTGCTTCATTTTTCTCCGTAGCACTGATCACCATCTCTCATACGACACGTTTTGTTGTTGTTGCTGTTTATTATGCATCTCTCGTCATTCAGTTAGAAACTCCAGGAGGACAAGAGCTTTTGCCTCGCTCATTTCTGCTGCATTTCCACAGCAGTGCCTGGCACTTATTAGGTGCCCAGTAACCATTTGTTAGTTGACTGAATGAGTTGCAGTAGGCCTGACAGATGCTCAGGAAAACCAGGATGTACTAATTATTCCCCGTCTAACATTCTGAATCCCTCCTCCCCTGCCTCCAGCCCAGCTTTATTGCAAATATCCTTCCACAACGGGTTCTCCTCAGCTCTCAGATTAAACCAGCCTCTGGCCACATTCCTCTTGCCAGCTACTCTATCCAGGGGTCCTTCATTCCCACCCCCTCAAGACTACTGCTTCTGGGGGGTAGAGTCCGTCGTTTTCAGGCAGGGTGCCAGGAGGAAGCATTAAATGCAGAAGGGTAAGTGAGGGAGCCCTGGGGCAGGAGTGTGTCGGGGATGGATAACTGGTGTGGAGGCAGGAAAGAGGAGGGGAGGAGGGGGGAGGGGGTGGAGTGGGGCGGGGAGCTCAGGTGGGTCAGGGAGGGGGAAGCTGGTAGAGCAGGTGACCATAAACGGGAGGCTTCCGTTGAGCCGGTTCCAAGAGTGCAGTGCGCTCCCTCATCAGAAACTTGGGGAAGGCGTCTCACAGATCTGGACTCTGCCTGGGCTGGTGTGTGTCGGAAGCAGAGGCCTTGTGTTGAGTCTCTGAAGGATGGCTACTCTTGCAGCCTTTGTGGATCCTTGAGATGCGCGTAAACAACCTGAGCCTCTGATAAGAGCGGGCTCTTCCTACAGTGCTGCGAGTTGCTGAGAGGCAGTAGTTGGATTTTTCCAGTGCTGACAAATGTTGTCTCCATGCCTAGCTCTGTCTAGACAGTGTTTCAAGCAACCTCTATCCCATTATCACCACCACTAGTCGGGTTGCGTCCTCTATGCTGGGGTAAGAAAATATGGCCAGGGCAGGAATAGGTGACTGAAAAATGCATTAAGCTCGTATTGCCTTCTTGGCTTTGGTGAGGATGGTTTTTTGGGTTTGTTTTTGTTTCTTTATGGCATATATTTTACCAAATACCAGACCTCAGAATTTCTGTCGGGGTTAACCCGCAGCGTGTGAGGCAGAGTAGCTTTAATCAGTGTAGAATTAAAATGGTCAGAGTCCAAGATGCTCTTGCTTCCGGACATCATGGCCTTCTTTTTTCCCTTTTGATTTGTTCAGTTTTTCTCTTATTAACAGTCTGTGTGTAAGGCTCTGCTGAAAGCCTGTTTGGTGTATCCTGTTGCCTATTTCTTCAGCTTTATTGGAGGAAAAAAAATTTAAGACTGGCTTGTACTTTAATAGCTAAACTACAAGCCAGTCTTAAACTTCTCACCTGATTATAACCTTTCCATAAATTCTCTGAGAATCTGAGCTTGAGCTGAAGCCCAACCAAACAAGGCTCGGTCACTGTCCTCACTTAACAAAGCAGACACAGCTTTGAGGTCCTTTCCCCTCTCCTGAGAATTCCTTTGAAAAAGGAAGGTTTTAAAATGGAACTGGGGGGTGGGATGGGGGGCAGCCCGTGGGCCCTGATGTGGGCACCGGGGTAGCTGTGCCGGCGACAGCCCCAGAGGGAGAATCGTGTGCGAGAAAGGGCCTCACCTCTTTCCTGGTGGAATAGACCCAGTGCAGTGTGACCGGCCGAGAAGCCAGGATCATATCTGGGAAGTCGAAAAGAATAACGCCTCATCTGAGAAGAGGAGGGAGACGCTTACCAGTCGTTTAAAAACGACCTCAATCTTTAAAAAATTTGTTGGTTGGACACTAGCTTTAAAGGCTACAAGTCAAGTAAAGGCTGCAATCAAAACAAAACACTTTTCCTCTCAGCTAATTACTCTAATGGCAAATACTGGTTCTTAGCCAGTCGAGCTTTATTTCGTTCTTTTAATTTAGTTGATCATCAAAATAGCCTTAGACTTAACAGTTCTCCGACATAACTAATTCAGTGGTATTCTTTAGTCCATTGATTCTCTTGCGAAGTTGGATGTAGAGTGAGTTTGAACAAGTAACACTCTCCTAATTTCCATTATAAAGTCATCGATGCATTTCCATAGGTAACCGAATGGAATCTCAAACGTAAGTTACACAGGAAAACTTCAAATATTGTATGTTAGGGTGGAAGGTTCTTACACAGTTTATGTCAATATTAAATGTTATAAAATAGGAAACGTAAATTGTTTGCTGAAATGTAAAATATACCACAATTGGCCCTTCTTTAGGGGATCTGCCCACGTTGTTCCCTGATGTGTGTATTTTGTTATACTAATATATTGCCTCTGCCTCTCTCTCCATCTCTTCATAAATAAAGTCTTTTAAATCCTTTATTTCTGAAACTAGGATACTTCGTAAATATTTGTTTAGTGGACCTGGTTAAGGTTACTAGTCTTCGGTACGATAAATACTGACCTTTATTTTAATTTAATTTTATTTTATTTTATTTTTTATTTTTATTTTTTTAACATCTTTATTAGAGTATAATTGCTTTACAATGGTGTGTTAGTTTCTGCTTTATAACAAAGTGAATCAGTTATACATATACATATGCCCCCATATCTCTTCCCTCCTGCATCTCCCTCCCTTTTTTTTTTTTTTTAAATAGAAAACTCTCTTGTATGTATATAGAAGGGTTATGTCGCTGTCTTCTGAAGGCTGGCTGCCTCCTAGATTTCCTCGATGGTGGACTGGGATGTCCCATCACCCTTCTCTTGAGCAGAGAGTCTCTGCTGCCCCAGCCCCATCTCCTGGGTAGCATCGTGGTCCAGGGCTCCCTCAGCACGATCCCCAGGCTGCCCGGAGGGCGGCCCAGGTGGGAGACCTTGAACAGCGCCCGTGAGGTCTGCAGGGACGGGGTGGCAGCAGAGTGACGCGGCTGAAGGCCTTGACCTTCAGTGGCCCCATGTCCTCCATACAGGGAACTTGTGGTGCCGCCCTCTCTTTGGGTGGGAACAGCCCAGGTTGCAGCAGGTTGTCCTTTAAGAGATAAATTTCATGCTTCCTTGAACATGAGTGTCACATTTTAAATTTCTCTTGAGTCAGAGTAGCTCCAGAGGATACTCTCCCATTAGGATGCCATAAAGCAGCTTGCTGACCCTTCAAGCACATTGTCGTGAATTACTCCTCAGCCTTTTGGTCCTCAGGTAAACCGCCGATTGGGTGTAATGCTAGAGGAAAGGGGGAGGTGTCTTTTTTTTTTTTTTTTTTTTTAACATCTTTATTGGAGTATAATTGCTTTACAGTGGTGTGTTAGTTTCTGCTGTATAACAAAGTGAATCAGCTATACATATACATATATCCCCATATCTCCTCCTTCTTGTGTCTCCCTCCCACCCTCCCTATCCCACCCCTCTAGGTGGTCACAAAGCACCGAGCTGATCTCCCTGTGCTATGCGGCTGCTTCCCACTAGCTATCTATTTTACATTTGGTAGTGTATATATGTCCATGCCACTCTCTCACTTCGTCCCAGCTTACCCTTCCCCCTCCCTGTGTCCTCAAGTCCATTCTCTACATCTGCGTCTTTATTCCTGTCCTGCCCCTAGGTTCTTCATAACCTTTTTTTTTTTTTTTTTTTTTTTTAGATTCTGTATATATGTGTTAGCATACGGTATTTGTTTTTCTCTTTCTGACTTACTTCACTCTGTATGACAGACTCTAGGTCCATCCACCTCACTACAGGTAACTCAATTTCGTTTCTCTTTATGGTTGTATATATGTGCCATATCTTCTTTATCCATTCATCTGTCGATGGACACTTAGGTTGCTTCCATGTCCTGGCTATTGTAAATAAGGCTGCAGTGAACATTGTGGTGCATGACTCTTTTTGAATTATGATTGGGAGTTGTCTTTTAAGGTTAAGTATTTCTACATGTTTTATTTAGATTTCCAAAAGTGCATGTACGGGAGACCCATGGATATATAGGTTGTATCACATTCTAATTAAATTTGGAAAAAATCAAATTGGAGTATTTTAAGTGAAAGAAAAAGCAGGATGTGTAACAGTAGTACTGTGTATCCAGTTGAACAGAGAAGGAAAAGGAAAAGAATATATAGTGTTTTATTCTATTTTCATTTAAAAAAAATCTTTGGAAGAAATCAGAAGAAACTATTAACAGTGTTTACCAGTTAGAGGGCCAGGGAGGACCTGGGCAGACGGAGGACAAGGGCGGGAGAAGGATTTTCAATGTGCTCATTTTTTTCAATTAAATGTATTTGTTGGACTTTCAATATAATGGCAATTTTAACAGCTTTATTGAAATATAGTGGACAAACATTGGATGGATAAAGTATACGTATTCATAGTGTGTATACAGTTTTCTTTTTTTAATTTTTTTTTGAGCCATGTGACTATACTCTGTATTAAAAATAGAAAGAAATTAGTTAAAACTTTTTAAATTGTCTAAGAAAATAGGTAAATAGCAAAGCTGGCCTGCCCTGGGCTTTGCTATATGCACTTGGGCCCCCCATTCCATCTAAAAATTCGTATGCCTTCTGACTTCTTGAAGAGATTTTGGGGTAAAATGAGCTTGTTGGGGCTGCCAACTATCAAATATTCTCCTGTCATCTCTTAAATCCTACTTGATGCAAAAGATTCCGAGAACAAAACTATCACAGATGTGTCCCTGATCTCAGCGTGTTGACCTTCTTCGGAAAGAACAATGAATGGAGAGAAATTTCTAAATTAGAGTTGTAGCTTAGGATGAGGTCTTCCCCAGAATTCTGTAGCTGCAAGTGAACGAGGTTTAAGGCTGTTGTTACCTCACCTTCCACAGCCCCTTGGCAGCCTCGGCCTCCTCCATAGTCACCTGGGACCTCAGAACATCAGGCGTGAAGGTGCTGCGTGAAGGTGCTGTCAGAGGGCCCCAGCTGGCCGCAGGACAATGTGAAAGCTGTAACTTTATCCTCAGTTCACCTTCACTGTTTTGTTTCAGCTACATCCTCATGTCAGGGTCACTTTGACCAGACCTCTTCTTGGTCAGGGAAAGGGTCTTTTTCTATCCGGAACGACTGACTCTGGTTCTCTGGGGAGGAATGACCATTTTCTTCCCGGTGGACCTGTTGGCCGCAGCCTGCCTTGGGTTTCAGTGATCTGGGCTTCTGAGAGTTGGCTGGAGGGAAGCAAAGATGAGAACTTTCTCACTCAGCGTTTTCACGTTTGCCGTCTTCTCCCTCCCTTTGTCCCTCGATCTGCTAACCCAGATAACTGCTTTGTCCTGCCCGGTTTGCACCACTGAGAGGAGCCAATGGGGCCCAGAGACTCAGGCCATTGTTGGCATCCACTTGCTCCCGTTCTCGGGTTTCCACTTTCCGCGCTGCCCGGGCTCCCGCGTGGGCAAGTCACGTCACTCTGTCTCAGTGCAGCTTCATTGTGGGGACAGGTTCTTAGGAAAACAGGGTAACCCGGGAGTGGGAGCCCCAGTGAGGGAGTCAGGCCATCTGAGCCCGGGACCTTGCGTGGCCGTGAACTGTGTCGCCGGGCAGTCAGGACTTGAGTCAGAAATACCCCGGGTAGGTGCTATGCGAATGTGCATTGGTTGATTGAGTAGGACAGATTCTCTGCTCTGGTTTCTTCAGTTGAAGGTAGAGATGACTTTTGTGCTTCATTGCCATTAAGCTGTACTAAAAATAATACCTTCGTATCCTGAAGATACGAAATGGACAAATAATGTATTATGTGGAGCTGATTTGTGAGATGTGAGGGTAGACGAGATGGCTTCTCAGGTGCCTTCTAACTCCGTGGATGTCCGGCTCCGTGAGAAGCGGCGCAGCCTGGCTGAAGCCGGCCTGTAGCAGGATGGGATTGCCCCGTCTTTATCTGCTGAGGGATGCCTTTCAGATTCCAGATGCAAGGCAGCTCTGTTCACCACTGGCATCTTTACAGCATTTTTCCTCCTTTCTCTGTGTGATGACTAGTTGCTTTCTGACTTACTCTCTTTAGATAACTGACAGAATTTCATCCTCAAAACAAACTTTGTGAGGAGACAAGGCCAATATTATATGTACATTTTAGAGATGAGGGAAGTGCGGTTCAGAGAGGTTAATATGATTTGTCCGCAGCTACATAACAAGTAAAGGGCAAGGCCACTCCTCTCTCTATCCTGCCTGCTCCTACTTCTCCATGCTTCAGCTTCTAATTTGTAAGTCTGAAATTAGGAAACAGGACCCAATGATGTTTGAGGGGGTCTATCATCCTCATCCAGAATCAGTTAATCAGATATGAATTATTCAGTATCAAGTCATTTTTGGAACAAGGAGGATTTTACTAACGTGTAACAGTGTAAATTGAATATCTTATGTGCAAAACACTGTGGAAGTAAGAAATACAATACAAAAACGTCTGCCATCAAGTAGTTTAACCTCTAGAAGTCGAATGCCAACAGTGGACATCTAGTTTTATGTAGTAGGGCATTTCCTACAAGCAGAGATGGACCGGGGAGATAGGAACGTGAGAATATTGGAGGTCAGGGCGCGGGGCTTAAGCTATGGGCACAAAACTCCAACTAGTGTTAACTAGGAAATGGTCTATCTTAGGAGTTTGGCAAGAATAAGGAAGCATCAGGTGCAGTATTAAGGGCTCTCGTATGCCTGGGTTGCTGACCTAGAGTCCAAGGTTAAGGTGTGAGATTTTCTGAGGCGGGGAATCAGTGAGTCTCTTAAAAATGAGGCACAAGAAAGAGAGACCTGGAAGCGGAGGACCGGCCAGGATCTTAGCTGTGAGTCTGCCTGGGGCGGAGTGGATGCCTTACAGGCCCCCGGCAGCTAGTTCAGCACTCGGTGTGACAAGCGCATCAGTCATCGCCCCTCCTCTTCCTTAAAAGGCAGCCGAAATTGACAGAACCTCCCGTTTTCCTGCCTCTTCTTGCTGAGGGTAGTTTCAAGGAATGCTCACAGCACACACACTCCATTTATCATAGTAACTCTCAAGCCATCAGGAAAGATTTTTATGTCCTGATAACGTCAGATTGCTAACCTGATGTTAGGTGGTGGTTTTTTGTGCTATTTTCAAGAAATAAGCAAATAAAATGGAGGAAACCCATCTGGAATAAAAATACTTGGACTGGCTTTTTACAGCTCTTTTAATTTCATACTGTAAGTCAAGTAGTTCTGGGCCCCCAGGTGATAATATATAATTCACGACTATGTCTTGTTTTGTCATCTTTGAGTTTTTATATTTTGCGGTGAAAGCGAATTATCATCAGTACGTTTTCTGAAGCCATACCTACTTGTCCTTTTTGTTTGTTTGTTCACATGAAACAGTGCATCAAGTATGGAATTAGATTAATGGGGTAAATATTATGAGTCATACACTCCCTCTAATCCGATGCTCTTTCTTTTTTTGACCCCCATGTTTTGTTTTCCGTCTGTCATTCTCTCTCCATGTAGGCTTTTCAGCCCCGTGTAAAGCTGTTGGAGCGAGGGAACAGAGGTAAAGAATGATGTAATGCACTGGCTGCCCCAAAGCATCTTTTGTTGGAATGGTTATTCCAGTCATCTCTTTATGAATCAAATGTGAGGGGCTGCTTTGTGGCAGGAGGCCTCTGCGAGAGCACATCAACGGGAAAGAGAAGGAGACATTCACTTGGAGGGCTCTTGCTGAAAATGGGTTTAACTCTCCTCTTGCCAGTCGCCGCCAGCCTGACCTCATACATCTCAGTACAACGGAGTGGCTGAGCCTTTGAGCACACCACCATTACATCATCGTGGCAAATTAAAGGAGGAGGTGGGAAAAGGGGACTTATTGTTGTCATGGCCCATGAGATGATTGGAACTCAAATTGTTACTGAGAGGTTGGTGGCTCTGCTGGAAAGTGGAACGGAAAAAGTGCTGCTAATTGATAGCCGGCCATTTGTGGAATACAATACGTCCCACATTTTGGAAGCCATTAATATCAACTGCTCCAAGCTTATGAAGCGAAGGTTGCAACAGGACAAAGTGTTAATTACAGAGCTCATCCAGCACTCAGCCAAACATAAGGTACATGCTTGCTTTTTTTTTCCTTTTTAAAATAAATGGACATGCTGAATGGGGAATCATTTTAAATGAAGCCTCATTTTTAAGGGGAGAAAGTAATTTGAGGAACTTTTGGTTGCTTTTTTTAAACTTTGATACCTTATGACACCTCAGAATAATTCACTAATTGTAGACACTGTCACACCTCAGAATATTTCTAAACTACACAGAAAGCTTAACTTGTTTTTATTTGATCAAGTGCTATGTTTCCCTATTAATGCTAAAAATTGTTTTATTAATTTAACACAAATAAAAAGTTATGTTTAATACAGTATATTATAATACTCAATTATTAGCAATTATATAATAATATATAATATTGTATGTATATTATTAATAACTAATACATTAATACATTGTTTTATGTTGTTTACAAATGTACTGAAAGGAAATCATTCTTTTCAAGTGCCTTGAAAAGAAAGTAGAAACTAATTATATTACAAGTGTTTTTTATTTGTGGGAAGGTAAGGTAATGGTCAGAATTTAAGGATCTTCAAGGAAAGGTTTTCTCAGGATACCAGGATGTCAGCTTTGTGGTAGGTAAGGCTATTTCTTTTGTTCAGGAATAAAAATGAGTTCATGCTTTAATTTTACGAAAAGCTGATTTGTTACTGAGTAGAAACCATTTTAAATGTTTCTTTAGTTCAGGGATCGTTATGTTTATTTTGCGTGTTATTTTGTTGTACGTGGTTTTACCCTGTTATCGTGTTAAGGATTTAAAACTAAGGAGTTTTGAGCACATTTACACAGAAATAGCATCAAGTTTGCCTCGTAAATGTTGATTTTTATAAACATTTAAACCATGTGTATGGTTGGTTTATCCAGTAAATTGACCACATCTCATTTTTATTCAGATTATTAAGGAAAACAGGAAGCAGTTATTTGCTTCAGCAGCAGAGGTAGATGGGATTATTCTCCTCACCTTCCTCCCTAACAGCCTCACGTTTGCATTTTAGGTCGACATTGATTGCAGTCAGAAGGTTGTAGTTTACGATCAAAGCTCCCAAGATGTGGCCTCTCTGGCCTCAGACTGCTTTCTCACCGTACTCCTGGGTAAACTGGAGAGGAGCTTCAGCTCTGTTCACCTGCTTGCAGGTAAGGCTTGTGGTAGAACTGTGAGGACTCGGAATCTCCTTGAGCCTGTGAGTAAGCAGGATTCCACAACGAGCTCGAAGCACGCTAGGTGGACGCAACTTTGAGGTCATTGTGTAAAATGACTTATTTATAGCTTTTGATTGACGTAACTATTCTAGTTAACCTGAATACTGTTGTTCTTCCCCATTGGTCAGTGTATTTTTGATTTAGCTCAAACGCCTCTTCATCTGGTATTTATTAGCCAGAAGTGCCGTGTAGATCTGTATGCCTGTATAGATCTACAAACACCGAGTGCTCTACATTTCAGCTCCTGTCCTCAGTTCCCACCCCCAAGGAGAGAACCCGTCCAGTATTCAGGGTGAACCCCTGTTAAACATTTTTGGTTGTAGTGGACTGCAACGGTAAGATCACCCATCCTGGACATTGTGTACAATGAGATAGAAAGAGAATGTGTGCAGAATATTTCTTCCAATAATTAGAGGGAAAATTTTAAAACGAACTTACGTATTTTTGTTTTGTTTTCACAACTAAAAAAAGTCTCAACTTGCAAATGCTAAGCAACCAGATGGCTTTATAAAGTGCATGGAAAAGGGCTAACTGTTTTATATCTGCCCTAAAGGAGGGTGGTGTGGGAGTTCCATCTCATCAAATTCCAAAGCAGACTGTTCATCCTTTGCTTTCCCTGTTTGGCAGACAGTACTGAAGCCCTTTCACTCACTCTGGCTCCCAGAGCAGGGAATACAGTTTGACAATGCGCAGTAACCTTTACCACAAAGCCGCTGCGTCCAGCAGATTCTGCCACAGTGATCGGCAAGATCACTTTTAAAAATCTGATTAAGAAAAACAAAATATTGACAGATATTGTCACTTTCGCACCTTTCGTCTTTTGTTGCAAGGAGAGTCCAGTGAGCTTGATGTTACTGGCAATTGATTGTTAGACTATGGACATTTCAGTTGTAAGAGAATAGGATGAATCAGTTGTTGGTTTGTTACCACATTTAAACTCTCTGAAGGTTTAAATAAGACTTCTGTGTCTTTATTTCTCTCTCATCGGCTTTCGCTCCTGGTTTCAAAGAATAAGCATAGTTACCTGTCACTTTCAGGTCGTCTGTTGGCACACGTTTCACCTGTGCCGCAATTCTGTCCTAAAGGGAAGCCAGCTTGTCTCAGAACGTAGTTCTCAGAACTCTGTAATGGAGAATTATAGCATTAGGTTCTGTATCTGTTGGTAGGCATGGTGTTTTACTGGGAGTGTAACAGTGTTAAATCTGACAACTGTCATTAGAGTTCCACTCACTTCGGTTGCTGAGTTTAGGAACGCAGTCATGCTTCTTGGAGCCACTGGGAGGGACTTTACCTTGGAATCCTATCGACGGAACCAGGGTTTTTCTTAAAGAGGGTACACCCAGACGGAAAGAGATTATCCCTGCTTGCTCTTGTTTGAGACGCTTTTCTCTACGGGGGCTCTGACCCGACAGCTTGGCCAGGCAGACGCTTCTGGAGGAATGAGCTCATGTCGAGTTTTAGTTACTCAAGTAGTTTCTCCTCTTTCCCGAGAAGCTCTCCCTTGTTATGTGGAAGGTTCTTTCCAGCCATGTGCGGCTCTGGGAGGGGTGCTTATTGGGCAGGAAGGAAGGAAGAGGACTCATTCTGACCATCGAGATCAGCCCTAGGGATACGTGGGATGGTGCTGGTCAGAACCCCTGGCATCCCCACTTTGTACAGGAAATGGGTCCTAGGCCTAAACGAAAGCCCGTCAAGGCAGCTCCGAGAACCACATACGTGTGTTCACAGCTCCATCTCGTCATGCACACCCCAGAATCCTGTATTCTTCTTAGCTTAGAAGGTGGCTTCAAGGACTGAATGACCTTGCTGGGGAGTTTCTGAGCAGCGAGATTTCTTAGGACACCTCAGAGAGGGTTCTGGATGATTAAAAGCCTCCCAGCCATCCGAAAGCTTCTGACCGGTTGGAAATTCCCTTGGTTAGTGAGCCTGTCCTCAGAGTGGACAGAGAAGTAGAGTTGGTAGGAGAGAGTGCTGGGGAAGGCGTGACCATCACTTCTCGGCAGTGCTTTGTTTTTTGCTTTCGTTTTTTTGTTTTTTGCCAAGGTCCAGCAGCTGCTCAGAGGACGTCCCAGGGATGTGGGGTAGAAGGACATATCAACATGTGTTTCTTAAATATTTTGCTTCGGGGAAAATAACTGACCTTGGAAAAGCATGCTAGCGTCCCACAGGTGCTGCGGGAAATGACAGGGTCGCTGGAGACAAGTTTCACTACAAGCTGCCCCTGATGCTTTCAGCAGTTACAGATGCTTGTCGGCCCTGTGGGGATGTGATAATAGAAAGACAAAGTGGTTTCTTGGAGTAATTTTCTCCATCACTTTAGAGCTTTCAGTTACTTTGAGATTGATTATTCAGGAAGAAAGTATTAAATACGTCAGATGGTTTTTTTATGGTCATTATATCAGTATATGGAGTGAAGAATTGTGGCCCGAATTCCATTCACCTTCTCAGGGCCACCTGACCTAGAGAGGAGTGACTCTGGAGAAGGGGAAAAAGAGGACCTCCCCGAGGAACTGATAGAGGAAGCATCTTAATAAGCCCTTTTCCTCAAGCAAGAGGAGACCCAGACTTACCTGTGGGACCTAGTTACGTGGACATTAATGATGAAGACTCCCTTTCGGGAGAGGGCCGGGTTCGGGGAGGCTGCACTGGCGCGCAGTGGGCTTAATTCTTCCATATGGGACGGCAGGTTCTGCTCTGGGACAGGCTAGCCTGGTAGACTTCAGCTTCCGCCAGGGAAAGGGGTCCTGTTAAGCCACCTGGACAGCTGACTATCAGTGAGGCCGGGGTCCCAAGCCTTCCGGTCCTGAAACTCAGAACCTGGTTCTGCGATGAACTTGGCCTGTATTGGCCACATCTGTGGGCCTGCTCAGCCAGCGATCTTGACCCCTGACTGATCAACTGTCCCTCTTTTTAAGCCCAGCCAGTATTCTAAACCAAGTGATTAATATTCGATAGCCATATGCCACATGCGAGTCTTTGATTATTATCTTAAAATCTTATTTAAACTTACGTTGTCGTGTATCTTTTTCATTTGTTAGCTTAACCCCCCTCCTGGATTCTCTTTTGCAAGCCGAGGACTGTGTCTTGTTCATCTCTGTGTTCCCCACAAGGCCTAGCACTTCTTCAGTTTTCAATAAATATCTGAAATATACATTAGCTTGCATGTAGGTTTATACCATTTGTATTTCATATGACTTATTTTATTCATTTAGTTTAGTTTGTAAGTGGTTGTATTAAACAGTGATGAAACTAATCTGCAAGAGTAGCGAAAACTTGAGGACATTTTGACATAAATGATTTGCAAGTTGTCTTCGTTCAGGAAGAGCAAAAATATAGCTGTTATGGGAAAAGTATCCAATACGAAAATGTTTCCATCTATTTAAGCAGATTTCAACATGATTTTAAGATCTAATAAATACACTAGTACAGGGAATTCCCCGGGCGCCCAGTGGTTAGGACTCTGAGTTCTCACTGCTGAGGGCCTGGGTTCAATCCCTGGTCGAGGAACTAAGATCCCACAAGCCACGTGGCGCAGCCAAAAAACAAAACAAAACACTAGTACAATTAAACAGGGCTTAAATCCTGAACTTTGATGAGGAGCTACGAGCTCTAGAAAACCTAGTGCCACTCATAGGAGGATACAAGCCCTTGAATCCATATGAATTGAGAACAGTTGAAATAATTTTTTTTGTACTTTAAAAGTAAATTGAGGGACTTCCCTGATGGCACAGTAGATAGGAATCCACCTGCCATTGCAGAGGACACGGGTTAAAGCCCTGGTCCGGGAAGATCCCACACGCCACGGAGCAACTAAGCCCGTGCGCCACAACTACTGAGCCTGTGTGCCACAACTACTGAAGCTTGCGTGCCTAGAGCCCATGCTCTGCAACAAGAGAAGCCACCGCAATGAGAAGCCCGCGCACCGCGATGAAGAGTAGCCCCTGCTCGCCGCAACTAGAGAATGCCCGTGCGCAGAAACCAAGACCCAACGCAGCCAGAAATAAATAAATAAATTTATTAAAAAAAAAAAAAAAGTAAATTGATTATCCTGCTTAGTCATTAATAAGTCTCCCAGTAGTCTCCCAATAACCAAGCCAGATTAAACCATAGCATTGTTTCACCCCCGGGGATTAAAGGGTTTCACTATGAGTTGTAGCCTCATCTTAGCCAAAAAGAATGAACTTGGATCCCTTTCGAAAGTTGTCCCTCATCATTGATGGATATAAACAGTTGCCAACCTTGACTTATTGATCAACTTTTTTGGTCTTGTTAACCTTCAGAAAACTAGTTCTCTCTAAAAAAGAATCTTGTTTCTTGGCCTTTATTCATTATATTACTTTATTTTACTTGCCTTTGTCTATTATCAATATATTTCTAAGGGTGCCAGATTGAAAATAAATATATTAGAAAAAAAGAAAAACCACCAAATTTGGACTTTTTTTGCGTGTGCTAACATAGAGAAAAGAGAATAAGTGGGTTCATTTAGTAGAAACAAAGATTGCTGTTCTATTATTTTCTTCTCTTTCCTCGCTGTTGTAACTCTGAGTAAAAGCAAAAGGGACCCACAAAAGTTTGCTAATTCTACAACACTCATTTCTATCCTGTGATGAGGCACAGGATTGCCCTGCAGCAAAAAACCCTAATTGAATCACAGACCTCAGCCCTTTCATTTACAGACGAGGAAAATAACAGAGCCCTTGCGTGACTCTCCCCAGCTCTCACTATTCTCACTGTGCGCCCAGGCCCCTGTCTGCAATAATTCCTGAGTCTTCTGGAATTCCCTCAGGAGGCTAGAGGGGGTGCCCACTTCAGATCAGGCCTGTGCTTTTTGTGGTAGCTCTCTCTCAGCCTCTTTGTGGACTTCAGAGTCATATTCTTACTTCACATTTTATGGAAGAAGCAATGTATAAAAATAGACTGTATATAAAATTTTTAAGCATTAAATTTTTTCAGCTGGGGGAAATCATCAAATAAAAGTCTACTCTGTCCTGAGCCGAAATACCACTCCGGATAATGATAGAAGGATACCATTGGAGTCAGTGTGAGGCGCAGTGCTGAGGGCTCTTAGAAACATTTCGTCTCTGAACACAGCTGAGGTCTTAGATTAATGTCTGCTGTGGCTAAAGGCCAAAGACGTATTTCTTTGTTTTGAGTTAGAGTTGCTACTGTAGTTAGAGCTAGGAGTGAATAAAAATGTATTTGACTCTTGACACATTTTCAGTTTAACTGGAGTCTAGATTGAGTCAGCAGTTCTGTGTAATGAATGGGCAGCTTTGGTTCAGTGGAACCAGTTACCCTCCTGATGGAAGCAGGGCAGAACCTGATCTTCCCGCTTCCGGATTTGCTGTGAGCGCCGTTGTCATCACGCCTTCTCTCATCCAGTGTGGCGTTTCTTCTGTCCCTGTGTCTAGAGAAGGGAAATCTTCAATCATCCCATTTCAGATCCTGTAGTAGCTGGTAAAAGAGATCGACGTTAATGGAGTCCAGTCAAAGTACTACCGTTGTTCAGGAATTGGCTCTCCTTGTGTTTAAAGAGCTGCGGTGAGAGCCACTGAAAACAGACTAAAAATAGGTGCCGTTTCGCCCACTGGTTGCCGTGTAGCTGCTGGCTCTGCTTCTCAGTTTGCATGAGGTTATCTAGCCCGTCTTTTCTCCAGTTCTTACCTGCCTGTGTGGTAACAAGCCAGCTCTGTCACTCCCCAGCTACCGGTGGCCAAGACATCACGCCTGAGGCTGGGTCTGTTTAACAAATGGACTGCAGACCAGGCTCGAGACAGTTCCTCACCCTGACATTTTGCACAAGCTACACAGAAGCACCCTGGGTGACAGTGGTGACATCAGTCTTCCCCTGCCCTGGTCATGTCATTTGTGTCCTGTCCATTCAGCTGGCCTCACAGGGTTCGAGGGCTCCCTTGGGTGGGCCCCGGGGTGGGCCTGGGGGATAGCGTACTGGAAGAGTGCACATCTTGCCCCTGCCCTTGAGACCCCTCGGTTAATTTGGGGCAGCACATCTGGAGCGGATGAAATAGAAGCAGATGACAGCGCGTCGAGCTGTGTGTCACAGTGATAAGGGGTGACTCGGTGTCGCCTGCAGGAGTTGGGGAAGGTTTGAGGACGGCGGTGGAATTTTAATCGAACCTTGAAAAATGAGTAAGATTTGGGTAGGGAGGGTCCTCTGTGGACTGACATAATTAAAAATGCCAGGAGTGAACACAGATTTTAGGAGGCAGCCAGGAGACCGAGTGGACTTTTTGTGACGGGAGGAAGGGGAATCGAGAGCAAGTGCAGTCAGGCTGTGCGGGCCCTTCAGCCTGGAAGGACGAGTCTGTGCTTTGCTGGGCTGGCCCGGGGGCCCTTGGAGGCTCGGTGACACCTGTCACCTCTTGGCCACCAGATCTGTCTTCTGGCCTCTCTGCGCTCTGCTTCCAACTCAGGCCCACATCAGCCCCTCAGACCTGGCCCCGGAGCCGCCTCCCTGCTCTCTCACCCTGTCTTGCTGCCTCTCTGCCCTTTCCTCACACTCTCACTAACGTTACGTCTCTCTTTGATATTTTCAGTGTAACTGTGATTATATCACGCCCCAGCTTAGTCAGCCTCAGTGCTCTTAGGGTAAATTCCAGAATCCTTCCCTGACTCCGAAGCCCTGCAGTGGCGGCTCCTGCCTGCCTCTGTGCCCTCATCTCGTGCCCCTCTCCGTCCTCAGGTTGTTGGTGTGTGTGCGCGTGTGTGTGTGTGTGTGTATTTTAGCACTTTAGCCTCGGTTGCCCGAGACCTGCAGCCCAGAGGCACCCTCCTCCTCCTCGAAGTGCCCCCTCTCCCCATGTGCCCAGGTGTCTCCTGCTGGATTCACAGTGCCCGTCAAGCCCCCCTGGCTCCCAGGCAGAGTTGGGTGTCCTCTGTCACACACACACTCCTTTGGCCACCCACCATAATTAGCCAATTATTCATCTAGTTATTTGGTTGAAGTTTGTCCCACTAAACTGTCAATTCCAGAGAGGGCCTCTGTCGTGGTCACCGCTGTCCCAGCACCCAGCGCCGTGTCCGGCTCGCAGCAGTGCTCTGAACCCTCCTGTGGGTGCCGGGGGTCTCCAGGGCTGTTTGGCTGGCGAACAGGAACCCTTTCCTTCCCGCTGGTCTGCCACTTCTGCTGGGAGGCGGTGCGCTTGGCCCCGGAGGAGGACGGCTGCCGGAGCGGACACACCCGAGGGGGTCCCGGGAGGGCCTGCTCGGGCTGGATTAGGAAGCCTGAGCCTCACGGGAAAAGGCCCAAGAAGTGAGCTGTGTGGTGACCCATGCACAGTTTACACGCCAGGCAGGTGGGACTCTGAAGAGTCGTCCTCCGGAGACCAGACTCCTGTCCCCTTTTCCGCGGGACTCAGAGCATTGTCTCCCGATGGGTAGTCTCATGAGGCCTTGCCCCCTGACGGTCACCAGGGGCACGTCCAGCGGCCGCGTCATCCTTAGCCGGGATCTGATTATAGTTGGTCCAGTTCGTTTCCTGAGAGCTGTGCCCCTGGTTCCCTGAGCCCTGGATGTCGTACCGGACTCTGTAGTCCTGAGCCGCCGAGGGAACCCGCCTCTCATGGAAAGTTCCCTGGACATAAGCACCCTGAGGACTCACTGGGGCTTTTGGGTGATGAAAGCAGCATTCACCAAGTCTCCCTTTTTAATCTGTCGTAGCAGAGAAATGTCTTCCTTGCCCTGTGCCGCTTCGCTCACCCTGAGGGTCCTCTGGGGCCTTGTGGTCAAGGAGTAGGAAGCAGGTTCTGGGCTCACACCCAGGCCCACAGAGCTTTCAGCTCTGAATGGAATCAGGAAATCCTTTTGAACACCCAAAATACGCAAGACTTATGTCCATCAACAGCTATTCATTGTATCAAGAGAGGATTCAATAAACATTTAATTATGTGCCAAGCACTGTGCTAAATGCAGAGGTGATTGCAAAAGAGTGTGAGACACAATTCTTATGCAGACAGTTCACAGGGTATTCTAGCCGAAGAGGTAAGAGGTTACCACACACACACACACACACACACACACACAGACACACAGACACACACACGGAAAGGGAATTCACAATTACCAGGTCAATGGTAAATTCTTACTGCCATGTGATGGCTGTGTGTGTGTGTGTGTATTTTTTGGCTGCGTGGCTTGTGGGATCTTACTTCCCTGACCGGCGATCGAACCTGTGCTCCCTGAAGTGGAAGCATGGAGCCCTGACCACTGAACTGCCAGGGAATTCCCATGGCTGTACCTTTTATAGAAGTTCTAAGCTGGCAAGATCATATTTAAATACACTGGTCAGGGAAGAATTTTCTTTTTTTTTAATACAGCGGAATTTTAAAAAATGCCACAGAATAGAATTGAAACTAGAGGGACTTCCCTGGTTGTTGCCAGAGGCTGGAGATGAGAAAGCCCAGGTGCGGTGGGAAAACAGTAAGAAGATGAATGGGCCTGGGACATGGTGGTGGGTAGAATAGCGACAGTGAGGGTGGACAGTAGAGTGGGATCCGATGGTGAAGGGCTTGAGTGTCCGATCAGGAGTTTTGGATTGTATTCTGTGGGTATTTGGGAGCAGAGGATACATCAACACTTTATCTTAGGAGCTTAATCTGGCAGCAGAGTGGAAACAAGTTGGGAAAAGGACGGATGGATCAGAGAGAGCTGTTCCTGAATTTATCTAACAGTGCGGCGTGGAGCTCATGGGCTGGGGGTGGGGGAGGCAGGGACAGACAGAGGGACGTCGCAAAGGCAAGTCCGAGTGTTGGCATACCAGGTGGCTGTTGCTGAGGTGACTGGGAGAACGGGGCAGACGCGAGCAGGGACACAGAACCAAAGAGAGCGAGATACTGGCTTGGAATTTATTTTAAAAGTATCGATAAGTCTTGCAAGTGAAAATGACCAAAAGAGGATTGAAAATGTTAGGTTGGAGTTTGGGACCTCAGGCCCCCAAATGCAACCTTGGAAATCTTTGATTTTCAGGTGAACGTGAGCAAAGGTGATCTCCTTAGTAACTTCCTCCTTCCGTGCTGGTGGAAGCAGAGGCCTTCTAGGTCCTTCCTCCGCAGGAAGCCCCAGGCTGCCGTTCGCTTGGCTGTGGCTTCACGTCTTAAAGTCACTGGAGGACCAGTCGGGTGGCCTCTGTGAACCTCTCTCCTGCTTATAGCGCTTGTTGCCTTTGCTCAGCCAAGGGTGGATTCTGGCCGTAATTCCTTTTGATTGGTCGTTCTGGTTGTGCTGTTCAGAACAATCTTTGTTTGAAGGCATGTATTGAGAGTCCTGTCTGGCTGTGCGTGTGTGTGTGTGTGTGTGCATGCCTGCGTGCGTGCATGTGCTTGTGTGTGTGTGTGCGTGTGTGTTGAAGAAGAGCCTCTGGGTATAGTTATGTATTGCCAATTTGAAAGATCAGTGAAAGAGTAAAAAATACAACTCGACATTTTCTGAGAACTCTTTTTTTTATAATATTCTTTTTTCTTTTTTTTTTTTTTAAACCCCACATTTGTTTATTTATTTATTTTTGGCTGTGTTGGGTCTTCGTTTCTGTGCGAGGGCTTTCTCCAGTTGCGGCGAGCGGGGGCCACTCTTCATCGCGGTGCGCGGGCCTCTCTTGTTGCGGAGCACAGGCTCCAGACGCGCAGGCTCAGTAGCTGTGGCTCACGGGCCTAGTTGCTCCGCGGCATGTGGGATCTTCCCAGACCAGGGCTCGAACCCGTGTCCCCTGCATTGGCAGGCAGATTCTCAACCACTGCGCCACCAGGGAAGCCCTGAGAACTCTTTACTAAACAACACTTCTGGATTTTGCCAGTGGAATTGATCTAGATAACATTATCTTGAGGAATGTAAGATTTAGACATTATGAGTCACGAGAACTCTTATAAGTTGCATTATTTTAGTATTTAGTGCTTTTTTTTTACACTAGTATTTTGAAAATTTTTAATTCGTTTGTGTGTTTGATAACTGTGTTAATCCAAAAATTAGCTAGAGGGCTTCCCTGGTGGCGCAGTGGTTAAGAATCCGCCTGCCAATGCAGGGGACACGGGTTCGAGCCCTGGTCCGGGAAGATCCCACATGCCGCGGAGCAGCTGAGCCCGTGCGCCACAACGAAGAATAGCTGCTGCTCGCCGCAACTAGAGAAAGGCCCGCGTGCAGCAATGAAGACCCAACGCAGCCAAAATTAATTAATTAATTAATTAATTTTTAAAAAAGAGAGAGATGGGATTGTTTTGTTTAAAAAAAAAAATTTAGCTAGAATGTCCCATTCCCCAGCTGTGCCAGGTGATAGGTTGTTTCATACAGAGTGAGCTTCTTTGGGGGTGCTCTTTATGGGGCAAGTTTTATGCAATGGAGGCTACTTCTCAGGTTTCCTGGAGGACGTCCGCAGAAACGCATGTCTGTCCACCATCCTCTCACGTGGATGGAGGAGGTGGAGTAAGAGTTTAAAATGAACGCTCCACATCATTTGGGGTTTTTCTCTTCTGTGCTGCTCTGCGGAGAGTTGACTAGATAAGACATAATCGCTGCTGAGGAAAGCGTGCCGTGCTCTCTCCCCTCCTGGAAGTGATCGATCAAGCCTGTGTGGTTGGGCTTACCCAGACCAACCTGTGTACATTGGAAAAGTACAGTTACATATTTTTGTTTGCTTTCTTTGGAGGTACAAAATTATGTTGCCTTTCCTTTTCATTTTATGTCAGTGGTTTCAACTTTCCATGTATACAGTCCACTGACCCTGGGAGAACTGTGACCATGCCTGTGTGTTTTTAAATGGTTAGAGGATAAAGTTGCCTGAATCAGTCACTTCAGACTAAAGTGCAAAATAGTTATTCATGAGAGCAATTAAAATACTTACAAAATACACATTTCAACATTTCATTGTTTAATATTAGGGTTGTCTCCTTTGTGTAATAAATAGCAAAGCCCAGATTTTATTTTCAGTGTGGAGAGAACGGTTCTCTACAGGTGCAGGAATACTCCACTTAAATCCTTCACATACATTCTAGAATAAGTAAATGAATGGGTCGTATTTATGTCACAAAAAGGGGGTCTTTGTTTTACAAAAGGGTTAAACTGCATGAGAACTATATTTAAAAGCTGAAACTATATAAACTGAAAATGATTTAATGTACAGAAATTAAGTTTGCACACAACTTTAGAAAAATATCTTTCATAAAGTAGAGCTTTGTGTAAATAGATTTCTGTCCATAGCCATGGAACTCATCCGCAGTATGGGAAGGGGCTGCCTTTAATCCCCCTTCCCAGCTTAGGCAGCTCTGTCAGCTGATAAAGCTCTTATGACTTGCTCCCCATTTGAACTGAAGCGTAAGTGAGCAGCCCTCTGTTGTTTCTCTCTGCAAGGAACTGTCTTCAAAGTCATGGAATTGACATTTATCTCTTGTTTGACTAAAAGGATACGGATACATGTTGAGAATTTGTGTCTTAGAATTAACATTGCTAATCTGTAGTAAAGTGCTACTTTTGTAAATATTCTTTTATTTTAAGAAACAACTCTGTGATCTATAACTGCAAGGGTCAGAGGGAAGAGAAAACCGACCAGTTAGAATTGTTTAGTGGCATCGTTTTATGTATTTTATTTTACATGGCAGACTTTTTTTTTCCTCTGAAAATGGAATGGTGGTTGACACTGGCTTTTACAGAAAATTATATTTATGGTTTGAATTGTGAAGGAGGTACTCTTAAGGGAAGAAGTGTTTCTTGGCTGAATGAGAAGAAAGTGATATACAAATTATGAATGCCTTTAAGCTGTACCAAGTGTTTTCTCCGTCCAAAGTAATATGTACGTTTTTATTTATAAACATGCATTCTACAGGTAAATTTGTGGAAGACTAACAGAAATATGGATTTTTAACATTGCAGTTTGTCTGCCTGTTCATCCAAGTCTGTGGAGGCCAGTGGTGTCCGTATGTCTGTCCGCTGGTCTCCCCACCCCCGTTTCTCTACAGGCCAGGGTGTCTGCATATGTGTCTTCCTTCCTCTTAAAACAAACACTCCTAGCACAAGGGGCCAAAGCCGGTACAGCGTTCTGAGATTCAGGGAAGCACACGTGCGTTGTTCGACTTTCTATTTTCTCCATTCCTAGATGATAAGCAGCATAAAATCTAGGGACAGGAGAAACTTGGCAAGATTGGACGGTGAGTCAGATACTTGAACAACTTTAAAAAATATTTTTAAACTTTTTCAAGAAGCGTGTCAGTTTCTCAGTGCTGCTTTCACAGTAAACAAGTGGAGATCATGAACTGATGTTGCGTCTTCTTGTCATAATAGACTCTAACTTAGGGTCTGGGGACAGCAGAGTTGGGACAAGGGCAGAGATGACTCTTGATTCTGTGTCTGTCAGCCGTTTGTAACAGAAAGTTTACGTAGATGAATTGTACTTTTCTTCTTGTAAGAGGAAGAGGGACATTTCAGACATATTTCAAAACTGAGTTGCTGTTGAGGCTACAGATAGTTTCTCGAGGGTTCGGGTAAGTCAGGCAGTGTCTCATCTGTTGTTAATTAATGAAATGAAACTGGGGTCACTGGAGTCCAACGATGAATGAAAGGTCAGCGAGTGGAAAAAACTGTCAATAAAGGAGGATGTCAGCAGAGTGGAACATTGTCAGAGATAAAGATCAGGGAAAACGTACTCTTTGGCTGAGGTAGTGTTTTGTGGAAGTTACCAGGAGTCCTGGTTTGGGACATTTCAAGCCAGACTGGGCACTAAATGAATGCTCTGATTTCGCAAAATCTGTTAAATATTTTAAGGCTGTTTGGATTTGTGCTGCTAGAGATTAGTTGAAAAAATTTGTAAGCAAAAAAAAAAGGTTTCTGTTTGTTTTATAATGTGTTATTGCTGTTTTGTTTGGCTTTGGGGTTTTGTTTTGAGGCTGAATAGTGGCTGCTTTCTCTCTTTTTTTTTTCTGTTTCCTTAGAATTTTCTAGAGCCACACTCACATTTTACTTGTTAGGACCACCAAAGTTAGAAGTGATTTAGGATAAAATGAATGATAGAGCTGCACTTCAAACAGCCCAGGCTGGCCGGCCTTCAGTTTACGATTGTTGGAGAATCTGTCCCCTCTGAACGTAGTTCAGTGGAAGACGGGCTGCAAGTCACCGAGACGCAGCAACAGTCTTACCACCGATTCACAAACTGTGATCGTAAGCCAGCCATGACTGTGTCTTTTGTATCCCCCGCTAGTTCTTCCTCAGCTTTGTTACTGGTCTCATGTGACGCACACTTACAGAGTTCTTGTTTCTCTGGTCAGGTCAGATCTCCTTCCCTTTTCTCTCCCTCATCGAAGTTTTTGAACCATGTGGCTTGGGGGAAGCAAGGCTCTTCCGTCAGTTTGGGAGAGGCCCATGGCCATCTTCAGCCTGGTGAAATGAGGCTAAAATGAGGGCAGGACCCCAGAGATGTCAGCAGGCTGTCCCCACATCCTAGAGAGCGTTGCAGTTAATTCCGTGGTATTTAGAGACACGGTTTAGCAGAGCGAGTGAGAGTACAATCTCGAGCCGGGCTCACATCCAGCTTTGTTGGTTATCACCCTGTGTCTTTCTGAACCTCTCTTTCCTTATCTGTAAAATGGGAGTAATCAAAGCACCTTACCTCATGGGGCAGTTGTAACGATTGAAGAAATCCTTGTAAAGTGCTTAGAGCAATGCTTGTCACATAGTAAATGTTCAGTAACTCTGGGAGTCCTTATATTATCTATAAATATGATGACTTATAAGTTTCAAATGGAATTCAAGTGGAGTTTCCTTGGATTGTCTGGTTTCTCTGTTCTCTGAGAACATTTACTGGACTCTCGTTTTGTTGGATTTAAATGAGAGATCATCCCATCAACTGTTTTGGAGCCAGAATAGGAAAAAATATGAAAACAGTTCTTTAGAGAAACACCAGAACAACAAAAGTTAATGGAAGTTAAAATTTAAATTATAATCAAAATAGTGGCCGTCAGTTATCGTGTTGGGTAGGTGTAAGATAGGCAAGTAATGTATAGACTCTTTAACATTTATTATTACAAGAACTGCTTTGAGGGAAAAACTCACCTTAAATAACTGCATTATGCAGTTAAGAGACTGAAAAGGACAAAACATTAATGAAATAAAATTATAAATCCTAAACAGTGACAGGCATATACGTATGCCAGTATTAACTGACCCCTTTTTTGAGATTGCCGTGGCTTATACTTTAGGTGTAGGGATTCTAATTTACTTCATTTCAGTAGATGCAACAGCCCTAGCACAGCATTTCCTTGAGTGTGAGTTCTACCAGCTAAGATTTTAAGAGATTTTAGGGGCTTCCCTGGTGGCGCAGTGGTTGAGAGTCTGCCTGCTAATGCAGGGGACACGGGTTCGAGCCCTGGTCTGGGAAGATCCCACATGCCGCGGAGCGGCTGGGCCCGTGAGCCACAACTACTGAGCCTGCGCGTTTGGAGCCTGTGCCCCGCAACGGGAGGGGCCGCGATGGTGAGAGGCCCGTGCACCGCGATGAAGAGCGGTCCCCGCACCGCGACGAGGAGTGGCCCCCGCTTGCCGCAACTAGAGAAAGCCCTCGCACAAACCGAAGACCCAGCACAGCCAAAAATAAATAAATAAATAAAAATAAAAGTAGCTATAAGAGATTTTAGAGGGGAAAATGGGACGGGAAATTCCATGGTCAAATAAGTTTGGGACCCTTAAATTAAAGTAAACTAGTTTCCTTAGAGATTTTTTTTCAGAGCTTTTAATATGCTTCTAATATGTGTGCTGTGAGTCTCCCAGGGAGACGTGATATGCAGTGTTTCTCTTACTTTTTGGACCAATATCCCGTCTGTCAGCTTCCTGCAGGATGCCAGCGCCCTGGAGCAGACTCTGGGAAATGCAGCCTTAGAAGCGTTACTGTTTTCGCTTTGTCTCAGGTGTATCCTACCGAGGTGTAGCTGCAGATCAGGGGTGGAGGAGGAGGGCCCACAGACGAAGCTGGGAGCTCCATGTCAGATCACTGTACCATGGAGGGCTCACTCTGTGCAGGCACAAAGCACTCACGCATTTTAGCTAATTCAGTCCTCTGACAGCTCTGTGAGGGGGGTGTGATCATTATTGCCATTTTACGGACAGGAAACTGATAGCCGGAGGGTGTAAGTCACTTGTCCACACCTGACAGCTAGAACGTGGGGAAGCCAGGACACAGACTCAGGTACAGGGGCCTGTGCTCGTCCTCCCTCTGCTGTACGGTCGCGGGGCTCACGTGTGTGTGGTTTGTATGCCGTCTGTGTGTGCACGGGGCGGGCTGGTGGTGGTGAGAGAACAGCACGAAAGTGTGAGGTGACAGTGAGTTTTGTGTGGCTGGAGAGTGCGTTTGGAAAGGGCAAGAAATGGAACCTTAACGCTGAACAGGTACAGGTCCCCAGGGCCTCGTCAGTCCCACAAAGGAAGGTGGGGTTTCTGTAATGGAACCCCGTGCTCTTTCTATCAGGTTACCTTAAGAACTTTAATAAGCAAACTGCTTAAGAGGAAAAACAGTGCGGACACTTGTGTTGGAGGCTAGGGGTGCACACCTACGTTTTGCAGGTGGCGTGGTTATTGTCACCGACTTGCTGCGGTCCCAGCTCGCTGCACCGTGTGCCCCATGCTGAGCACGGACGGTGGACGCAGAGGATCATGCTTGCGCTGAACATAGTACAGGGGACAAAAAAGGGTGACACCTCCCCCGTCAACTCCCTGCACTTCTGCAGTTTTTGAGGGCATATTTTATATGTTTCTGGAAGCGCAGGAAAGGCTAATGGAATGTAGCTCAAGGAGATGGAGATAAATATTTAATGAGATTTTAGGGTCCTTTTTAAGATTTTATTTTATTTTTTATTGGAGTATAGTTGCTTTACAATGTTGTGTTAGTTTCTTGCCGTGTAGCAAAGTGAATCAGTCATATGTATACGTATGCCCACTCTTTTTTAGAGTTCCTTCCCATTTAGGTCACCACAGAGCACTGAGTAGGGTTCCCTGTGCTATACAGTAGGTCCTCATTAGTTATCTGTTTTATACATAGTAGTGTGTATATGTCAGTCCCAACTAGGGTCCTTTTTAAGGCTTGATTAAAGAGGTAAAAATGAGGCTGCTCTGTCTTCTTAACAAGTTAATTGTTTTTTAATTTAGTAGTATTAAAAATGTACACATATTCCCTATAATCCAAATGTCTTTGGTTCCGAGTTTAGATGTAGTGACTAGTGAGGGTCTGGAGAGTGAGGGATTTATCTGAAAATGTATCAGAATGTATTCAGTTCTTGGGTTTGGATTTGGATAGCAAGGAGTATTTAGATTGGAAAACCCAGTGAAGACCTTGTTCATCTTTTCTTTTCTGAAAGGAGGTGAGTGTGTCTCCTTAGCCAATAGATTTCTCTTCATTAACAGGTAGTGAGATTGTGACCTGATGAAGATCATAGAGTAGGTCATTATAAGGACGGGACTAGAAAACACTGAATTCCTCTGAGTCCAGAAATCTTGCCACAAGGCGTCCATGTAACCTGAGCAGTTAGGGTCTGTCAGCCCTTGTTCACAGTGCTCAGCCAATGAACAGGAGACCCCGGAATCGGGGGTAATTATGCGACCCTCGATATAGAGAATATTTGTAAGAGTGAGGGGAGTATGTGGTATCTTTGAAATATAAAACTTACACACTAGGAAGATTTAAAGTTCATTCTAGAAGGAACTTTTAACTCTGTCAATTTTATTTTGAAGAAGTCACATCTGGCCTCAGTTCATGTGTTTTTGTATCCCCATCTTGCATCTATCTTGGCTTGGTTATCTGCTACTTTCAGTTCTCTTTAAGTCGCACGACATAGGACAGGGAGCAGGGAGAAGACGTAGGATGCGCGAAGGTGAAGGGAGTGAGAGCAAGGGGGGCGTCACTGTAAGTGCCTTCAGGGCCTGGGGTCCCTTTCGTGGGCTTGCAGAGCCAGGGCTGGTGCTGGATTGTACCCCAGGCCGAGCAGCTGTGGACGGGGGTCCACTTGCGTCTGTGGGGTCTGATTGCTCTTTCCAGACAGCTGCATTGAGTAGTTAGCAAAAGGCTGGTTTGCATCTCTGTGCACGGCGTAACTGTACCCTGTCTGTCCTTAGGTGGGTTTGCCGAGTTCTCCCGCTGTTTCCCTGGCCTCTGTGAAGGAAAGTCCACCCTAGTCCCCACCTGCATTTCTCAGCCTTGCTTACCTGTTGCCAACATTGGGCCAACCCGAATTCTGCCCAATCTCTATCTTGGCTGCCAGCGAGATGTCCTCAACAAGGTGGGTGCTTTGAAAATATCCTTCATTGCAGGGTTTCTTGACAGCAGCTGGAGAAGCACTGGGTTGCCGGTGGGCTGTCCTTTCAGACACACGCACCCCGTGTTCTCAGTGCAGCTCCCCCGTGAGCAGCCCAGCAGCCGTACCATCCTCCCCAGTGCCGTCTGCTGTGACGTTCTGATCGCCGTAGGAAGGCTAAGCTGTTGTCAAGTGTGCTGTTCTTACAGGTCCAAGAGACCTGCGGTTGGGCACACCCAGGAAGGCTAATGCCGCCTAGATTATTTCACATATAGAAATGTATGTATTTACTGCAGCAACTAGAAAGGGACTCAGGTTGGCTTGGATTGAGGAAGATCTCATGATGACTCCTGGCTAGAGGGGCAGGGAGGGGGTTATAAAAGGATGGTGAGGACCAGCGCTAAGAAGATGCGCTGCAGGCGCCCCGCCTGAGGCCCCTCGGAGCAGTTTGGTTGAGAAAGAAGAGGGAGGACCATAAACCCTGGATGAAAAGGATGTGAGCCATTCTGAACAAGGTGTACCCAACAGAGGAGCCGTATTGATTGATTGAGGCCATTATATATAACGGTACACACATAACAGCAGTAGAACTGATATCCGTCTGTCTCCACAGCTTATATGCTCTTAACCAGTGGTGCTAGAAAGCAGTGCTCTAACTGCCTGGAAAGTGATTTGTCTCTAAAACCTCTTATTTACATCACCTCTAATTGAAAAAGCAATCAAAGATCTTAAGTCAACTGCTGGTGATTTACAAGTGCTGCTTTTGGGCATTTCTGCTTGAGTAGCTGAAAGAATTGGGCTGATCGTAAAATAAGCTTCCAGGTGGGCTTGCTTTATTTTAGCACGTGGAAAGAAAAAACACCCTCTCTTTGGGCAGCAAGGAGGCATTCTTTTTGCTCTTTTTTTCTTTTTTGTTCTCAAAACTCCTACCTCTTCAAAATTTTGCCTGAACATTTTTGCTAACATGTCTGCTCTTTCCGTGAGGTATTTGAAATTTGATAGCTTACGCTTGCACTGAGCCTTTCTGGTGGGGTCACGATGTCTTTGAGCACGTGATTTTTATTAGTTCTCTTTGAGAGATAAGCAAACTATGTCACAGAAAACAAAATTAATTTCCTAAAGTCACATGCATCCCTGGGGCAAACCTGGAGATGCTTTATTTAATCCTTAGATCAGCAAATAAAACAAAATGAAATAAAATTCCTAGTTAAGGATCCTGTTCAGAATTACCCCCAGTAAAACTTAACCAGTCAGCTGGCAGGTGATTTTTTTTTTTTGTAACATCTTTATTGGAGTATAATTGCTTTACAATGGTGTGTTAGTTTCTGCTTTATAACAAAGTGAATCAGTTATACATATACATATGTTCCCATATCTCTTCCCTCTTGCTTCTCCCTCCCTCCCACCCTCCCTATCCCACCCCTCTAGGTGGTCACAAAGCACAGAGCTGATCTCCCTGTGCTTTGCAACTGCTTCCCACTAGCTATCTATTTTACATTTGGTAGTGTATATATGTCCATATATACACTACCACTCTCTCACTTTGTCCCAGCTTAACCTTCCCCTCCCTGTGTCCTCAAGTCTATTCTCTAGTAGGTCTGTGTCTTTATTCCCGTCTTGCCCCTAGGTTCTTCTTGACCTTTTTTTTTTTTTCCTTAGATTCCATATATATGTGTTAGCATACAGTATTTGTTTTTCTCTTTCTGACTTACTTCACTCTGTGTGACAGACTCTAACTCCATCCACCTCACTACAAATAACTCCATTTCGTTTCTTTTTATGGCTGAGTAATATTCCGTTGTATATATGTGCCACATCTTCTTTATCCACTCATCTGTTGATGGACACTTAGGTTGCTTCCATGTCCTGGCTACTGTAAATAGAGTTGCAATGAACATTTTGGTTCATGACTCTTTTTGAATTATGGTTTTCTCAGGGTATATGCCCAGTAGTGGGATTGCTGGGTCATATGGTATGGCAGGTGATTTTACAAGTAGTTGTGTTACAGGTCCTTTTTGTTACTTCTGACCTTCAGTGCAGTGGTACCTTGATTTTGCTGCATACCTTTTCCAGGTTTAACAGATGTGTCAGTTAACAGCTGAGTGAGGCCTGAAGGGTGAGAGCAGTTAAACCGGAACCTGAAGTTGAGGTGTGCCAGGGGCTGGTCGCTTTCTGTTTTTAATTGGCTTCTACATGTCTGTATGCTAAACAGGATAGGCACATAGATGCCTTGAAAGGAAGTGGTTGTAGGGGGAGAATGGGTTTATGCAAGCTCACGGGGAAACAGCTTGAGCAAGGAGTCATTCGGGAAGACTGTGAGAAAGCTGCTGTAGAAGCTACCGACATGCAGACTAGGGAGGGGTGAGAAGGGTGCTTTCAAAGTGGTGAGCAGAGATTTCTATGTATGTCACCTCTGGATTCACTGTTGAGAAGAGCCCTAGTGCTGGGGGGGATCTTACAGATCACTTAGCCCGCCTCCTTCATTCAATAATGAGGAAATCGTAATTCCAGAAATGTTAAGTAAATTCCGCAACGTCACCCCGCTGATGGGGTTTAGAACTGGATGTGCCTCTCCTTCGAAAAGAGCATAAACTCCTCTTCCTGCTCCACTCTCTGGTTTAAACTTTCCAGGAGAAATAATGTGCTCTCTTCTTCTGGAAGATCTCCAGAGATGAAGATTTTATCATCTCCCCTAATAGTACATTCCTTTTTAGTCAAACTTAGAAGTTTCTAAGAACAGTCACCACAAGACCACTAATTTTATTAGTCATCTTCCTATTTATTTATTTATTTATTTTTAATAAAGTGCCACTGAAACATGTTAAAAGCATGTCACGGAAATTTTCTGAGGAGGATAATAGTGCTTATCATTTAAAATGCTAGGCTCTTTATGTTACTGCATCTAACCCTCATAATAGGATTTGGAGGTAGGCTGGCTCTGAGTTATGTCACTTACTTACCCAAGATTTTGTGGCTAGAAAGTCATTGACCTCAAAGCTAGTGAGTGATAGAGACATCCTCAAACCCAAACTACTCTGGCTCTAAGTCCTGTGTTTGTAGAACACCAGAAATCCTCATCCTCTGGAAATTGAAATCTCTATAACAGACTGTTATGAAGGACTGACAAATCTTAACAGTCTATTGAATCACAGCTGAGATTTGTTTCCTCCTGCTTTTTCTACAGCATATTCTGTACCAGCACCATCCCACAGAAGTATAATGCAAGCCACGTATATAATCTAGAATGTTCTGATAGCCTTATTTAAAAAGTTAAAAGAAAAACCCCAAGTGAAATTAATTTTAATAACATTCATCACCATATGTCTAGAATATTATCATTTCAACATGCAATCAATATAAAAAATTATTGGCACTTTACAGTTTTTGGTACTAGGTCTTTGAAATCTGGTGTGTATCTTATGGTCTCTGCACCTCTCACTGTGGATGTGCCACATGTGCCTGTGCTTCCACAAATCAGATGGTGCAGGTCAATACTCTCAGCATGTGATTGTTTTTACTTAGGTCTCAAAGACATAGCTCTTCTGGAAAAGACTTTAAGAAGGCACTGGTAGCAAAAAGAACGCTCTTCCTTTCCCCTCACATCTGTACTTTGTTCCCCACAATCTGTTCTCCTCTGGTCTTTGTACTGGAGTTGTACGGCTGTTACACTAACAGTGTACACTGTTCCACTAAAGCAGTTTGCTGGTGCCCAGTTCACATCTGACTGAGTGCGACTTGAACCAGAATCTCTAGTTATAATGGGAAAGACAAAAGTTCCTGATGGTTTTTTCTCCTTTACCAGTTAAAATTTCGGATGGACTTTTGTTTCCCACTTACACACGGGATGTATGATGGAATTCCCTACTGCGAGTAGTTCCTGAGCCAGGACCTCTTCGGCTTCTTCACTAAAGCTGCTGTGCCCCCTCTTTCCCCATTTTAAACAGGGTGCAGTCAGCTTTTTGGGGGTAGCTTCTTATTTCAGTCTTTCAACATGCACAGTTGGCTTTCCTGGGCTGCCTTGCTGTTCTGCCCGTCACCAGGACTACTGCCACTTTCTCTGGGGTTCTCGTGTGAGAGTTAGGCTGTAGCCCGGACACCGTATAGCCAAATACTGCTTTCAGGTTTCTCTGTGATCTAGGAAGACAAAGGCTCATGTCATCAAAATGATCAGTAAAAGTATTTATTCAGGGTCCACTGTGTGTAGAACGCCATACAGAGTGCAGGTTGGTTAGACAAGACCTGTTCCTGAGACGGTAATTCGCAAACAAGGTGACTCAGGGCAGGAGCGAGAGCCGGCTCTGGACGGGGAGGATTTGCTTCCCAGGTCTTTGCCTCGCCAGCCAGAGCAGTTGAGCCACGTGACCGAATCTGCTTCTTCACCTGCAAACTGAAATGATTCCTGCCTCCTACTGTTCTCGTGAGGCTCCAGTGACGTGGCCTTATGCCAGGCACCAAGAGCAGTTCCTGGTTTATAGGGACACTGTTATTGTCACCACCGGGTAGGGTATACAAGGGTCTAGGGTGAGTGGTGGGTACACTGGGTGTGGCTGGCGGAGGAAGGCTGGCTGGAGGAAGTAGGTCAATTCTGAAGGCAAAGGGAGTGGCAACTGCAAACTCATTAAATTGACTTCAGAAAGAAAAATTACAACTCCTTTAGCTAGATTTGCAGTGCCTGTGTGATTTAATGGGACCTCTGTCCTCAGCCTAAATGAACATGGGCAACTTGACCAAACAGAGCAGTTGTATTAAGGCTGTATATTAAGCTGTATTCCATATATTACTCCACAGTCTGTATCAACATAGCATAGAGCCCATATTTAGAAATTGGTCCAACTGCAGGGCAAAGTTTATTTCATGGTTTAGGAGAAGGAAACTTAAAGGGAAAAAAAAAGTGAACGCAAATCATAGCAGTAAAATTAAGATTTATTTTTTGACTCACAAAAATTATTTTTGAACACTTTCTTAATTGTGTTTTGAAACTAGAATCTATTTTTTAATTTCTTAGGGGGTAATCTTTTCTACTTTACAGCTGAACCCTTTTTTATACCCAGCCTGCTACATTCACTGTAATTTCCCTACTTGAGGCCAATTAGGAGAAAGGACAGTTTGAATTAGTGAAAGATATACATTACAGGCTGGGGGGGTGGGCAGCAACTTTACTGAGATATAATTTGTATACCATATGATTTATAAGATATTTTTAATTGAGATATAATTGACATATAACATTATATTAGTTTCAAGTATATTAGTTTCAAGTAACATTATATCCAAGATTCAATATTTGTATATATTGCTAAATGATCACAATAAATCTAGTTAACATCTACCAGCATACATAGCTACTCCTTTTCTTTCTTATGATGAGAACTTTTAAGATTTCTCTCTTAGCCACTTTCAAATATACAATACACTATTATTATCTATAGTCGGCATGCTGTACATTACACCTACATGACTTGCTTGTTTTACGACTGGAAGTTTGTACCTTTTGACCACCTTTACCCCTCCCCTCCACCACCTCTGGCAGCCACCAATCTGTTCTCTGTATCTATGAATTCAGTTTCTGTTTGTTTTTTAGATTCCACATGTAAGTGAGATCATACAGTATTTGTCCTTCTCTGTCTGACTTAGTTCGCTTAGCATAATGCCTTCAAGGTTCATCCATGCTGCCACAAGTGGCAAGATTTCCTTCTTTTCTAAGGCTGAATAATATTCCATTGTATACATAATACCATGTCGTCTTTATCCATTCATCTATCAGTGGGCACTTAGGTGTTTCCATGTCTCGACTTTTGTAAATAGTGCTGCAGTGAACAAGGGGGTGCATGTGTCTTTTGGAGACAGTGTTTTTGTTTCCTTTGGATAAATACCCGGAAGTGGAATTGATGGATCAGATGGCAGCTCTATTTTTAATTTTTTGAGGAACCGCCACTCTGTTTTCCATAGTGGCTGCACCAGTTTACATTCCCACAAACTATTATTTTAAAAATAAGCTAAAGTAAGGGAACTAACATTTATTGAAACTTGTATATCATGTGCCACTTTATCCTCATAACAGCTTTACAAAATAGAGATCATTAGCCCTGTTCTACAGGTAAGGAAACTAAAGCTGAGGGAGGTCAGGTAGCCCCTCCAAGGTCATTCGGGTAGTGAGCAGTCACGTGCTGAGCCGGGCTCCCAGTTTTCTGGGACTGGTGCCCGTGCGCTTGTCCTGCACACTGAGTTCACCCACAGTAACAGGAGGAAGGAGGGTTTAGAGGCACGTGTGCTGGCAGAAGGGAAAGTGGTGGTAGAAGTTTATCAAAACTTCCTTCTGATTGTTTCTGTTTTCTCAGTGTAGATCATCCATGAGCAGAGAGAGAGGGTGAGGGAGGACGTGTGGAGAGTCTGAAAAGAACGGGGAAGGGCTGGGATGGCATCCAGGCTAGAGGCCAGGTGAAGACCAGGGGCACAGAGTGCCCGCTGAGGAGCGTGGCCGGAAGGGGGCCCGGCAGTAGCGTTGCTGAGTGTTCTTCTCGGGCCGCGTTCAGCTACCTGCGTGCAGGTGCAGACTCGGCGGCGAGCCAGGTTCATCCAGGGCTGTGATCTTGCCAAGTGAGTGTGAAGAGGTGACGGAGGGACACAGTAATTGAGGGTGAAAGCGAGGGAGGGATTCCAGGTGACCCTCGGACAGTGCGGGGGTTAATCCTCGTATCGTTTATGGTCGGCCCTCCCCATCCGCAGGGCCTCTGCAACCTCAGATTCAACCAGCTGTGGATCCTGTAATACTGTAGTGTTTACTGTTGAAAAGCATCCATGTATAAGCGGACCCGCACAGTTTAAACCTGAGTTGTTCAAGGGTCGACTCTGTAACGACTGGCCACAGAATTTAAGTTGGGCCAGGAAGGAAGGACAGACGTCATGAGGATGAAGGACGGAGAGAAGGCTGAATGAGGTCCTGGGGGGATTGAGGGGCGCCAGGAGTGGTGGTGGAAGACAGTAAGCTGGAAGGAAGGACGTGGCGTCCTGCAGCGCGTTGTGTGAGGTTATGGTTACTGGTAACGGCGGAGACCAGACCGGGCCTCGGGAGGGAGTGCTCAAGGTGAGGCGCTCAGAGAACCCAGAGGCCACGGTGTCGGAAGGATATTTGAAGGCCAGAGAAGAAAGATTATGTTATCAGTAGGAAGCATGTGTTAGCCGACTGAGCACAAAGTTGAGCTAAATATTAAACAGCATGAATGCTCTCTGGAAGCCTAAGGATTACGATGTTTAATGACGGGACAGAGTAATATTGAGTTGTGTACACTTTACACAACACACTGAAACAACGCTGAATGAATTACGTAAATTCCTTAAAATGTGGTAGGAAGTCACAGACCTCCATCTCTGAGTAAAAGCAGTCATGATTCTATAAAACAAACCCGTTCTTCACACTTGTAGTTCCATCCCAGTTCTTGCTGTCAGGAACACTGATGTAAGATGCCCTCGCTGCCACTTATATGCCCGGCCATAAACATTATCAGGAGAGAAGGGAACAGAACAGTCACGTGACAGTCACGTGACGCCTCAGCTGACTGCAGCCCCTCCACCCACCCACCCTTCTGCTCTGCCGCCCTCGGCAGGTGGACGCCTATCTCCCGGCAGCAGTGGGATCTGGGCCGTTGCAGGGCTACTAACCCCATTTGAACAGTCTGCTCACCAGGACGCAATTGTGTTTGCTCTCGGACCTGTTTAGGCCAATGTACTTGTTATTATAATGATGTACGTTAGTTAAAATATTGCATACACGGACGAAATATGAATGAGGAAAGAGAGTGGTTTTTCTATGACCTAAGCTAAATATTTTCAGAAGATTCAGGAAAGGGACTTCCCTGGTGGCGCAGTGGTTGGGACTCCGCACTCCCAGTGCAGGGGGCCGGGGTTTGATCCCTGGTCAGGGAACTAGATCCCGCATGCATGCCGCCACAACTAAGGAGCCCATGTGCCTCAACTGTGGAGCCGGCGAGCCACAACTAAGGAGCCCACAAGCTGCAACTAAGGAGCCCACCTGCCGCAACTAAGACCCAGTGCAACCAAATAAATAAATAAATATTAAAAAAAAAAAAGATTCAGGAAAGACAGATTGCTCTACGTTTTTTTCTGTCTTACTAGGCAGGGGAAGGCAGCTGTAGAATATTTAGGGGACAGTCATAATCTAGAAGATTCTGCACTGATTTATTGCTTTACTAGTTCTTGCTCTTTAAAGAATGGAAAGTATAAGTGGTAGATGCATTTGGTTGTGATTTTCTTAAGAACTCCATTCAGCTAACCTATTTAAAAAAAAAAAACCAAGGTCCTGCATCAGAAATCAGTGAATTAATGTACATTTATTTGTTTTGAGTTAAAATGTTTTACGCATATTTGTAACATTTTTAACGGTTTCATTTCCTCTTTAACTCATTTTTTCCACTGATGTATAACTACCATTTTTTTCTCATTTCATTTTGTGGTTAAATTATTTTATTATCACTCCATTTCAACACATTCATGTCCCCTCCCCCCTTACATCAGTTATCTAAAATAAAGCTACTACTTAAATGCATCTTTTCGTGGCACACTGTTTTATATGTGGAGAATATTGTTGAGACATAAATAGCGTTGTCGGCTTGGATGACTGATGTTTCTTACGTGAGGTCAGAACTGCCCCTTTTTCGTGTTTCCTTTCTGTCGGGCCATGAGCATTGGGCACGTGGCAGCAGCGGCGTGAGGCTGGGGGACGTGCACGTGGGCAGCCAGGCCTCAGCCGGGAGCAGCAGGTGCCAGTGTGAACACGGCAGCAGGGCCACGCTGTGATGCCCGTGGCTGCAACTGAGGTGACAATCAGGGAAAAAAGAGGTAAAATAGGACTGATTAGTCTCCTCCAATAGCCATCAAGTGTCCTGAGTTGCTCCGAGAGTCTCCTCAGAGAAGTCCATGCCCAGAGGGTTGCTCCTTTATTTCCTAACTGGTTACAGTGAAAAAGGATGGAAAAGGATGCAATTAAAACTTTATATTCTGTTACTTCATTTGGTTAAAAAGAAAGTCTGTATGTAGGCCAGTTACTTTACTGCTCCATCTAATTTGCTTTAAAAAGAACTTCAGTAGAGTATGGCAGTTAAGAGGACAGATTCTGGAGATGAATATGCTTGGATTTGGATTTCTATTCTGGACCACTTGTTAGCTGTATAACTTTGGAAACATTACATAAGCTCCCTAAGCCTCAGTTTCCTCATTTTAAAAAGGAGAAGAATAATAGTATCCATCTGAAAGGGTGGTTGTGAGGATTAAATGAGACAGTCCATTTAAATGCTTAGCACAGTACCAGGTACATAGTAGGCATTCAGTAAATGTTAGATGTTGTTTATTAATGTGTACCACGTGCCATAGTAGTATATTGTTAATATAACATAGCACCTGTAGCAAAGGTGCCCAACAAATTTTTTATTGAATTTAGGTTTAAGTGGTCATTTCTACAGAATGTAGACTATTAGGCTAATTGTCAGAAGTGTACATTGTTCTAGACTTTGTGTGGGGAAATCACATTTGATGGTCACTACTGACTTGTCTCACGTTAGTGTTGTCCTTTGTGAGCGTCGCCTGTGGTCTCTTGTGTAGAGTAGGTAACGCTGCCCGCGTCAGCCTCTCTCCTCAGAAACTCCTTTGTCTTTATTATCAGACTACTTTTAATTTAATAGATCTTTGTCACACTGTTGATGGAAAGGAGAAGGAAATGTAAAAAGGTTCCTTTCTTTACGGAGCGTTCATGAGAAAGCCCTGGAAGACTTTTATCTCCAGTAACGCTGCCGTTCTTGCGTGGGAAACACTGTGGTGATCAGACAGTGGTAGAAAACAGTGTGACCTTCGCTCGTGTACAGACGTTTAAAAGTTGTAAACACCACTGAGATCTAACGGGAGCCTACGGGACCTTCGGAAGGCGAGGGTCAGTCACTCTAAGAAGCTCGCCTAGCTCCAAAAGCTATTTCTTGACTCTGTCATCTGATAGCTGAGAGGGCTGCACACCTGATCTGGATTTACTCAGTCTACCTTTTCTGTAAAACAATATATTTATTGCGCTGAATGTGGTAAATGAAGGGATGAGCGAGTTAGCAGGAGGCTAAAATAGGGAGAAAATGACCAACTGTCCTTCTGGGAGTTGGAGTTGGAACAGATTTGTAGAGGAGGTAGCATTCCAAGAAAAGGAAGACGTGACCAGAGTTGCTTAGAAGAGAATGATTTCAGGCCAAGAACATTTCCTGAGAGGCAGCAATGGATGACTAAATGAAGTGGGTGGTATAGAAAATGGAAAATGGTGGACGGGATGTTAGCTGAACAAACATGTACTGAGTGCAGCTATGTACCTGGTGCTGAAGGGAGAAAAACAAGCAAGCATCAGGCCAAGATCTCACTACTTCACTGCTTAATAGGAGAGACAAGAGTGAATCTGCTAATGATAACACGGTGTGCTCGGTGCTTTACTAACAGCATGTCCAAAGTCCTGTGGACGGGCAGAGAACAGAATGGTTAATTATGCACCAGTAGGAGGGGTTCATAGTAAGGTTAACTTAAAGTAGAAAAGTGGAAGAGTCATCAGGAAGAGGAACAGGACCTGCTGAGCTCAGAAACGGTGTGAACAACATTGGGGAAGGGGGATGCACATGTGATGGGATTTGGAGGTTGTACGGGACAGGAGCAGGCAGTGAGACGTGATGAAACTAAGTGTGGCTAAAGCACGTAGCTCGTATTTAATTACAAGAAAGATTACTCTAGTTGTTGTCTGGAGAGGAAAACACTGCAAACTTCAAGAGCTCCCTGTTGGCTTTTTTGCTACCATGGTGAGGGCTTACCACTGAGCAGCAACTGGGAACAGAGAGAAAGGGTGGACGGGAGGGGTGATACCAGGAGGGTTTGCAACATTAGGATGGGGGTGGTGAGGAAGAAAAACGGGATGAAGTGATCCCATTTTCTAGCTCAAGTGTCTGGGTGGATGTTATTACCAAAAACCGGTTTTGGATTACAGAGAGGAAGCAAGAATTTGAGGCAGAGAAGGGAGAAAGAGAATGTACTGTGTTTCTGACACTTTGAGTTTGAAGGTCCTGAGGAACATCCAAATAGAGATATCCAGGAAGCAGCTGGAAATACATGTCAAAAATTAAACGGTGTGTGTGTGTGTGTGTGTGTGTGTGTGTGTGTGTGTGTGTGTGTGTGTGTGTATTTATTTATTTAAGAGTCATCAGCATGTAGAGGTGATAATTAAAACTACGGAAACAGAGTCAGCCTTCAGAGAGAGTATTTACAGCCAGAAGATGGCCTAGGACTGTATCTTAGAGAACAACCAGCATGTTCAGTTTGGGAAGAAAATGTTCTCATTGTGTGTGCATATACTCTGAAGTCATAGCACAAAATAAACAAAACAAACAAACAAAAGTATTCTAGCATACTCCCAAATCTTGTAAATCAATGCACTTATTCATGCATTTTGGGGATTACATCTAACATGGTCATAATAAATTTACATAGTTGCCAAGGAGGGGAAAGTCATAGTAAACTGTCGTGGTTTTATTTTCTGTTCTTTGTTCCACTTCTCTCTCTAGTAATGAAGATAATAGAGAATTGACTATATTAGTGATGTGTGATCTTCTAAACAGCCTATTTTGCCCTTAAAAAATTCTGCTTTAGGGCTTCCCTGGTGGTGTAGTGGTTGAGAATCTGCCTGCCAATGCAGGGGACACGGGTTCGAGCCCTGGTCTGGGAAGATCCCATATGCTGCGGAGCAACTGGGCCCGTGAGCCACAACTACTGAGCCTGCGCATCTGGAGCCTGTGCTCCGCAACAGGAGAGGCCACGACGGTGAGAGGCCCGCGCACCGCGATGAAGAGTGGCCCCCACTCGCCGCAACTAGAGGAAGCCCTCGCACAGAAACGAAGACCCAACACAGCCAAAAATTAATAATAATAATAAATAAATAAATAAAATTTTTAAAAAAATTCTGCTTTAAAGCCTCAATAAATTTAAGAAAACTGAAATCATATCAGGCATCTTTTCCGACCACAACGCTATGAGGCTAGAAATCAGCTACAGGAAGAAAACTGCAAAAAACACAAACACATGGAGGCTAAACAATATGCTACTGAACAACCAGTGGATCACTGAATAAATCAAAGAGGAAATCAGAAAATACCTTGAGACAAATGAAAATGAAAACACGACGATCCAAAACCTACAGGATGCAACAAAAGCAATTCTAAGAGGGAAGTTTATGGTGATACAAATTTACCTCAGGAAACAAGAAAATCTCAAATAAACAACCTAAAACCTTATGCCTAAAGCAACTAGAGAAGAAGAACAAACAAACCCAAGTTAGCAGAAGGAAAGAAATCAGAGCATAAATAAATGAAATAGAGACTAAAAAAACAATAGAAAAGATCAATGAAACTAAAAGCTGGTTCTTTGAAAAGATAAGCAAAATTGTTAAACGTTTAGCCAGACTCATCAAGGAAAAAAGGGAGGGGGCCCAAATCAATAAAATCAGAAGTGATAAGGAAGTTACAGCCTACACCACAGAAATACAAAGAATCATAGGAGACTACTGTGAGCAACTATACGCCAATAAAGTAGACAACCTAGAAGAAATGGACAAATTCTTAGAAAGATACAAGTACAATCTCCCAAGACTGAACTAGGAAGAAATAGAAAATATGAACAGACCAATTACCAGTACTGAAATTGGATCAGTAATTTTAAAACTCCCAACAAGCAAAAGTCCAGGACCAGATAGCTTCACAGGTGAATTCTACCAAACATTTAGAGAAGAGTTAACACCTATCCTACTGAAACTATTCCAAAAAATTGCAGAGGAAGGAACACTTCTGAACTCATTCTATGAGGCTACCATCACCCTGATACCAAAACCAGACAAAGATATCACAAAAAAAGAAAAAAATTACAGGCCAATATCACTGATGAACATAGATGCAAAAATCCTCAACAAAATACTAGCAAACCAACTCCGGCAATACATTAAAAGCATCATACATCATGATCAAGTGGGATTTATCCCAGGGATGCAAGGACTTTTCAATATCCACAAATCTATCAGTGTGATATACACCACATTAACAAATTGAAGAGTAAAAATCATATGATTATCTTAGTAGATGCAGAAAAAGCTTTTGATAAAATTCAACATCCATTTATAATAATAAAAAAAAAAACTTCTGGAAGTGGGCATAGAGGGAACATACCTCAACATAATTAAGCCATATACAGTAAACCCACAGCTAAGATCATACTCAATGGTGAAAAGCTAAAAGGATTTCCTCTAAGATCAGGAACAAGACAAGGATGCCCACTGCTGCCATTTTTATTCAACATAGTTTTGGAAGTCCTAGCCACAGAAATCAGAGAAGAAAAAGAAATAAAAAGAATCCAGGGCTTCCCTGGTGGCGCAATGGTTAAGAATCTGCCTGCCAATGCAGGGGACACGGGTTCGAGCCCTGGTCTGGGAAGATCCCACATGCCGCGGAGCAACTAAGCCCGTGAGCCACAACTACTGAGCCTGCGCGTCTGGAGCCTGTGCTCCGCAACGGGAGAGGCCCGCGCACCGCGATGAAGAGTGGCCCCCGCTTGCCGCAACTAGAGAAAGCCCTCACACAGAAACGAAGACCCAACACAGCCAAAAATAAATAAATAAATAAATAAATAAATTACTTTAAGTCAAAATTAGTCACTTTAAAAAAAAAAAAAAAAAAAGAAACCAAATTGGAAAAGAAGTAAAACTGTCACTGTTTGCAGATGACATGCTACTATACATAGAAAATCCTAGAGACGCTACCAGAAAACTACTAGAGCTCATCCATGAATTCAGTAAAGTTGCTGGATATGAAATTAATATGCAGAAATATGTTGCATTTCTATACACTAACAACAAAATATCAGAAAGAGAAATTAAGGAAACAGTCCCATTTACCATCACATCAAAAAGAATAAAATACCTAGGAATAAACCTACCTAAGAAGGCAAAAGACCTGTACTCTGAAAACTGTAAGACGCTGATGAAAGAAATTGAACACAACACGATGGAAAGATACACCATGTTCTTGGATTGGAAGAATCAGTATTGTTAAAAGACCATACTCCCCAAGGCAATCTACACATTCAGTGCAATTCCTATCAAATTATCAATGGCATTTTTCACAGAACTAGAACAAAAAAATTTTTTAATTTGTATGTATGTAAACACAAAGACCCCGAATAGCCAAGACAATCTTGAGAAGGAAGAACGGAGCTGGAGGAATCAGGATCCCTGACTTCAGACTATACTACAAATCTACAGTGATCAAAACAGTAAGGTACTGGGCACGAAAACAGACACACGGATCAACAGAACGGGATAGAAAGCCCAGAAATAAACCCACACACGGTCAATCTATGACAAAGGAGGCAAGAATATACAATGGAGAAAAAGTCTCTTCAGTAAATGGTGCTGGGAATACTGGACAACTGCATGTAAAAATATGAAATTAGAACATTCTCTAACACCATATACAAAAATAAACTCAAAATGGATTAAAGACCTAAATGTAGGACTGGAAACCATAAAACTCCTAGAGGAAAACTTAGGCAGAACACTCTGACATAAATCGCAGCAATATCTTTTTCGGGCCGTCTCCTAGAGTAATGGAAATAAAAACAAAAATAAATAAATGGGATCTAATTAAACTTAAAAGCTTTTGCACATCAAAGGAAACCATAAACAAAACAAAAAGACAATCTACAGAATGGGAGAAAATATTTGCAAACGATGCTACTGACAAGGGATTAATTTCCAAAATATACAAACAGCTCATACAGTTTAATATATATATATATAAAAAAAAACCCAATCAAAAAGTTGACAGAAGACCTAAACAGACGTTTCTCCAAAGAAGACACAAAGATGGCCAACAGGCATATGGAAAAATGTTCAGTATTACTAATCATTAGAGAGATGCAGATCAAAACTACAATGAGGTATCACCTCACACTCGTCAGAATGGTCATCATTATAAAGTCTACAAATAATAAATGCTGGAGAGGGTGTGGAGAAAAGGGAACCCTACTACACTGTTGGCGGGAAGGTAAATTGTTACAGCAACTATGGAGAACAGTATGGTGGTTCCTTAAAAAACTGAAAATAGAGCTACCTTATGATCCTGCAATCCTACTCCTGGGCATATATCTGGAGAAAACCATAATTTGAAAAAAATACACACAACCCACTGTTCACTGCAGCACTATTTACAATAGCCAAGACATGGAAGCAACCTAAGTGCCCATCGACAGATGAATGGTTAAAGAAGATGTGGTGTATATAGTATAGTATAATATAATATGTAATATAATGGAATACTATTTAGCCATATAAAGGAATGAAATAATGCCATTTGCAGCAACACGGTTGGACCTAGAGATTATCATATTAAGTGAAGTGAGTCAGAGAAAGACAAATATGATATCACTTATATGTGGAATCTAAAAAGAAAAAAGGATACAAATGAACTTATTTACAAAACGGAAATAGACTCACAGGCATAGAAAACAAACTTATGGTTACCAAAGGGGAAAGGTGGTAGGGAGGGATAAATTAGGAATTTGGGATTAACATATACACACTACTATATGTAAAATAGATAAACAACAAGGACATACTGTATAGCACAGGGAACAATACTCAGTATCTTATAATAACCTATAATGGAAAATAATCCAAATATATATATATGTATAACTGAATCACTTTGACATACAATTGAAACTAACACAACATTGTAAATTAACTATACTTCAGTTTTAGATTCTGCTTTAAACTTAAGTCTTTACATGTCATTGTGCTAGGTGGATTTCACTGATTGAATGTAGTCTGATTGTTTCAAGGAGACTAGTCATTTTAATCATTATGGTAAACTTTTCTCTTTAAAAATGATCATGCTAGTATGTTATTAGTTACTTTAATTGCTCTTTCCCTCCCTAGGAGCTGATGCAACAGAATGGGATTGGTTATGTGTTAAATGCCAGCAACACCTGTCCCAAGCCTGACTTTATCCCTGAATCTCATTTCCTGCGAGTGCCTGTGAACGATAGCTTTTGTGAGAAAATTTTGCCGTGGTTGGACAAATCAGTAGATTTCATTGGTGAGTAGCTCAAGTAATATTACAAGCCCTTTGGGTTATAGTCTTATGTAGAGGTGTATCCCTGCCTCCCTTCCTCCCCTTTTTTTTTCATTAGAGAAAAGGAACCTATTTCATACAGTTCAAAAGTCTGAAAACACATGATGCCGCTTATCTCATTTAGTGGCCAAGGTGATGTGTGAGTGCCATGACATCCCTAAGGGACTAGCCTTGTGACATCCTAACTAACTTTAACACTACCAGGGTTAAGCCTAATGGGATCTGTGATTATGTATTGGCAAGTGTTTGAAAATCGGTTGAACTTTTGGGATTAAACTTTTTACCCACTTCGTCAAATCCTATAAAAGACTTTTGGAAACTGTGGTGGCATTCCTTAAACTGTTTCTGCCTTGCTGCGATGTTTTCCCCAGAGAAAAGTCAAATCCTGTGAAAACAAATCCCATTACATTTAAAGTCTTTATGTCACAAGATTTCTAAGCCTCAGTCCGTGTGCCAGTAATTTCAAGCAGTATTGGATCTAATGCAATTCCACACACACACACACACACACACACACACACACACACACACACACATCTCTCTCTCTCTCTCTCTCTCTCTCTCTCTCTCTAATACTGTGTGGTCATTCCTTGGCGTTGTCTGTGACAGGGTCTGGTGGGGACCGTACTTTGTTCTGCTCACTGGGCCCGTCAGCCCTGGAGCCTCCCTGACTCCCAGCTTCTGGCGCTGTTGTGACGTTTTGGTGCCTCGGGATCAGGTCTGCTGGTAGGAAATCGATGATGTGTATTTGAAATGTGGTTTTGGTGGAAAGTGGCTAAACCGAGGAGACGCGTTCTTTGCTCTTGAGCAGCATAACAGGGTGTGACTCTTGATGTCCGTGTGAAGAGTTTTCGTTAGTTTTCCCCCTAGTCACACAAGTTTGAGCACCCTCATCCATAATTAAATACTCTGAATTGGTTACTGAAAGTTCAAAAAAAAAGAACTAGTTCCTTTTAAACAGTGAAACTATGTAAATTAAGCCCCTCACTATATCCTTTCATCTGCGAGAGGAATTTTCTAGACAGTGCTTTTGGAACTTCGGGCAATTCTGAAACACATCTCTTTTTTTCAAGATTTCAGATTGCCAAGTCGTCTCCTCTTTAATTGGCATGCATTCTGTGAAACACCTGAAGATAAATGGCTTGATAATTCACATTAAAATAATCACAAACAAAACTCCCCAAATTAATCCTTCCCACTATTCTACTTCTAGGAAATATTCAGCATATCGTTCAACGTTTGCCTCTTTAAAAGACGACAGTTATAGTTAATGTTCCCATTGCATGTCACATTGATCCAGAGATGACTGGCTCTAATTTCAGCTAAAAGTGCGATTTCAGAATCTATTTAGAATAGAACCTGATTCTGTTAAGTCATGACAATGTCTAAGCTTTAGGAGGTTGGTAGAAAAGAGAGAATATGAATAACTTTGCCCCCAGCTTACTTTCTTCTTTCATTGGAGCTCTTGGCCACTTTTAATTCCTACAAAAGGAATTTTACCATGTTGCTGGTTGGTGAAATACCCACCCAAATACGTATCGTGATTTATTGTATATCTGAAGATATTTTCACTTACCAGTAGTTCACTTGCTTGGCCCTGTTTACTGTGAGGGCCACCATCCTTTTCCCACCCAGACGATCCAGGGCAACACGTCCAGCCCACTGTGGAGTTCAGCCCATGTTCACTACGGTTGCTAGTCTCGTCCAGGCTGTTTTAAGCTATGGTTAGTCATGGCAGAGAATATAATTTGAAGACATGCCCTCATACCAGCACTTAATAACTTACAGGCTCATACTTTTTATTATTCAGGTTAAATTTCAATAAGTTTGTTTGTTCAGTAAGGTTTGTTGGAAGGACGCAGCTTTCATGGGGTGTTGCCTTTACTCCTAGTGGACGCAGGCAGCGGCGAGCGCGTTTACCCGTCTGTGCCCCGAGTCACTGCCCAGGGCCCCCGGCCCAGCTGGCTGCCCGCACGGGCTCCTGCTCCGCCTCACCCACCGCAAACTCAGGGCTTCTGTAGGCAATCCGGGGAGGTAATTAAGAGTATGTGCTTTGGAGCCAAACTGTATTTGATTATCAGTTAAGTGATTCCAGGTGAGTTACTAAAATTTCTGTTCCTCAGTTTCCTGATCTGGAGACTAAAGATAATGTTTCTACCTTTCAGGGATGTTGTTCGGATTGAAATAGATGATGCATGTAAAACACCTTGCAAGGTGCCTGACGCATAATTGGCTCTAATAAATAGTAGCTTTATTTTAAAAATTATCTAAGTCCTTTTCTGTTTTTTCTTAGAGCTGTACTCTGTCACCTCTGTTATTTCTTCCTTCTTTTTAGCCTCTTTAACTTCTCCCTGTCACTGACTCCCTCTTAACCCATTTCATTTGTTATCCTCTCTCTCTTTTTTAACCTAGAATTGATAAAACAGAAAAAACTGAAAAATAGATAAAATTGAAAAAATAGATATATCTTGTTTAATTCCTGGATTGTTGTAGTGGCAACCTGCTTTTTTTTATTTCCAGTTTTCCCCGTCAGTGCCTTCTTGTTGCCCCCTATTCAGGAACCTGCAGAGGCTCCTTAAGTGCCTCGAGTCCTTAGCCCAACATTCCCAGACTCTCCAACACCTGCTTCCCACCTCTGACCCCTCCTCTCCGGTCACTTCCCGCCCAGCGTGCACCAGCCAAGGCTGTTTTCTGAGTGGTTGTCCAGCCCCACCGTGGGTCTTTCTCAAATGTTTCCCTTCTCCTCTCCGCCAGGTCGACAGGTATTACCTCCTTTGCCTTAAGAGACTCAGTTTAGCACTCAGTTCTGCCAAGAAATGTGTTCCAATGAACCCCACTTCAGTATAATCACTTTTTAGTTTGATTTTTAAAATATATCATCAAAGCAGTTGTAACTGTAAAAACAGTATAAGTACCACGCGGAACATTTGAAAAAGAAACCTGTTAACCTCAACATCCTAACACATATGTTATCATTGCTTTATTTCCTTCCAGCCTTTTTCGAATTTTTTATAAAGATTACCTTTTAAAATATGTATCGGTCAGCCAGCCAGTATTTACTGGGTTCACACTGTGTGCTCAGTGTTAAACCCTTTGGGGGAGTGTTAGAAGCAAGCCCCTTCTTGGTCCTCCTAGTCTAGTTTCGCGATAATTATTAAAAATGATGAGAGAGTACTGTCAACATTAAAAAAATATTTAAAGCCAGCCTCCTTCCAATAAGAATTTGAAGCAGCTTACAGTAAGAGGTCGGGCTCAAAAGATAACACACATGCACACATGTACCCATTAAAGTGGGACAGAAGGGCAAGAACCAGGTAATATGGGACTAGGAAAGGCACAGTAAAATCTGAATTACAGTTATCTCTTGAAATTGAGTGAACACCTTAGCTTTGGGCTTCTTAGCAGCTAAGGTGAAAGAGGAAATACTAACAGTAGTATAGGCTAAATACTGAATAGTTGCTAGGAGGAAGAGAGCTGTGTAGCCCAGGAAGGCTTGGACTTTACGTACATGTGTTTATATACTGTTAGGTTGTATAGCGTGTCCTTTTTTCTTTGTTTCAATGTTGTTTTGTGTTCGTTTGTTATTGTTTTATTGTGTTTGATTTCCCTGTCTAAAGGGAAGCTGCTTGATTGTTCATGTAGTACCTTAAAGCTCTATGGTGTTTTGTACATAACAAACAGTAAGTCCTATACGTTGGGAATTTGTTATATGTATAACAGAGGTGGTGAGATTGAAGTGTTATTGTATTGTATATTGTATCATTCAGCTGCCAGAGCAGATTCCCTGGATACCTTGTTAATTACAAGAACTTTAACATAAGGTTTGGTAAACTTTTGGTAGTTATCAATGAAAACAAGGATGAAAAGGGAAGAATTTAGCTCATGGCAGCAGCGTGCAGGTAAAGGGTAAGCACATACATAATTTTTCAGATATAAGGTAGTCACTGTACTGGCTAAAATGGTAGTTGCTTCCAGGCTGTGGGATAACTTCATCCATGTCCACGAGAAAGCTTTTAAAGCTCACCTACAGTGAGAGATGGCAGTACCGTGCGATCGAATTTCCTTGGTTCTTGGTTCTAACAGTGTCCACGAGTCCTTCTACCATGTTACGGGGAATTAGCATGATGCAGTCAGACGGTATCTCCTGGATATCAAGGAAGAGGTCAGAGTTCCCTTGGTCCTCATTAAGGGGACCTACTGAAACTGATTCATGGTACACACATGGCTTCTTCTTAAATTCAGCAAGTAAAGTTAAGTGAGCCACTTTATGACACACAGAAAAGTCTCCCAGAGAAAAATAGGGAAATTATAGGAAGGTGGATTCTGTGAGTTGGCATTTTACAAATTGCTTGACTTGGCGTCTCTTTGCGTCGTGATGTGGTATCACTGTGATTAAGTGTCTCCCCATCCCCACCTCCCTGCTTTTTACACAGTTAATGTGTGTCGCATATGTTTAAAACGAAAAAAAATTTTTTAAATTTAATTGCTCATATATATCAAATCATTATGTCATACACCTAAAGTACAATGTTATATGTCAATTATATCTCAAAACTGGAAAAAAATGTATCTCTTACGTAATTCGAGAAAAACTTAACTATCAGACAACATAGGTAAACAAAATATTAGCTAAATCTTAGGATTTTGGATGTTATTTTCTTTATACTATTCTGTATTTCTGAAGTTTTCTACACTAAACAAGTAGAATCACGTGATCACAATGTGTGATTTATACTCAGGGAAAGTTATTAAAATAATGTAAAAAATACATGGTGAAAAGTACTGAATAAGAGGCAAACTGAGTTAGGGACACATTGTTTATTAACACATGTGGACCTTCATTGTTCTATATGTAAATCGTGGGGAAATCATCTTCCCCTACCTCCTTAAAAGAATACTGAAAGGAAAAATAGGTACATAGATGGGCTTTACTTCGAGTTGCCAGATGAAAGACATTGTGTGAGTAAATGGAAATAAGATTTCACTGCTGAACAAAGTTGTCATTAATGACCCTTTCTGAATCTGACTCATACAGAGAAAGCAAAAGCCTCCAATGGATGTGTCCTAGTGCACTGCTTGGCAGGGATCTCTCGCTCTGCCACCATCGCCATCGCCTACATCATGAAGAGGATGGATATGTCCTTGGATGAAGCTTACAGGTGAGGACAGGAACATGCCCTGCGAGACTGGCTTCTCCTTTGACCTGAAGCATGAGAAGACGTGGAGGGGGTGGGGAGAGGGTGGTGGTGACCACGTTAAAGCAGATCATGATGATTTTAGTTATGCTCTTTACAGGTGACTGGATTTTTAAATGGTTTTTCAAAGACTGGAGAAAAATGCATTTTTATCATTTAGCACTAATTCTGCCCTCACATGTATCAAGTTCATCCTCAGCTACTTTTTAAGTTTAAGGAAGAGCAAATACAGAGATCTCCATCCTGTTACTTGAGTTTATATCTTTGCCTAGTTGGGGAAATATCATTTGTTCTAATTTACACATGAGAAAGAAACGCTCCAGGAGAATACTCATTATAGAATTCCTACCGTGCTTCAGATTTTGTGTCTCTTTCACTGTGGAAAAATCCCAATATATGCAAGTATAAAACCAAATAATTGTCAAACTCCATTCGTTGAGTAGAATTTCCTGCAATCTAGAGTTGCTTAGATTTTTAAAAAAATTTTATTGAAGTACATAGTTGATTTACGGTGTTGTGTTAAGTTCTGCTATACAGCAAAGTGATTCATTTATACATACATATATTCTTTTCATATTCTTTTCCATGTGGTTTATCACAGGATGTTGAATATTGCTCCCTGGGCTATACAATAGGACCTTGTTGTTTATCCATCCTATATGTAATAGTTTGCATCTGCTAATCCCAGACTCCCAATCCTTCCCTCTCCCACACCCCCTCAGCAACCACAAGTCAGTTCTGTATGTCTGTGAGTCTATTTCTGTTTCATAGATATGTTCACTTGTGTCATATTTTAGATTCCACATATAAGTGATATCATATGGTATTTGTCTTTCTCTTTCCGACTTACTTCAGTTAGTATGATAATCTCTAGGTCCATCCATGTTGGTGCAAATGGCATTGTTTCATTCTTTTTTATGGTTAACATTCCATTGTATGTATGTGTGTATGTGTGTGTGTATGCCACATCTTCTATATCCTTTCATCTGTTGATGGACATTTAGGTTGTTTCCATGTCTTGGCTATTGTGAATAGTGCTGCTGTGAACATAGGGGTGTATGTATCTTTTCAAATTATGGTTTTGTCTGGGGATATGCCCAGGAGTGGGACTGCTGGATCATATGGCAACTCTAGTTTTAGTTTTCTTGAGGAACCTCCATACTGTTCTCCATAGTGGCTGCACCAATTTACATTCCCACCAACAGTGTAGGAGGGTACCCTTTTCTCCACACCCTCTCCAACACGTATTTGTAGACTTAATGATGGTCATTCTGACCTGTGTGAGGTGATACCTCGTTGTAGTTTTGATTTGCATTTCTCTAATAATTAGCGATGATGAGCATCTTTTTCATGTGCCTATTGGCCATCTGTATGTCTCCTTTGGTGAAATGTCTATTTAGGTCTTCTACCCATTTTTTGATTGGGTTTTTTTTTTTTTGTTATTGAATTGTACGAGCTATTTGTATATTTTGGAAATTAAGCCCTTTTTAGTCACATCATCATTTGCAAATATTTTCTCCCAGTCCATAGGTTGTCTTTTCATTTATGGTTTCCTTTGCTGTGCAAAAGCTTGTAAGTTTGATTAGGTCCCATGTGTTCATTTTTGCTTTTATTTCTATTGCCTTGGGAGACTGACCTAAGAAAACACTGGTACAATTTATGTTAGAGAATGTGTTGCCTATGTTCTCTTCTAGGAGTTTTATGGTGTCATGTCTTATACTTAGGTCTCTAAGCCATTTTGAGTTTATGTTTGTGTGTGGAGTGAGGGTGTGCTCTAACCCGATTTGCATGTGGCTGTGCATAGAGTCGTCCAGATTTTGAAGCGTATAATTTGGAGTGGTCGCCTCCCCCCCCCTTCTCCAGGCAGAAGGCAGCCAGCGACAGCAGCACCGAGGACTGGGGTTGTGTTCAGGGGCGCGTGAATCGGAGTCCTCTGTGTATCTTGTTGGATAGAGGCGGTTAGTTTGCGTGTGGTAAAGGGTCAATAAATATAGGCACGTGGAGCCAGGCCTGCTGTAACAATGGGACTTTCTTCTAAAATTGGAAAATCTGGAAAAAAGACATGAGCTACCTGAACAGCTTCTCACTTGAGGAAGGAACTGAGGAGGCGGGTCCTCCCTGTGTCCGCATCACTCCTCGTCCTCCACTCTGGCTTCTCCCTAAGGTCCTCCTGCACCCAGTAGAAACCAGCAGGGAAGCCACCCTTTTATCCTGTTACGAGGTCTCATCACGAGGATCCTGTATTTAAACTTGTCACAGTTGAGGCAATTATTTCTGGCTTCATTAATTTGCTTTAGGTGACTGATTTCCAAGGAGTTTATTTTGGATTTTTCTCTTTCCTCCTGATTCAAATACAAATTTTCAGTGTAGTTGCGCTCCTGCATCTTCTGAGACGTGTCTTAAGGGTCAGGGGCCACTAAAGAATATATCTACTATTTCTAAAGAGTCTCTGTTTCTACAATGAAACATAAAAGCTGTTTATTACTAGTTTTGATCCCTTGATGACTCTTTTTTAAACAAGGTGGTTACAGAAATGAACCCCGACATCAGACCTGGTTTTTTTTTTTTAATATATATTGACTTGGTTGCACTGGGTCTTAGCTGCGCAGGTGGCCTCCTTAGTTGCGGCTTGCCGGCTCCTTAGTTGCGGCATGCGTGTGGGATCTAGTTCCCTGACCAGGGACTGAACCCGGGTCCCCTGCGTTGGGAGCGTGGAGTCTTAACCACTGCGCCACCAGGGAGGTCCCTAGACCTGGTTTTGAATCCCAGCACCATCCTTTGGTAGCTGTGTGATTTGGGGTAAGTCACCTAAGGACTCTCTGTATCTCTGTGATGGGGGTAATTAACACCCACCTGACAGAGGGTAGTTTTGAGAGTTGCATGAGAGAATACTCTCTTTAGTGCATTAGCATAGTGCTTAGCAGAGACCACTGTGTAGCTGGTTATTCTGTCACACTGAATCCAAAGGGAAGGAACTCGGAAGTGTGTGCTTTGATGCCCTGGCCATCTGATACTCTCTCTTTTGATCGTTAATTAAAAATGTGCAACGTCTTGAAGTGGCTGTGGGGCCTTTGATGTTGGGAGGCTGAAGGTGGCCCACGGCTGTTAAGCTGTACTTCTGGTGGCAGCGCCGGTCGGGGGGGAGGGGGGCGGTGTCATCCCAGGCGGTGAGGCAAGAATCATCTCTTACCAGTTGCACTGGAAGCCTTGGGTCCTTGAAGATAAGGAGGCTCAACCTAGAACTTTAGGGGCCTGGCCCCCTGCCTCCTAGCACCTCCGGGCTCAGGCTGTAGAGCTCCCCGATGCAGAGGTCCTCCTCTCCTCCGTGACCCTCTGCCCGAAGTTTTAAACCAGCCACCTGACAAAGGTCTTGGGAGGGTCTCTCTGATGATTCTGTCTCAGCTCTTCACTTGCTGTAGCTTAATAACATTCTTAACGACAACAGGTAGTCGTCAGATTCAAGCCTTTTTGGTTTTTTCCTCTTTTCATAGATTTGTGAAAGAAAAAAGACCTACTATATCTCCGAACTTCAATTTTCTGGGCCAGCTGCTGGACTACGAGAAGAGGATTCAGAGCCAGACCGGAGCGGCGGGGCCCAAGAGCAAACTGAAGCTGCTGCACCTGGAGAAGCCAAGCGAGCCCGTCCCCGTCCCCGTCCCCGTCCCCGTCCCCGTCGCCGTCCCCGCGGAGGGCGGGCAGGGAGGCCAGCCGCCCCTCGGGCCGCCCCGCGCCCGCCCCGCCGCCGCTCCCCCGGAGGCGGCGGGGCCCCGGCCTGCGCCCCCCGCCGCCCAGCCCTCGCCGCCCGACGACGGCCCCCTGGTCCAGGCGCTCAACGGGCTCCACCTGCCCGCGGACCGGCGGGAGGACAGCGGCCGCCTCAAGCGCTCCTTCTCCCTGGACATCAAGGCGGTGTCGCCGTCGGCCGGCGCGGCCGCGCCCCTGCGCGGTCTCTCCTCCCCGGAGGCGGCCCCGGAGGCCTACAAGCCCTCCTCCGCCCTGGAGGGCGCCGGCAAGCCGTGCCAGTTCTCCCCGGTGCGGGAGGTGTCGGAGCAGACGCCGGAGGCCAGCCCGGAGCGGGAGGAGGCCGGCCCCCCCCGGGGTCCCCAGCCTCCTAGGGCCCCCGAGGGCCCGGGCGCGCGGCCCCGCGCGGGGAGGCCGCTCCTGTCGCCCCTGCCCCGCAGCGGGAGCGTGGAGGACCACTGCCAGCCCCGCTTCCTCTTCGGCCTCTCGGCCAGCCAGCAGCACCTGGCCCCCTCCGCCGCCGCCGGGCTGGGCCTCGAGGGCTGGCACTCGGACATCCTGGCCCCCCAGCCCTCCGCCCCCTCCTTGGCCAAGAGCTGGTATTTCGCCCCTGAGCCCACTCACTTCTACTCGGCCTCGGCCGTCTACGGAGGCCACGCCGGCCCCCCGGCCTTCAGCTGCGGCCAGCTGCCCGCCTGCGGCGGCGACCCGGGCCACTCCGTGCGCCGGCGGCAGAAGCCCAGCGACAGGGCCGACTCCCGGCGCAGCTGGCACGAGGAGAGTCCCTTCGAGAAGCAGTTCAAACGCAGAAGCTGCCAGATGGAGTTTGGCGAGAGCATCATGTCCGAAAACCGGTCGCGGGAGGAACTGGGGAAGGTGGGCAGCCAGTCGAGCTTTTCAGGCAGCATGGAAATCATCGAGGTCTCCTGAGAAGAAAGACACTTGTGACTTCTATGGACAGTTTTTTTTCCTCGTTCACAAAAAAATATTCCCTGTAAATCTGAAATATATATATGTACATACATATATATTTTTGGAAAATGGAGCTATGGTGTAAAAGCAAAACACGGACCAACACCGTCGTTCTAACATCTGCATTTGAGAGAGCAGCTAGTATTTCTCTCAACACAAGTGGAAGGGCAGAGGCTAGCTTTCCCCCCAGGCACATGAACCAATTCCATGCAGTGGACTGCACATCCTCTCGTTCTTACTAAATCGAGTTCTATTTGGTGTCTGTCAGAGGACAGAAGCGCCCACCATTTTCTTGTCGTGCTACAAAGAGAGATCTCAAATACTAGTCCTGTCCGGTCCCTTCCATAGTGCACCTTAGCGCTGAGACTGAGCCAGCCTGTGGGTCGGGCGGGGAGAACCTATTAGGAACAGAACCTAATGGTAAATCCAAGAGAAATGACCACATCCAAAGCTGATTCACACACCCACGCGCACCTGACAGCCGAGCGATGCGAGAGCATCGTTCTGCTGACCGACCATTAGGGGCCTTGCCAAGATCTACTATAGAGCAACCCCAGTACCTCAGACGGAAAGTCGGGGCTTTCACCACTACCAGGCTTGGTGGCCCGTTTTCTAGGCATTGTGAACAGGCAGGTAGCTAGTCACCCCTTTCAGACCAATGCAGACGGTCTCTGCACACATTTCCAGTTGGGCCTGGAGGGAGGGCGTTCATTTGTTCTTTCTTCTCAGCTTTGTGAGGAAAGGAAGGAAGCGATCTAGGATCAACTGAACAGCCAGGAATCTGGCAGCATCACGATTTAAGCTAAGGCTGGGAGGCTAAACAAGTCTACCTCCCTCTTTATAAATCAAAGAGTTGTTCGAGATGGGGCTGTCAACCCTTTCAATGAAGGTCAGTTTCAAGCCAGACGTGAATTTATTCGGCAGCAGCGCAGCAGCACCGTCACGTCCTCAGCCGCGCTAGACAGCTTCCATTTCGGGTTCATCGCGCAGATGCGTTTTGGGAAAATGGAACGGTAAGGCAGAATTTCATAGGAAACTACCAGGAGGCAGAAAACCGCGGAAGGATTAGAGAAGGAACAGTTGCTGAGGAGACGCAGGAAACTGTTATTTTCTCAGTGGTTTTTTCCCTTAGCATGCGACCAAGGTGGTATTTCTATAATTAGACTTTAATACTGATAGGGCTGAGAGAGGCTTTGGTAAGCAACGAATGTTCAGAGATAAACAGTGTAGGAAGGTGAGGAGAAGGTGGTTGAAGTTTGTTTCGTTGCAAGCAGAGCAGAAAGACGCAGCCAAGCTGTTCTCAGAAACTAACCCCAGCATTTTTTAGTAGAACGGACATATCAGAGTGCAGCGGGACCAAGTGGTCTCAGTCCGTGACCTGCAATCACTATGGAATCAATCCTGGCAGCTGAAAAGAGGAGGTGATTAGAACAAGTACACAAGTGACAGTGCTTACCTGCTTTTAAACTTACGGGCTTGAGTTTCGTCAGCGACAGTCTGGTCCTGTTTTGAAGCCTTAGTTCACGTCAGCAGCTTTTTTTTAGGGTGGTGGGTGGGTGGTAGCAGTGTTCTTTACTGTAAGTGTAGCTAGTTGCTGACTCGTATCTCAGGTTTTTCTACGTGTGAGAAGTGGACAGTCCTGTGAGTTGGATGTGAGTTCATGTTTCCCATGGTGACTGCTAAAACCAGCATAGAATGACATGATTCAAAACCGACTTGATTGTGACGATTATGAGCTTCATAGAACATAACTGGTTATGCACAAATAATGGGCTATGATATGGGTATAAAATGAAGAGAGTAAACTGCGTAGGGAGTGCGTTGTTACCATACTGGAGAAGTTCTGTTAAGAGTGATTTAGCTTTTCTATATACATGTAAATTTTGGATGTAATCAGACATTATCAAGGTTTCACACAGTAATTTTCGATGTGTTATGTACACACGCACCAAACGAGTAACAGCTCCCTGCTTCCAGAGTCTGGTCACAACTGTGGAACGTTTTTGAGAAATGAAATTAACGGTTCCAGTGCTGTATGTTTCAGGAGGGTTGTGGGACTTGGTTTTAATGCGATCTCTGGGCGGAACTGGCCTTCCATCATTTGGGGTTTCTCTTGGCCACGGTCCCCTTCCTTCCTGTGACCGATGTGGTCCTGTGCTACACCCTTTGGTCCTTGATCACTAACGTCGAGTAATCAGCCCTTGGAATGGAGGCCGCCCTGCCTGCCGAAGGGGCAGCCTCTCGGGCCAGCCCCCGAGCCACGCGGGAGGCTGAGGGCCGGGCAGGGCGGCGGCTGACTCTTTGCCGCGTGGAATCCGAGGGGGAGCCCTGGAGCCTACCAGGTGATACAGATGGTGATTTCATACGACAGAACTAGACTTCGACGTGAGAAATGCTGGAAAATGGCTTAGGACATTTGTAAAGTTAGGTGGGAAGACTGTATAAATGTTTAATATGAATATAGTGTTCTTTTGTAGTAAGGCAAGCTGTTGAATGGTTGAATTGTGCATTTCTCATGCTGATGTGTCATGAATGTTAATATGATGAAATAAAATCAAAACTGGTACCTGTTTATACATAAATATGAGAAAGGACCTCTCTCTACAGCATGTCCGAGTGGTGAAGGAGGCCTTGGTGGGACCTGGCCTGCTGTCCTCCCGCCGGAGGCATCAGCTGTGTCACGGGATCCATCATTCACAGGGAACACGCTCAGGCGCTAACAGTCTACGGCCATCGCCTTCATTCTTTAATGTGTACGCCAGACGCACAGTGTGGTGTAGAAACCTCCGATGACCTCAGGTTTGGTGACTGACTGAAACCAGACTAGGTATAAGGTAGGAAGAAAAAAGACCAGGTAAACATTTGTGGTGCATTTTAATGTAATATGTGGACGGTTTTATAATCCTTATAGGAAAAACTGAGGGAGAGTAGTTATTTAATGATCTGTTCTCCATCCTTGCCATGTACATCATGCCCAGTGTCACATAATGCTTATAAGTGACACTGGGCATGATGACTTATGAGACTAGAAGCTCAGCCTCATCAGGTTGTTAGTAAAGAATTAGGCATTAAAGGAATAAAGCATTTACCTTCAGGGCAAGCAGATGGGATAGTGGCGGTAAGAAGAATCACAGGTGACATCACTTAAGTTGGTTGTGAAAGGCTTCTGAGTTGAAGTTAGATGTAAGGAAATTTAAAAACAAGAAGGATTGGACTGGGTGAGTGAAGACCAGAAGAGCTGTCATGACTAGGACCTTGCCACAAAAAGGAGGTGGGCGTGGGATAGAGGAGGAGAGGGCATATGGAATAAATCTGCCTCGAGATGGGAGGTGGCAGGAGGCAGCAGGTGTCTCAGTGAGAGGCTTTGGATGGGAAGCTGTAGATGTTGGAAGGCCCGAAAGTCAAGCCAGTTACTACTTAAACGCAGACAGATCTGAGGGCCTCTTGGGGACCACCAGCCGCAGTAGGCTGGTGTCAAAGGACTAGTTTGGGTCTGACATCATCAGACCAGGGCTCAGGCTAAGGGGAAACGGGGAAGGTACAGATACTGGGACAAGTGAACAACACCTGGTTATCCTCAGAACCTTCACCATCATTTTGTCTTAGATACTCCTGTCTGGTGGTTTTCGCTTTCTGACACTAAGCAGATATGTTTTAGGTCTAGTAAACAAAATTTAGGTCTAGGTGCTTTTCTCTGAATATTACTCTTCTGCCTCTATCAATGAAAGAGGGAAGCAAGGTATTTCTTGCATTCTGTGGGGCCCATTCATCCTTGTACAGCAAAATTATACTTGGTTATATCTTTACAACGTTGCAAAATCAACTGGAGAATTACACCACCATCTTGGAAGATGTTTACAAGTCAATCATATTGTTGCAGTTTATGTGCATATAGATATCAAACTGGGTTTATGTAAAAACAAATTTCATTCCTTCGGTTCTGGCTAACACACCAGAGTCAGTTGGAAATGCTTTCCCATAGGACATGCAGAATGTTACCTTGTAGGAGGGTGTCATAGGCAAACAGGATAACTGGGAGAGGGTTAGCTCAGCTGTGGCCTGGGTTCTCTGGCCAGGGGAAGTATGACAGTTTCAAAGACTGAATTAAAAATACTTGGTTCACAGAAGCTTTTGGCATAAATCATGCTTCACTATATAGAAAAGGTAGCAGTAGGAATATGCCTTGATTGGTGAAGAAAATTAATCGTCAGTAAATTCTATCATGTCCTATGTTGACACTGATGACCCTGGACAGGTTCCTAAGAGCAATGGACACACACACACACGCAGCTCACCGCATGAGATACTGCTCATACTAATAAGCAACTAGATTTAGTTGCCAAAAAAGTTTTAATGTTATGGTTTGAAGCATGTGAATAATTAAGTTATCTGGTTACCATTTCCCTCTGTAGTCACAACATTTGAATGGAAGGTACATGCCTTGTGTGTGTGCAAGAAATTCAGTGTTACTTATTATAAACCAATAAACAACAATGACATCTCTGAGGCACTATGTAGCTCTTAACAAAGGAATGAAAGTCAGGGTAGGGGAAAGAAAAGCAAAATTACTTCCCTCACAATTAAGAAAAAACATACACCTAAAAATTCCACAAGAAGAAAACATTTCCCTTCTCTCCACGCTGCCCTTCAATCTTTAGTATCAACATGATAAGTAATTTCCGACTGAATACTACATATCTGGGTTTAGCTGAGGTGTAAACAAAACAGGAAGACAAAATTTTCACTTACTCTAGGATTTTAATACGTGTTTGTTCACAGCTCTCATTACTGAAGATTCCTTGTTTTCCTTGGGATTTGCTAGGGGAAATGCCAAAGCTAAATAAGTTCTACAAATCAACCCAAAAGAGTAAGTGGCACATGTAGTTCCCCAGGGCCATTAGTTTACGTAGCCTTGGGAACAGCATGTTTATAATACCTATAATGTACCTTTTTCACACGTCGGAGGAGAAAGCAAAGAAATAAGCTAGAGAATACTTTACCAAAGACAAACAAACCAAACCAATTTCTTGAGTGCACTTAGAATATGGAATCCTTAAAAACTCATTTCATCGAATATTCACTCTGGCAGAGAACATAAGTTACTAAGAATGATAAAACTTTGAGGGAAATAAAGATGTGAAATCTATAAAATCATTATAAAGCTGCCCATGAAATCTATCACTTGCTCTTAACCCCACAATTCATTTATTGTAAACTTATATGCACATAATACAAGGGGTGAAGGCCTTTCTACTGATCTTCCACTTCAACTAGTGAAACAAGGAGGCTGCAGTATAGCGGCCTGTTGGATGGGGTTCATCACTAGAGGTGAACAGACTGACAAGCAGAACAGGTCCTTAAAGGAAGCGAGCCGCTTGACACCTGTCTAATTCATAGTTAACAAAAAGAAGGAAAGTAGCTCTCCCTTGGCAACTCAGAATTTAAAGTCACTACCAAGACCTAGGGCCACTGCTCAGACACAGCAGGCAAAGATGCTCCTCACTGTTTCTCGAGGGTGATGTACCAGAACCGCAGACTTGGGATCTAAGAGCTGGAAGGGGCGTGAGACCCCACCCAGACCACCTCGTGCTCTAGAGGGGGTGGAAACTTCCAGCCAGGGCTCTTTGACAACCCCAGGCAGCCTCCCCATCCCTGAAACATCCGGGAGCATCCAGCTAGGTCACTGGTCATTAACCAACAGAGATCCAGCATTACTGTCTCTTGAAACAGGAAACCCCTCAGATTCCTAGAATCCATTGGAAAAAGTAAAATATTGAGGAGGGAAAAGTAAAATGTTACCAGTCAGGGTTCAATCAGAGAAGAACCACCAGGAATGATGTAGAATAAGGAGGTTGTTCAAGAGACTCACCTTAAGCAATTAATTAAAGGAGCTGATAAGAGTCCCTGTTGCGCTGTTTCTTCTTCACCAGGAGTCGCTGGGCAGGTGGTCCAGAAAACAGCTGGATGTGCAGTGGGGGATGGATGGTAAGTGGCGGAGAGCCAAGACACCTGAAGCCTGCAAGCAACAAGCTGGAACCACATCTGTCTCCCACCAGAACCCACGCTGGCTCTTCCCTTCTCTCAGCCCTCATCCTCCCTGCTGCAGAAGACCTAAGGAGAAGTTAGTCCTCATACCTGGCCCAGGATCTGGAAAAGCTGAAGGCAGAGTTCTGTGGAGCCGGAGGAGCTGCTGCCCACACGGAAAGTGCAACAGGGCCTGACTGACAGCGACTTTCATCAAATACACATGGATGCTGCTTCAGTTCCACTGACAAATCTCATGCAAATTTCTCTTGTGGCCAACCCTAACCAAAAAGGAACAGGGAAGGGAATTCCAGGAAACATAACTCGACTTAGCCAAAGTTGATAATGTTGCGAAACCACCACATACCATAAATATTAAATTAACTAGAACTATTTCAAAACACATCAGATTTGCCTATTGTTCTTCTCTGCTTCTACCCAGGAATAAGCAGTCTATCTACTTTGGACCCAAATCTAAGTTAATATACCATGTTTTGTCTAATGTCTTTATAAGGAAAAGAACTGGATGGAGCGCTGGCTGGCAGAGAAGTTCTGCACGCTGCGCGAGGTCACCTTTCTGCCACGTCCAGACCATCAGCTGCTGCAACACCGTTGAGAAAGCTCTGTCCTCGCAGGCTCAGTCTGCATGTCACTTTGTTATGTGCTTTTGTTTGTAAATTGTATTGAGTGCAGTGAGGATAACGGAACGTGATCCCTGAGCTATTCTGACAGCTCTGTAGACAACCAGCCTTTCCTTCTTTGAAAGCTACAAGCATGTCTCTGTGTTCAGGGCCAGGTTCTGTATACTCCAGGAACTCAAAAAAAGACAATGATGGTTGAGGGCTGAAAAATGCCACTTTCTGTCAGTCTAGGGGAAGGGACTATGAGAATGCCTTTTATTAGTTTTTCAACTTTTCTGCCAGTTTGAAGTTAAAAAAAAAAAAAAAAGTGAAGTTAGGAAAAAATAGTAATTAGAGTAGGTGGGTACCTAGTCTAGCCACATCAGATATTAAAATGTATTGTGAAATTATAATAGTAAGACAGTGTGAAAAAACGAACAAAACCCAGCATGAAACAGTACGGAGAGAAAGATCAATGGATCTGAACTAGATCCTCAATTACATGGGAATTTAATACACGAAAGGAGCACTGAACCCGGGGGGGGGGGGGAAATGCATTATTCGATAAATGTGGCTGCCTTCCCCTCCATGACAGTTCCTAGAATAACCTTAGCTATTTAACAGGTTTCTAAAATTACAGAACATCTTTCTTGATTGTACTCTAATGAATTGCTCTAGGAGTGGTTTAAAGCCCCACTAAAATCCTGACCACCAAAGGCATTATAAAGACGAGCTTCTTTCACCAGAGTGGCCCAACAAACTCTAAAGGTCTAGCTCCCCACTTCCAATCCCTCCCTGGCTCCCTCAGACCCCTTTATCTCCTCTGGCTGGACGTCTCTACCCGCCTTCCTTCCTGATGGGTAAAGAAGCAGTTCCCAGAAGGTTGCCCTCTGAAGAAGGCAGATGCTGCCTTGGCCTCTTCCCTTGGCTCTGGTTTCCAACTTGCCTTTCCAGTTCAGAGGGAATGAGCAATCTTGATTTTTTTTGGTACTTAGAAAATGCTAGAAGCTATTGATTTTTTTCCTGTGTCTAAATTTTTTAAAATTATTTTTTCCATTTAGCTTGGAATGTTCATATTTCTGCTGTCATCCAGTTGTTTTATGCCCTACATTTTATCCCCGGTTCTAAGAACCTTACAAGATAGTGTTCAATCAAAATTCGAGGTTAGAATCAGATAAAGTTTAACTGAGAGATGCTAAACTAAGTGGGATCAATTTTAACCTTACAAATATGCCTCAGGCTGTCTGGACACAAAAAACACCCTCTGAGGTTTGGAGGAATCTAGGGACCCAGTGACCTCCCTAGATCCCCGGCTGCTGGTCTCCGTTTGCCTGCCCGGATCTGTTCGTACGTTCCACTTCTTTGCTGCTGCAATCTTTTCTTCCATTAGAACGTTCATCATGTGCAAAGTACTGCACCGAGTACTTTTGTGGTTACTCAAATTGCTTCATTTCCTAATCTCCCATAGAAATTCAGCACCACTTGGGAGTTTTTCCTCTTCAGCCTTTTTTGTATCCCCGGCACAATGCCTGGCCCATCCAGTGGGCTCCGTGGACGCCTGCTGGGTAAGCACTCTCTGCTCTGCTCCGCGAGTCTGCAAAGCTAGTAAAGCAAATGAGGGCTAAAACCTGCCTCAAAAATTGGAGTCCTGCCAGCGCTGATGTAATAAGAGGAAACCTAAACTGTATCTGCATCAAGGAAACCAGTTATCAGTGGGAGATGAACCCGACCAGGCTCTGGAAAGGGAGTCTTCAGTTTCCGACGACGACACAGGAGGGGCACCCTAAGGTGACACAGGAGCAACGCCAGGCCAGATAAAGACTTGCTACGATGGAAACACAACACACACACCTGGATTAAATTAGTTCTTTATGTTTGCAACCCACAAGACAGCCTACTGAGAAAAATTTCACGAAGGCGTCAAGGACACAGAGCTTCTTAAAATATTTCTCCCCTTCTCTTCATATTTTCAGTCTGCAAGCTAGACTAGATAATATACACTGTCAATTAAAAAAAAAAAAAACTACGCAAAATAAAAATAAGTCCCAAGGCAGAGTTCTGTAAAGAATCCCTAATAGTTCAAACATTCCAACTTCGGTGACCACTGAGAGTAGGTTTGCTGGCTTTGCAGAGGGAGAGCGCGTCAAGGGAAGGGCTGGGGCATCGCAGTCTCCAGGGCGGCTGGACTGCTTCCCGTGCCCTCAGGGAGCGTCAACACCCCCAGTGGCCTTCGGTCACCTCCGACGCCTTTGGTTCCAAGCGTCCTGGGGCCCTGGCAGTCCCCGGGCCACAGCCGGTGGGGGGAGGCAGCTACAGCCTGAGCTCGCGGTCGGGCTTCATGCTGAAGGGCTCCAGGCGCTCGGCCTCGGGCAGCAGGCTGTTGAGCCGCTCCAGCAGCGGCACCGTCTGGTCGATGCCCATCTGGATGCGGCGCAGGATGGCCGACATCTCGTTGACCTTCTGGATCTGCTCGGCGTATTTGGCGTATCTTTTCTGGCGCTCCTGCATGAAGCTAAAGAGGGTTTCTACAGACAGATCCATCTGCAGGAGGGAGAGAAGTGAGACACATTCAGTCCAGAGGAAACAAGGCCCGTCACGAGGCTGGGGGCTGAGCGCGAGGTGCGGAGCCCACAGGCCACGTGGGGGGCGACCAGCTTTGCAGGAAGCGGAATCGCTGGGCATAACAACCTTCCAGGACACGGCCTGACCGGCTGCTGCCCCAGAACCCTCTGCAGAGGGAGACTGGGATGACGGCCTCCAGCTCTGCCTTCTGGGAGCGTGAGGCATCTAGTCCTTGTTGAGACCCTGGGATTTCTAGCTCTTTCTCTCTACAGGAAAGAATCCTGGGCTCAGAAATCAGGCAGACCAAGGTTTGACTCCGGCTCTGCCACTTGAGTTGCTAATATGTATGCTTTCTGTCTCAGGCTTTTCATCTGCAAAAATCAGGGGACTGATGGCAGACTTGCAGGGTTGCTGTGAGGACGAAACAAGACGACGAGACGTGCTCAGGACTCGGCTTTGTCCTCCCTCCTCCCTGGAGGCTGCAGACCGCAGTCACTCCGGGAGAGCTGCCTGGAGGGGGTGGCACTCCCCGCCAGAACCACAGATGCCAACCAAGTCAAGTCTATATACCATGCGGGGCAAACAGAGGACTGCTTCGTGCACCCTCCCCCCAGTCAAGCAAACTTGAGGCTCTGGGCTCCCCTTTTGTGACCTCTTTTCCTCCCCTGGCGAGGTTCTTTGGTACCTATCATCCGGATAAAAACAGGAGGAGGAGGAAACCGCCAGCGTGTCGGATGCCCGTACCCTCCTCTGCATGGACCCACATCCACTCCCTCCCCACTTGTTTCCTTCCCCAACCAGGGAGGGAACAGTCACACCCCCGAGACTCACATTTCTGTCCCAAAGCTCAAATGCCACCTCAACCCTTCCTTCTTGTCTCTCCCAGGAGCACGGCCCTTCCCAACCCCAGCATCCAGCAAAGCGCTGGCCCTCAACGCGAGTTAGTTACCGCAGAGCCTCCAAAAATGGTGTGATAAAGACAAAAACAAAACAAACACTCTAACATATAAGAGACCCAAGCCAGGGCACCGCCCCCCCCCAAAAAATAACCAATTCTATTTTGACGTTGTACGTTTGAGGAGAGAGGGACGGTGGTGAGGAGCAGGGGGTTTGTTACAAGAACACAGGGCTTATTTTGTCCCTTGGTTCTCCCATCACTTGTTTTGAAATGCCGAGGGGACAATGAAAGACAGCTGGTGAAGGGCTGGGGTGTGCAGGGAGGAAAAAAAATCCATCTGAATGGGAAACTCCAGACAAGGTGGAAACGGTTTATACCTTCAGAGGGTTCTCTGCAAGCCTGTTCAGGCACTCAGCACTTCGGAGGTGGTGAAGCAGGAAATTATCGTCTTCCTGACAGTCAGCGCCAGCCTTTTCAGGATGGCAATTCAATCCAGCACCTAGGAATACTCCGCCTTCTGAGAGACTGTGGGAGCCAGCTGGAACCCCCTCTCGGGGACCAGCACAGCTCATGGAACAGCCTGCACCAGAATTCAGAACCTTCTCGGGTCATCACGTTTCACTTGGCGGGGGCATTCCCGGCCCCCAGCCCCCAACTCTACCAGACTAGACAGACTCCTGAGTCAGAGTTTATCTGAAATGGCCTCCAAGGCTCTACCTTATCGTGCCTAAGGCCCTTGGCAATCAACCCATCCCCTCCCCTATGGCCTGATTGACATCTGATCAGACAGCTTTTACAACCATCTTAGCAAAGTTCTTGTTCAATGGCATACACTTCCTTACACACTTCCACATCCAGCTGAGGCCGTGTTTAATGTGTCCAGAGCTTCTGTCCAAAGCCATGTCATGTTTAATGCTCAGGTGAGCACTCTGAATTCAAGCACGGTGTTCAAACATGTTTAGAGTATGTCTTCCAAGACTCAATTCCATGACAGTCCCAGAGGGAAAAAACCACAGAAGAGGAAACTTAGGGCTGAGCGACCTCCAAGGTCTCACAGTGACAGAACCAAGACTAAAACCCAGATTTCCTCAGTCCAGCATCTTCCTTTTACTGTATTTAATTGAGAGAGTGTACCATTAGGGGCACACGAGATTTCAGTTGGTACATGGCATGGCATTAAACAGCATCAAATCATGTGATGGAAAAGTTATTGCCTTTTAAATCTTCTCCCATTCTTTCTGATTGCTGCAAGTAAAGTCTCAATTTGGTGCAACTAAGACTTTAATACCTGGAAAAGTGTAATAAAATGGGTAATGCCTACTTCTCATGCCCTGCCCTTTGCTCAGACAATACTCCTCCTGACCCCTAATCCCTACCTTAGGATGTATCCATGAACCCCAGGTACAGACTTATTCTAGCATTTCTGACATGACTTTAGGCAATGTCAGTATCTAATGCAATTCTGAATCTTACCATTTTGACAATCGGGAACATATTCACCTTTCCTGTTTCTAGTTTGGCATGTAGATTCTAACAAGGAAGCATAAATACAACATACAGAGTCAACAGACATTTACCGAGTACTATCGTGTGCCATGCACCATGCAAAGTCCTAGCGATATAGATATTAAGAACCAAAACTATTTACACCCACACGGCTTACTGTGTACATTAACATGACTTTTCTTTTCCACTCTCTTTGTTAACATGACTTTACTATTCCAGGAAACTCAGGCCCAGAAGGAGGAATGTTGCAAATAACTTTGTTTCAGGAACTTCCAGAAAAGCCATTTAAATGAAAAAACTATTAGGTTTTCCAATAGACAGAGAATGACTATTTATTCCCCATGACTCTTGCCTCAAAACCCTGGCCTTGCTGTGACCACGTGACTAAGTACTAGTCAGCGGCATGTATATGAGGAAGTCTCTCATGGAGCTTCCGGGCACCTTCCTAAAAGTTAGCTGGCATGCTCCTCCTCTCCTCCTTTGTCCCTTCCCTCCCTCTGCTGCTGCTGAAATGCAGATGCAGGCCCCATGGACCACGAGAATAACTAAGGTCATAATCTGTGGGTCGGCAGAGCAGTGAACTAGAAGAAGTCTGGGTCCATGAGGATTTTTCCCCATGAGAGTCATACCAGGTGTGGGAGAGAACAACAAATTTCCATTTTGACTGTATAGCCCAGGAAACTCTACTCAATACTCTGTAATGACCCATATGGAAAAAGAATCTAAAAAAGAGTGAATATATGTATATGTATAACTGATTCACTTTGCTGTACAGCAGAAACACAACACTGTAAATCAACTAGACTCCAATAAAAATTAATTTAAAAGAAACAAACAAGGTCGGGACTTCCCTGATGGCGCAGTGGTTAAGACTCCGCACTCCCAATGCAGGGGGCCTGGGTTCAATCCCTGGTCAGGGAACTAGAGCCCACATTCATGCCGCAACTAAGAGTTCACATGCCACAACTAAGGAGCCCATGAGCCGCAATTAAGAAGCCCGCCTGCCACAACTAAGACCCGGTGCAACCAAATAAATAAATAAATAAATGTTTAAAAAAAAAAAAAAAAAGGTCAAAAAAAAATTTCCATTCTGTATAAGCCACTGTAATTCTGGGTCTCTGTAACACCAGTTCGATTTAATCTTACACTGATAGAACGAATGTGATAAAGTCCCTGCCCTAAGGAACTTCACTGTTTACTCTTAAACTCATACTTCAAACCTTGCCCCACATATTCATATACTGTCTCTGGTGGCAGTACCTTTCAAAGGGCAGGTGAAAAAGGAGGTGAGATTATTTGTGGGTGTAAGTGCAGGCTTTACTGTGACATTAGACATCTACAGAAGGGGCTCAAAGTCGTTCCAAATACCTTATGTGGATGGGGCAGCCTATTTGCCCACCTGGTCGGTCCACTGCCAGCAATGGATCCAAAATATTAGCAAATCAAATCCAGAAACATACAAAAAAGATAGTATATCATTACCAAGTGGGGTTTATCTCAAGGATGTAAGCTTTTTTAGCATCTGAAAATCAAAGTAATTTGTCATTTTGATATAATAAAGGTTAAAAATCATATAATCATTTCAACAGATGCAGAAAAAGCATTCAACAAATTATGAAAAATTTCAGCAAATTAGGAACAGAAGGAAACTTATTCAGTCTGATAAAGGGCATCTGTGAAAACCCAACAGCTAACATCATAGTTAGTGGGAAAGACACTTTTCTCCCTAAGATCAGGAATAAGGCAAGGATGCCCATTCTCACCACTTCTATTCAAAGTTGTACTAAAGGTCCTAGCCCCTGCAATAAGTCAACCAAAGGAAATAAAAGGCACAGGAACTGGAGAGGAATAAATAAAAGGGTCTTAATCTGCAGATGACATGGTATACCTAGAAAATCTTAAGGAAACTTAGAACCAAAAACTAATAAAACCATCAAGTGAATTTAGCAGGGTTGCAAGATACACGTTCAATATACAAAAATCAATTGTATTTCTATATATTTGCAATGAACAACTGGACAATGGAATAAAAAATACAAAACTTACAATTGCATCAACATAAAAAACTTAGAGAAAATGTCACAAAATATGAATAAGACCTACACACTGATATTACAAAACCCTGCAATGAAAAAGGAGATCTCGAAAATGGAGAGATATACCATGTTCATGGATTGGAAGATTCAATATCATTAAGATGTCAGTTCTTGCCAAATCGATTTACAGATTCATTTGCAACCTGAATCAAAATTCTAGATGGCTTTTTTTGGTAGGGATTTGATAAGCTGATTCTAAGTAAACAGAATGGTCAAAAGAATTTTGAAAAAGAACAGTCTGAAGACTTACAGTAATTCTTTCAAGACTTAATTTAAAGCTACAGGGCGGAGTCAAGATGGTGGTGTGGGAAGATGAGGAGTTAGCGTCTCCCTACAACTAGGGTGCCTGTCAGCCGCTGGTGAGGGACTCTGAGGCCCAGGTGATGGGAGGAACCCCAAAGTGAACCAGTAGGACACAGAGGGACTGAGGAGGGAGGAGAAGTGGAGGCCAGACAGGATTGGTGCCCCTGAGGCCAGGGAGATCAGGAGAGGCAGGTGGGAGGGACTCTCCGGGAAGAGCGGGAGAGGAGCGGAGGGCGATCGCCTGGCCCACTCGGGCCGGGAAGCCTGCTGAGCTCCCAAGGCGGTACCCCTGCCACAAAGCCCCATCCAGGCCACGTGGGTCCTCGGGGCATAGGAGGGAGGCCGGGGAGATCGGGAGAGGCAGGGAGGAGAGGCGCTCCTAGACTGGAGGAGCAGGAGAGGAGAGGAGGGCATTTGCTCCACTCACTCAAGCCCAGGAAGCCTGCTGGGCTCCCAGGTGAGGTGTCCTGCCCTCTGAGACCAGGGGTGGGGGGCACGCCTGGGCCCCTTCTGTACCTTGAGCCTAAGGGCCGCCTCCCACAGCCCCCAGGGCCTTTTCCAGCCCTGTGTGTCCTGAGCACTGGCCCTGCCCCCCACCCAAACATCACCCCTGCTTAGGCCCCACCATCCAGAGCCAAGTTCTTCCCCCCTCCCTTTTTTTTTTTCCCTCCTCTTTTTTACTATTGTGGTACTGATGTACCTTCTGGTTGTTGATTCATCTATATTTTTATTTTTATATTCTTCCTAATATATCTGTTAGTTTCCTAGTCTAATTTTATTTTTCACTTTGTTATTGTTCTTTTTTTTTTTGCCACCCCAGGCATCTTTCGGGATCTTGGTTCACAAGCCCAGGGTCAAGCCGAAGCTCCTGCAGTGGGAGCTCTGAGTCTGAACCACTGGACTAACAGAGAACCTCAGACCCCAAGGAATATTCATCAGAGTGAGTCTCATGGAGTTCCTCATCTCAGCACCAAGACCCAGCTCTACCCAATAGCCTATAAACTCCAGTGTTGGAAGCCTCAGGCCAAACAACCAATAACACAGGAACACAATCCCACTCATAAAAAAAAAAAAAAAAATAGCAAAAAAATTTCTCACAGATGAAGGAGCAGGGTAAAAAACCTACAAGACCAAATAAATGAAGAGGAAATAGGCAATCTACCTGAAAAAGAATTCAGAGTAATGATAGTAAAGATGATCCAGAATCTCAGAAATAGAATGGAGGCACAGACTGAGAAAATACAAGAAATGTTTAACAAAGATCTAGAAGAACTAAAGAACAAACAAACAGAGATGAACAACATGATAATTGAAATGAAAAATACACTAGAAGGAATCAATAACAGAAAAACTGAGGCAGAAAAACGAATAAGTGAGCTGGAAGACAAAATGGTGGAAATAACTGCCAAGGAGCAGAATAAAGAAAAAAGAATGAAAAGAATTGATGACAATCTCAGAGATCTCTGGGACAACACTAAATGCACCAACATTCAAATTATAGGGGTTCCAGAAGAAGAAGAGAAAAAGAAAGGGTCTGAGAAAATATTTGAAGAGACTATAGTTGAAACTCCCCTAACACAGGAAAGGAAATAGTCAACCGAGTCCATGAAGCACAGAGTCCCATATAGGATAAACCCTAGGAAGAACACACCAAGACACATATTAATCCAACAAACAAAAATCAAATTCAAAGAAAAAATATTAAAAGAAGCAAGGGAAAAACAAAAAATAACATACAAAGGAATCCCCATAAGGTTATCAGCTGATTTTTCAGGGGAAACTCTGCAGGCCAGAAGGGAGTGGCAGGATATACTTAAAGTGATGAAAGAGAAAAACCTACAACCAAGATTACTCTACCCAGCAAGGATCTCGTTCAGATTTGATGGAGAAGTCAAAAGCTTTTCAGACAAGCAAAAGCTAAGAGAATTCAGCACCACCAAACCAGCTTTACAACAAATGCTAAAGAAACTTCTCTAAGCGGGAAACACAAGAAAAGAAAAAGACCCACAAAAACAAACCCAAAACAATTAAGAAAATGGTAATAGGAACATACATATCAATAATAACCTTGAATGTAAATGGATTAAATGCCCCAACCAAAAGACACAGACTGGCTGAATGGATACAAAAACAAGAACCATATATATGCTGTCTACAAGAGAACCACTTCAGACCTAGGGACACATACAGACTGAAAGTGAAGGGATGGAAAAAGGTATTCCATGCAAATGGAAATGAAAAGAAAGCTGGAGTAGCAATACTCGTATCAGATAAAATAGACTTTAAAATAAAGACTGTTACAAGAGATAAGGAGGGACACTACATAATGATCAAAGGATCAATCCAAGAAGAAAATATAACAATTATAAATGTTTATGCACCCAACATAGGAGCACCTCAATACATAAGCCAAATGCTAACAACCATGAAAGGAGAAATCGACAGTAACACAATAACAGTAGGGGACTTTAACACCCCACTTACACTAATGGACAGATCATCCAATCAGAAAATAATAAGGAAACACAAGCTTTAAATGACACAATAGACCAGACAGATCTAATTGGTGTTTATAGAACATTCCACCCAAAAGTGGCAGAATACACTTTCTTCTCAAGTGCACATGGAACATTCTCCAGGATAGATCACATCTTGGGTCAAAAATCAAGCCTTGGAAAATTTAAGAAAATTGAAATCGTATCAAGCATCTTTTCTGACCACAACGTTATGAGGTTGGAAATCAATTACAGGAAAAAAAAACTGTAAAATACACACATACTTGGAGGCTAACCAGTGTGCTACTAAATAACCAAGAGATCACTGAAGAAATCAAAGAAGAAATTTAAAAATACATAGAAACAAATGACAATGAAAACACAACGACCCAAAACCTATGTGATGCAGAAAAAGCAGTTCTAAGAGGGAAGTTTATAGCAATACAATCTCACCTCAAGAAACAAGAAAAATCTCAAATAAACAATCTAACCCTACACTTAAAACAACTAGAGAAAGAATAACAAAACCCAAAGTCAGTAGAAGGAAAGAAATCATAAATATCAGAGCAGAAATAAATGAAATAAAAATGAAGAAAACAATAGCAAAAATCAATAAAACTAAAAGCTGGTTCTTTGAGAAGATAAACAAAATTGATAAACCCTTAGCCAGACTCATCAAGAAAAAAATGGGAGAGGACACAAATCAATAAATTTAGAAATGAAAAAGGAGAATTCACAACTGACACTGCAGAAATACAAAGGATTGTAAGAGACTACTACAAACAACTATATGCCAATAAAATGGACAACCACGAAGAAATGGACAAATTCTTGGAAAGGTACAATTTTCCAAGACTGAACCAGGAAGAAGTAGAAAATATAAACAGACCTATCACAAGTAATGAAATTGAAACCGTAATTAAAACTCTTCCAACAAACAAAAGCTCAGGACCAGATGGCTTCACAGGCGAATTCTATCAAACATTTAGAGAAGAGCTAACGCCAATCCTTCTCCAACTCTTCCAAAAAAACTGCAGAAGGAGAAACATTCCCAAATTCATTCTACGAAGCCAGCATCACCCTGATACTGAAACCAGAAAAAGATATCACAAAAAAAGAAAATTATAGACCAATATCACTGACGAACACAGATGCAAAACTCCTGAACAAAATACTAGCAAACAGAATCCAACAGCACATTAAAAGGATCATATACCATGATCAAGTGGGATTTATCCCAGGGATGCAAGGATTCTTCAATATATGCAAATCAATCCATGTGATACACCACATTAACAAATTAAGGAATAAAAACCATATGATCGGGGCTTCCCTGGTGGCGCAGTGGTTGAGAGTCTGCCTGCCAATGCAGGAGACACGGGTTCGAGCCCTGGTCTGGGAGGATCCCACATGCCGCGGAGCAACTAAGCCCGTGAGCCACAGCTACTGAGCCTGCACGTCTGGAGCCCATGCTCCGCAACGAGAGAGGCTGCGACAGTGAGAGGCCCGTGCACCGCGATGAAGAGTGGCCCCCGCTCGCTGCAACTGAAGAAAGCCCTCGCACAGAAACGAAGACCCAACGCTGCCAAAAATAAATTAAAAAAAAAAACAAAAAACCATATGACCATCTCAATAGATGCAGAAAAAGCTTTTGACAAAATTCAACACCCATTTATGATAAAAACTCTCCAGAAAATGGGCATAGAGGGAACCTACCTCAATATAATAAAGGCCATATATGACAAACCCACAGCAAGCATCATACTCAATGGTGAAAAACTGAAAGCATTTCCACTAAGATCAGGAACAAGACAAGGATGTCCACTCTCGCCGCTCTTATTCAACATAGTTTTGGAAGTCCCAGCCACAGCAATCAGAGAAGAAAAAGAAATATAGGAATACAAATTGGAAAAGAAGAAGTAAAACTGTCACTGTTTGCTGATGACATGATTCTATACATAGAAAATCCTAAAGATGCCACCAGAAAACTACTAGTACTAATCATTGAATTTGGTAAGGTTGCAGGATACAAAATTAATGCACAGAAATCTCTGGCATTCCTATACACCAACAACGAAAAATCAGAAAGAGAAATTAAGGAAACACTCCTATTTACCACTGCAACAAAAAGAATAATATATCTAGGAATAAACCTGCCGAAAAAGGCGAAAGACTTGTACTCAGAAAACTATAAAACACTGATGAAAGAAATCAAAGATGATATAAACAGATGGAGAAATATACCATGTTCTTGGATTGGAAGAATCAATATTGTGAAAATGACTATACTACCCAAAGCAATCTATAGATTCAATGCAATCCCTAATAAACTACCAGTGGCATTCTTCACAGAATTAGAACAATAAATTTTACAATTCGTATGGAAACACAAAAGACCCCGAATAGCCAAAGCAATCTTGAGAAAGAAAAGTGGAGTTGGAGGAATCAGGCTTCCCGACTTCAAACTATACCACAAAGCTACAGTAATCAAGAACAGTATGGTACTGGCACAAAAACAGGAATATAGATCAATGCAACAAGATAGAAAGCCCAGAGATAAACCCACGCACCTATGGTCAACTAATCTATGACAAAGGAGGCAAGGATATACAATGGAGAAAAGACAGTCTCTTCAGTAAGTGGTGCTGGGAAAACTGGACAGCTACATGTAAAAGAATGAAATTAGAACACTCCCTAACACCATACACAAAAATAAACTCCAAATGGATTAAAGACTTACATGCAAGACCAGACACTATAAAACTCTTAGAGGAAAACATAGGAAAAACGTTCTTTGACATTAACCACAGCAAGATCTTTTTTGACCCACCTCCTAGAGTAACGGAAATAAAAACAAAAATAAACAAATGGGACTTAATTAATCTTAAAAGCTTTTGCATAGCAAAGGAAACCATAAAAAAGACAGAAAGACAACCCTCAGAATGGGAGAAAATATTTGCAAATGAAACAACAAAGGATTAATCTCCAAAATATACAAAGAGCTCATGGAGCTCAATATCAAAAAAACAAACAATCCAGTTAAAAAATGGGCAGAAGACCTAAATAGACATTTCACCAAGGAAGACATACAGGTGGCCAAGAGGCACATGAAAAGATGCTCAACATCCCTAATTATTAGAGAAATGCAAATCAAAACTACAATGAGGTATCACCTCATGCTGGTCAGAATCGCCATTATCAAAAAAGCTAGAAACAATAAATGCTGGAAAGGGTGTGGTGAAAGGGAACCCTCCTGCACTGCTGGTGGGGATGTAAATTGATACAACCACTATGGAAAACAGTCTGGAGGTTCCTTAAAAAACTAAAAATAGAACTACCATATGACCCAGCAATCCCACTACTGGGCATATACCCTGAGAAAACCATAATTCAAAAAGAGTCATGTACCACAATGTTCACTGCAGCTCTATTTACAATAGCCAGGACATGGAAGCAACCTAAGTGCCCATCGACAGAAGAATGGATAAAGAAGATGTGGCACATATACACAATGGAATATTACTCAGCCATAAAACGAAACGAAATGGAGTTATTTGTAGTGAGGTGGATGGACCTAGAGTCTGTCATATAGAGTGAAGTAAGTCAGAAAGAGAAAAACAAATACTGTATGCTTACGCATATATATGGAATCTAAAAAAAAAAAATGGTACTGATGAACCTAGTTGCAGGGCAGGAATAAAGAGGCAGACATAGAGAATGGACTTGAGGACATGGGGTGGGAGGGAGAAGCTGGGGCAAAGTGAGAGTAGCATGGACATATATACACTACTGAATGTAAAGCAGTTGGCTGGTGGGAAGCAGCAGCACAGCACAGGGAGATCGTCTCCGTGCTTTGTGCTGACCTAGAGGGGTGGGATAGGGAGGGTGGGAGGGAGGCTCGAGAGGGAGGGGACATGGGGACATGTGTATGCATATGGCTGATTCGCTTTGTTGTGCAACAGAAACTGACACAACACAGTATTGTGAAGCAATTATACTCCAATAAAGATCTATTTTAAAAAAAAAAAAGCTATAGTAATCAGGATTGGCATAGAGACATATATAGATCAATGAAACTGAACAGAGTGTAGAAATAGATCTAAACATACATGGGTCAATTGATTTTTTTTTACAAAGTTTTCAAGGTAATTTAATGGGGAAAAGAAAGTTTTTCAACAATTTTTGGAAGAACACAATAAAACCTGAACCCCTACACCTCACCCCATACACAAAAATTAGCATGAAATGGATCACAGACCTAAACATAGAAGCTAAAACTATACAACTTTTAGAAGAAAAACCTTTGCTACCTTGCAGTAGGCAAAGATTTCTTAAACAGGTCCAAAAAACATTAACCAAAAAGCAAAAAATGGTTAAATTGATCTTCATCAAAATTTAAAACTTCTCCTTGAGAGATACCATTAAGAAAACGATAAGGCAAGCCACAGACTAAGAGAAGAAATATTATCTATCGATCGACTGATCAACATCTGATAATAGACATATCCAGAATATATAAAGACCTCTTACAACTCAATATTAAGAAAAAAATCCAAATTTGGGATCTTTTCAGGAGAACTGACCTGGGTCTCTGTCTCAAAACATTCATTGCATTTCTTTAAAAAATCTGCTTTTGAGATCCTTAAAAGGAGAATTTAGATCCCTTCCAGGAAAGTGAGCCTCCAACTGATGAGCTGAATATCAACTAAATTTATTAAAAAGAAAAGGAGGGGAGAGGAGGCCAGTGAAGAGCCACTGGAAACGGGCTGGGAGCCTACAGAAAAGTCCTGCCAGAGATGAGCCTGAAGTGGGATCTGGTCCTCTTGGGACAAAAGGTCCAAGGAAGCAAAAGAGTAAAACTTGCTTGAAGATTGAACCCACGGGCACTGTTAAGTTGGACTACAGACCAGGAAAAAGGGAGTAGCTAGATGTTCACCAGAGAAGTCTCCCCAGAACTCATTTGGGGAAGGCCCGACACGGTGTGGAAGGGAAAACATTCTGGTCAATTTTCACATCACTTTGAGGACTCTGGTGGCTTCAGGTCCATGACCAAGATGACCCTGGATGCCATCCCTGTCTCTGGATACTTACCGCTACCAGACGAGAAATGGCTATTCATGACACCAACGTCCGTGAGGTTGCGCACTTCACCTCGGGAGGGACCTGTTTCACGGACGCCCCCGTCCTGGCTGAGCTGGGGTGGCAGGAAAGGACTCAGTGGTTTTCAGACCCACTGGCTTAAATTCTCAGTAGTTCACCTCCCAAGGTTTCACCAGAGCTTCCACCTCAGGTGTGAAATGACCATCCAGAGCCTGGGAATAACCTGTCTACACGTCGGCGGCATCCTGAGCTGGAGGTGAGTGACTCCGAATCGCTCTGAGAGGGGTGGGCTTCTCTCAGAAGGGGAGGGGGCTTCGACAGAAACAACGAAATAAACAAAGAATTATTGTGAGGCTTGAGTCACCAAGCTTTATGGACAACTATGTGTAGCTTGCAGGTGAAGACAGCAGTGTCAGACAGAACTGGGTCAAAGTCTTGGTTGTGCATACGATTATCTTTGTAACCTTGAACCAATTACTTAACCTCATTGAGCTTCAGTTTCTTCACCCTTAAACTGGGGATAATGATCGGACTTATCTCACGGGATTAAATGTGAGGAATAAATGAGATAAAGAACAGCCCCAGATAAACAGAGCTCCAGGGAAATCCAGTGGTTAGGACTCCGCCCTTCCATTGCAGGAGACACAGATTCCATCCCTGGTTGAGGAACTAAGATCCTGCAAGCCGCGCAGCATGGCCAAAAAAAAAAACCACCAAAAAACAAAACCAAAAAAACCCCCCAGAGCTCCGTAAATTATAAAATAAATGTGAACTGAAAGAGAAACTATGTCTAGAAACCTCTCCTACATGAAAAATGGAAAAGCAAGATTAAGTAAATAAGGGCAGAAAGAATGACATTTGAAGATATCCAAATAGGCACATGTATCTCTGTTGTAAAGGCAGGGAGCTATTGTTATGCCTCATCCCTGTTACACTAAATATCTTCAAGGCTTATGCAATCACTCAGAGGACAATCTACCATTGTGTTTTTTGCTGACATGTTTTGTTTCTGTTCTGAACTCCTGCTACTGAAAATCTTACAAAAGAGTCACATTACTCACCCCAAAGTTCCCTTACAGAAACATTTCACACTACTTAATAACTGAAATCATTATTCACCTACAAGTCCTTCCATGTGTTTTTGATTTATATGTTCAGCCATGAGAATGAGTTACTATTACCACTGTTTGCTGCTACCCAACATAGTAAAATTTAAAAATACCCATGTACTTGAAGATATATATATTTTTTTCAAAAATACTTTGAAAACAAGCAGAAGAGCTTTAATGAATGATATCTTCTCCAACAAGAGTACACTGCTTCAAAAATTATTAAAAATTTCCTGGGGACGTTCCTGGTGGCACAGTGGATAAGACTCCATGCTCCCAATGCAGGGGGCCTGGGTTCGATCCGTGGGCAGGGAACTAGATCCCACATGCATGCTGCAACTAAGAGTTCGTATGCCACAACTAAGGAGCCCGCCTGCCGCAACTAAGATCCAGTGCAACCAAATAAATAAATAAATATTAAAAAAAAAATTCCTGATAGAATAAGCTTTGATGCTGGTTTGGGACAGGTGGTTCATCCTATGGAAGATGTCTAAATGCTTGATGTAACTTCCTTTTCAAAGTAAAGGTAACCTTGTCAAAGTAGGGATACATACTACAAGGGCCTATAGTTCTAAGTTAGGAAAAAGATGCGTGAACAACAGTAAGAGCTTCAGAAAGAAGACTGTACATCTTCTGAATTCTAAAACCTTAAGTTGTAGATAGGTTCAAGGTGGTCAAAAGCAAATTTAACTTTTTCATAGAGCAAAAGAAAATGAATAGGTAAATTGTGTTTCACAGTTAACAAAATTCAAGTCTATATGATCAACAGACTATTGCTTTTCCTCTCCCTCAGTAACTTAAGGTTTTTAAAAATGTTAAAAACAAAAAAAAAATTGCTTAAGGACTTAATTGAGACTACATTTTAAAAAGTCACTCATCTTCCCCACCCTTTAAATGTTCAGCTCTTAATGTTAACTTAAGCCTCAAGGTCAATTTTTATTTGGTCTCAGATAGTTCACTTTCTCTGCACTCATTCTACATTTAAATTATAGTTTCCCAAGGAGGTCAATTTAGGAACATGGGGGTTGGGAGGTGGAGGCCACGATGTGCTGAGGCCAGCAAACCAAGGGCTGCTCTCTTCTCAAACTCCAAACCCAGGGCTTCCCTGGTGGCGCAGTGGTTAAGAATCCGCCTGCCAATGCAGGGGACACGGGTTCGAGCCCTGGTCCGGGAAGATCCCACATGCCGAGGAGCAACTAAGCCCGTGCCACAACTACTGAGCCTGCGCTCTAGAGCCCGTGAGCCACGAGTACTGAAGCCCGTGTGTCTAGAGCCCGTGATCTGCAACAAGAGGAGCCACCACAATAAGAAGCCCGCGCACCGCAACAAAGAGTAGCCCCCGCTCACCACAACTAGAGAAAGCCCGAATGCAGCAACGAAGACCCAAGGCAGCCAAAAAAACACCAAAAAAAAAAAACCCCTCCAAACCCAGCCCCAGCTTTGTACTTTCGATGGATATCCTTCTGTGCCCCCAAATGTAATGAATACACAGTGATGCACAATTCTCCTTTTATTGTAATTTTTTTCTAGCTAGAGGGGCTAAATGGAAAACTGAGAATTCATTCTGTTATACAGCTATCCAAAAAATGAATTTTCAGGTCAATAACAATCTATGGGGACGTGGCCATGCCTCTAATGTCTTTTTGGAGATGGGTGTATCACTGATTTTTAGCAATGTAGGCTCACCCCCCATCCTTGACATGGCTAATAATTCACTAACATAAAAAGATAGAAGTCAGAAGGCTTGAACTTAAATCCTACTAGTTATGTGTCCTTGGACACATCACAAACTGAGTCTGAGCTTCTACTTTTTAAAAATGGGAATAATAATACCCGTCCGTCTGTCCATCCATCCAATTTTACAGTAATGTTATAAAGATTACAAATGAGATGATATATATAAGAGTGATCTAAAAACAGATCAGAGCTATAAAAATGTAATGTTATGTGATTATAAAAAATTCCACTGAATGGCCAAATACGCTTGGAGATTTGTTTTTCATAGTACTAAAATAAAACTAAGAAATTCTCCAATTATATGATCACATTCAAAAGAAACTGCTTCAATGTTTTATAAAGAGCTTCACCCTTTCGTGTGTTCTCAGAACTACCAATTCTCCTGATTAGAGAGCAGTTAGCAGTTAGTACTCTATAAATTAGTACTGTCCCAAGGGCAAAATCTGGTGTTGCAAATACAGCTTGAAATTCTCCAAAGAAGATGTAAAAATGGCCACTGGACACATGAAAAGGGATTCAACATCTTTAGTCATTAGGAAAGTGAAAACCTAAACCACAAAGAGCTACTACTTTACACTCGCTAGGATGGCTGAAATAAAAAGCCAGGCAATAACAAGTGTTGCTGAAGATGTAGAGAAATTGGAAGCCTTGTGCACTGCTACTGGGAACATAAATGGTGCAGCACTTGGGAAAACAGTTTAGTTTTGCCAAAAATTAAACACAGAGTTACCATATGACCCAGCAATTTCACTCTTAGATATATACTCAAGAGAACTGAAACATATGTTCACACAAAAACTTGTAAGCAGAGACTTCCCTGGTGGTCCAGTGGGTGGGACTCCACGCTCCCAATGCAGGGGGCCCGGGTTCGATCCCTGGTCAGGGAACTAGATCCTGCATGCCATGCCGCAAGGAAAATCTGTGTTTTCTGGCTTTCTGACCTTCCTCCAGATGACCATCCCCGCAGAGGATTAGGAGCTCTCTGTGGGAACCTTCTCCGGGGTGCCTCTCTCTTGCACAATGGACAAACAATGGGCAGACGTTTTCAAAAATTATGCCATAGGCTAAATGACACCAATTACCACATACTGGACATTTTGAAGTGACTGTTTCTGAAGGCAACAGTTTACAATGACAGCTTATAAGAGTAAACTCTTGCCATTTATTCTCATATCACATCCTTGATCTGTAAGTCAGACAAGAAGAGAAATCCCTCTCTGGCAAACCTCAGTCTACACCGTCTACCAAAAACAAAAACTGAAATCCATACTAGTGGGACTGTTTCTTTTAGCAATTTATGTATAGTATACTAGGATGACCAGGAAGGTGGAACACAGTATATAATATTTAGTAATTCCCTAGATATTTTAATTAATGTAATAAAATAATGTATAACAGTTACAACTACTATTCATTGAGTATCAATTAAGTAGGCATTGTACTATGTACTACACATACATTATCTTTATTCCTCACAATAGGCCTACGGGGAAAATTCCCTTCTCCTACTAGAGTTGCAGAATCAGGGAGTCAGAGATCATAAAAATGTGTCCAGGGTAACACAGCTTGTACTAGCAGTGAAGCCAGAATTCAAACCCATGCTTTTTAGCCTAATCTTCGCCTACCTTTTCTACAGAGCTCATTAACTCAAATATCAATTCATTTCAATTAGATATACACCATGTTGGGCAATGTGTTCAGGACCTTTTTGAAATTCTTGACAGATGAATTTAAATGGCAAGTTTTACAGTTTTCCAGTAGAATGAAAGAACACTTTTGTTTCTAATTTAACCACCATTTCTTTTTTTAATAACAAAAAGAACAAGTTTCCAGACATAATGTGAACATTCACAAAACAAAAACTGAGAGGAAACCAAAGGGAATAAACTATTTGTTAGCAGATAAACTTGAATGACATTTTCACTGGCAAAGTCTGCTTGTACACTTTGTACTCTGATTTTTCACTTGTATAAGCATTTCACAATCCTTGACTTCACAGAGGGGGCTCAGAACATGGAATTTTAGCTCTGCAGGGGTCCTTGGAGATCATTCAATCCCACCCCCCTCACTTCACAGAGGGAGGCCACCCCAGAGTGGGTCAGTCCACACAGCAGGTACTGCCAGAGCCAGGGCCGGGCTCCAGGTCTGCTGACTGAAGGGCCACCACACAGTGCCACTGCCAACTCTTCCACAGCTAGCTCTGCCTCGTCAGATGAGTTCTAACTGCGTGTCACAACTGTGATCTAAAACAACATTTCTCCGGACTTGCAGACGTAGAGAACAGACTTCCGTTGCCAAGGGGGTGGGGGAGGGATGGATTGGGAGTCTGGGGTTAGCAGACGCGAACTAGCATACAGAGAATGGATAAACAACAAGGTCCTACTGTACAGCACAGGGAACTATATTCAATATCCGGGGATAAACCATAATGGAAAAGAATGTGAAGAAGAATGTAGGGACTTCCCTGGTGGCGCAGTGGTTAAGAATCCGCCTGCCAAGGCAGGGGACAAAGGTTTGAGCCCTGGTCGGGGAAGATCCCACATGCCGCGGAGCAACTAAGCCCGTGCGCCACAACTACTGAGCCTGCGCTCTAGAGCCGTGAGCCACAACTACTGAGCCCACGTGCCACAACTACTGAAGCCTGTGCGCCTAGAGCCCGTGCTCTGCAACAAAGAGAAGCCACCACAATGAGAAGCCCACGCACCGCAACGAAGAGGAGCCCCCGCTTGCCACAACTAGAGGAAGCCCAAGCACAGCAATGAAGACCCAATGCAGCCCAAAAATATATATATATATATATAAATGTATATATATGAATCACTTTGTTGTACAGCAGAAGTTAACACAACACTGTAAACCAACTATACTTTAATAAAAAAAGAAATAAATGAATAAAACAAAGTTTCTCAAGACACCATTTCTGGCCATAAGGAACACAAAAATCTATTGTGAGTTGATGTCAAAATCAAATGACAGGGACTTCCCTGGTGGCACAGTGGTTAAGAATCTGCCTGCCAATGCAGGGGACATGGGTTCTATCCCTGGTCCGGGAAGATCCCACATCCCACGGGGCAACTAAGCCCGTGTGCCACAACTACTGAGCCTGTGCTCTAGAGCCCGTACTCTAGAGCCCGTGAGCCAGATCTACTGAAGCCCGCATGCCCTAGAACCCGCGCACTGCAACTACTGAAGCCCGCGCGCCTAGAGCCTGTGCTCCGCAACAAGAGAAGCCTGCGCCCTGCAATGAAGAGCAGCCCCAGCTTGCTGCAACTAGAGAAAGCCCATGAGCAGCAACAAAGACCCAATGCAGCCAAAAAATACATAAAATTAAAAATAAATTTAAAAAATAATAACAATAAAATTTTTTTAAAAATCAAATGACAGGGTCAAATCAAATGTCCCCATGCCCCTCTGGAAGAGGAACCTCTCAGGTGGGCCTAGACCTGCAGTTAGAAGGATGTCAGTCACAATTGTGCACAGTTTCTGTGTCCTTCTGGAATTACGTAAGCCTTCTCCAGATCCTTATTAGTCTGCCATTTCCTGTTGCGCAAGGGACAAACAATGGGCAGACTGTCGCCAGTGTTTTCATTAATTACACCACAGACTGAATGGCATTGATTACCACATAATGGACATTTTGCAGTGACCCTGTTTCCTTTGTTCAAACAATGTATCTAAATGTCTCAGTAAAGGAACACCTTCTATTTGGGCCTCCAAGAGAATGAAGAGACACTGGGGTCTCAGGAATCTGAATGGCATCACTGTGCCCAGTAATTATTTTATGACTTGTCCAACTTCCCCACGTGCCGTCTTACCCTCGGAGGCATTATGTCCAGGCAGGAAGGGAGGAAAGAAACCTCAAAACCTTTAAGCGGGTCCCAAAGCTCAAAACATAAAAGTCAGGCAGATCACACACACACACCCCGTCCATCCCCCCTCCCCCTGGAAAAGGGCTAGAGTGACACTGAAAGGCAGCAAAACAAGACGAGAAAAAGATCAGGGTAAAAATCAAAACTCAGGGGCAGAAATTCCACTCCTCCCTCCCCTGGGAGACTTTCACTGCACTCTATGAAAGATTTTGATACTAGCTCAGGGGCCACAGACACCCTAAAAGATCTGCTTCCCTGAGAAGTCCCTGCTCTGCTTTCTCTCTCATTAAAGCCCCCTCTCTGCAGCCCTCCCGAGTGGGAGGGGGCAGCACGAGACCACTGTCCGGCTTCCCTGATGGTGTCCCTCTGTCCACCTTCGTTGCTACCATGGTCCTCCGAGATAACGGTAAACATCCCTTTCTCGAGAAAGTGACCGATTGAGACTGTGGGAAAGTTAGCCTCAAATAGGCAGAGCTGGCATCTTCAAGATGTAAATGTGGGGTGATCAGGGTTATTTCCTTAAGTGTGGCTGCTTCCCATTAAGGACTGCATTTGAAATATGAAAGTATGCTGTGAAACCACAGAGGGAATATTGTAAAGGAATATGGGGTTAGGGAAAGAGGACATTAGGTACAAACAAGGAGAGGAGCTGGCAAGTAAAAAGCCTTCGGATAAAGAAGTAAAGGAAAAGGACAGTAGAAAAAGCATGGGCTCTGGAGTCTTACATGTGGGTTTCAGATCTGGATTTGAGTCTCAGGCTCTACCATTTAATAACCATGTGACCTTAAATGGTTTTCCTTTCAGGTCTCTGAACCTTGGTTTCTGTATCTGTCAGAAGTAGATGACAATGTATATAAAATGCCTATTCTAGACCTGGCACATGGTAAACATGTAAAAAGACGACAGCAGTCTTAACTGTTACCACTCTTACTTCTACATTAGGAGAGGAGCTGCAGGAGCCATGGTAATAGACGGAGAGGGTGGATATGAAGAAAATCCAGGAGCCACGTCAGTAACCTGGATTCCCCTTCCCAATGTCCAGGATTAAAGGGAAATAAATGTCAGTTTGTATGACCTAAGCGACACACTCAATATTTTAAAACCTGAGCTAAAGTGACTACTAAGCAATGTAAAACTGGGTTAATGAGGCGTCCTATAATTCCCTCATTTACGCACCCAAACTAGCCATGAATATAACCCCTTTTTTGACTCAGAGTAGAGAACAGACTTCAGAGGTGGTGTGGAGGTAGGTATTTTACAGCTAAAATCCTGTACCCTGTGCCTGAGGAAAGAACCAGAGATACCCAGGAAGAGACGACAATGACGCTGATGATGGCGATAAGACTAACATAATCATCTGGTAGATCTCAGGGTACACCAGAGTCCACGCTCTTAAACACTCTGCCGGGTGACCTCTCCTGACATGTGTGCACCTGGCCTAGAGTCCAGAGGCCTGTGTCACTAACCCGTGCAGACAGCTGAAGTGACAACTCCACTTCCCCACCCAGATTTACCCGGCGAACACGTCCTGGGCACGAGGAGAGGAACGAGGCACGAGACCCCTCTGACCAGGTGAGAGCGGGAGTGCATTTGGACAGGCTGTTGGCATACCCAGATGGGAATGGAGATGCACCAGGCGGAGATGGAGGGTGGGCAGAGTCCAGCAGGAGGGAGCACACGGGGCGGGGGGGGGGGGGGGGGGGGCGGGAGTGGGGACCCCAGTGACGCCTAAAGTGAGTGGATTCTGCGGAACACAACTATGACGATTACAAGATGGCAGGGCAGGTACGTGCTGACAGAGTCTTGGTATCAGCAAGGGTGAAAGAGAAAATGGCTGATAAAAGAGAGGGAAATAAAGCCATGTGCAGCAACATGAATGGACCTGGAGATTATCATACTAAGTGAAGTAAGTCAGACAGAGAAAGACAAATATCATATGCTATCACTTATATGTGGAATCTAAAACAATGATACAAATGAACTGATTTACAAATCAGAAACAGACTCACAGACATAGGAAATAAACTTATGGTTACAAAAGGGGAAAAGGGGGGGAGGGATAAATTAGGAGTTTGCAATTAACATACACACACTACTATATATAAAATAGATAACCAACAAGGACCGACTGTATAGCACAGGGAACTATATTGAATATTTTGCAATAACCTATAAGGGAAAAGAATCTGAAAAAGTGCGTGTGTGTGTGTGTGTGTGTGTGTGTGTGTATGTATATATATCTGAATCACTTTGCTATACTCCTAAAACTAACAAAACATTGTAAATCAACTATAATAAAAAGAAAATGGCTGAGGTGCACGAGAATGCAGGAAGAAATCACTTCTAAACTATATTGTAATTGTGCCACGAATGCTCACACTTCTACAATAACATCTTGCAATCACCCCATTGTTGGTCTTGCTGCATTTGAAAGAAACGACTTCTACTCCCTAAAAGAATCCTTCAATTTACACAGCTCCTCAGAGTCCTGCAGAGGACTTACACCTTCACTGTCCCATTTGCTCTGGGCTGCAGGTTGGCTGCCGCCTTAACTTTCTGCAAGAGCAGCTCTAGTAATTGTTTCACATGACCTTAGACAAAGGACATGCTCTCTACTCATGTGCAGAACGAGCCCTGGGGAGTGAGGTCAGGACGGCATCTAAAATCTCACGATACCAGGACTTCCCTGGTGGTCCAGTGGGTAAGACTCCGCGCTCCCAATGCAGAGGGCCCGGGTTTGATAGCTGGTCGGGGAACTAGATCCTACATGCATGCTGCAACTGAGAGTCCGCATGCCACAACTAAGAAGTCCGCATGCCGCAACTAAGACGTCTGCATGCCACAACTAAAGATCCTGCATGCCACAACTAAGACCCAGCGCAGCCTAAATAAATAAATAAATATTTTTAAAAATAAATAAATAAAATAAAATCTCACGATACCAAAGCACGGTCTGTCAACACGGGTGGAAAAAAGTTAACTGTTGCCTCAAGCTCTAAGGACACTTCCTAGAGAAATCCTTTGGGAATCCTTGAGACCTGAAAGAATGAGAGATGTTTTTAAAAGGAGTATGGTGGCTCTGTAAGTGTCCTCCCAAGTAACAACGGAGAGAGCAAATGAGCCTCTAGTTCAGAACATCCAGATAAGTGTGACAAGGAACAGACTGTTAATAATGGATAGAATCTTGGGTACTGTGATTGTCATTCGTCAAAAGATTTTTGATAAATTTTAGGTATTGACAGAGTTTTGAGGAAGAGTCTCCTGGATTGCTCTGTACTTGTTTATTATCTGTCTGCTTCCCCAGTGGAATGTAAGGCCTAGGAGGAAGGGATTCTGTCTGTTTTGTTCAGTGATATATCCTTAGCGCCTAGAGCAGAGCCTGGCCCAGAGCTGAATGAGTTCATAAATGAAGTGGACATGTAGAGGCACATGCATGTAATGTTCTGAAAGGCATATTCTTATCTCAGTGAGTCAAAAAGCTGCAGCCAAGGAGACAGAACCCTAACAAGGCTCATATATTGTGAGAAAAAGAGAACAGAGTTATTCCAAGTTGGAAAAAAATGCATGTTCAAGATAGAGATTTGTAAAATACAGGAAAACAGAACGAACTAGTCTAAAAACAAATACCACTGGTCATGTCATCACTCAAGGGCAACCACAGCTAATTGTCATATTTCCTTCTAATCTTTTTAAAAAGATATTTAACATATTTGAAGTCATGTTAACTATATAATGTTGTGTACTAGTTTTTTCACTTAGTGTTAATGGCTTAAGTGTTTGCTTAATATCACTTGATTTTTACTGACAGAAGGACCTAAATCAAGTGAAATCTACCATGGGACCTTGGGACCTTGCATCAACCCTTGTGAATCTCAAAGTTGAGCTAAAGATGCATTTTAGGAACAAAAGTTCAAAGATGACACAGATGTTCAAAATGTAGCTCAAAATTTACATTTCCCAGCCTCCTCTGGAGTTAGCTGTGGCCATGTGACTGAGTTCTAGCCAAAGTGATGTGTGACATTTTTAGGTTTGGTCCCGGAGAACCTCCCATCTGTGCTACTCCACTCTCTTTCCCCTTCTGCCAGCTGGATGCTATCAGCAATGTGGTCCCTGGATATGACAGAGCCACAAAATGGGAGAAGCCTTGAATCCCTGAACTCAATGCAGGAATCACCTGCTAACCAGAAACATCCACCCTGAACGTGAGCAAGAAATGAACTTTGCTTGCATTTGAGCTATTACACAATTCTGAGTCTATTTATAGCTGCAGTCTAGCCTACTCGTACCTAATAGAACTCTCATAACCTATATTTTCTCTAATAGAATGAGAAAGCTTATCAGTCACTATGACAAAGATATTGACAGAATTGAAGACTATATTAAGTTGTTCATTTAACAAGCATTTATTGTATGTCTACTATGTGCCCGGCATTGTTCTAAGCATTACAGCAACATTCAAATGTGCTAAAATTCCTTGTTTTCCTTCACTGAAAGAGACACAGGACAGGGAATATCTTTTCCCGGCCCTACTTCCAGTTCTACAACCATGTGCCCTTAATACTGCTCACCTGCTGGCTTAACAGATTGCAGTTCAGCTGAAGGGGCCTCTAACACGGCCTACCCTCGCAGGCGGGAAAGGAGCCGGGGACGGAGCGCGACAGGGGCTCAAGTACCTGGCACATGCAGCCAGTACTGGGAAAGCTGGCAGAGCCAGCTGTCCGGGGGCACGTCTAGGGCACGTGGGAAATGGGGCTGCTGCTCACACACGTTTCACGTCCGTATCCAGAACCTGAACGGAGGTAAATCTCAGGGCAGTCGAATAACTGGGTTTTGCTTACGCCTCGCCAAAAAATACAAGCCTACATTTCCAACAGGCAAGTAATAAACTCGATTGGGCCCTCCTCCAGGATTTCTGCCTTGTGGCAGGACAGCGCTGGTGAAAAGGAAGTGTGGGCCCAGGCCCGAGGAAGTGCTGTACAGCGTACCTTACAGCCAGATAAACCAGAATAAGTCCAATCCCCCATCTGGATTTCCTGCCACTCAAGGGACCAGCTGTACTTCTTACCAAAAAGAAAGGCTGCCCAAAGGACAAGAAGGGGGGACACCTCCGTGTTCTAAGGGCTCAACCTGAAATTCACACCAGAGTAATTTGTAAGATAGAAAGGAAACCCCGAATGTTCCTGAAATGCCTGGCCCTCAGTATTTCGGCAAAAAGAAGCTCAACATCTCAAATGTTCTTGTTCAAACTTTGTAGCTTTAAACACTCCCAACCCGTTTTACAATTTGAAGTCAAGCAAGCAGTGACCAATGCCAGGGTATGTTTAAAAGCAGCCACAGGAATCTAACAACATTGTCATTTAAAGGAGATTCGGTTCAAGGCGGCAGGCAGGGTAACCGCCTCACCTGGCCAACGGCTCACGAACCAGGCTTTTCATCGAAGGGGCTCAGAGTGAATGCTAACGCCAGTTCAAACACTGATTCTCTGTGCAAACTGTGAGAAACTCATTTAACCTTGGTCAGCCTCTCCCCCAGTCCCATGGGAGGAAACACGGTACAGGAAGTCGGGTCAAATACTTGGAAAATGGCTCCAGCTGGGTCTTAAACATTACAGTTTTGTCGACTGAAAGAAATCCCTGCCCGGCTCTGTGTGCAGGCCCATGAATGGTAGCTCACTCCTTCCAACACTAGTTGAGAGCCTACTGCATGAAAAAGGAAGAGAAACGCAATGAGAAGATTCCACGGAAGTAGAACACAAGTAGTATGGTGAAGTAGATAAGAGGACAGCAATCAGGAAGATTCGACTTCTATCATCTTAGTCATTAACTAGGAGAAAAACCTTGGACAAATTCCAAATAAACTCAGGAACCCTTGTTTTCTTCATGTGTGCCACCAAAGGGCTGAATTAGAGAAACTTGAGGTGTCTTTATAATCCCAGGAAATCGTGTGGCTTTCTAAGGACTGCAACTCTTCTGTGTCCATCTGAACCTCCAATTCAATGGTTCACATTGGTTAATGCTAAGACAGCATGCTATCCACACACCTAACAATGAAACGCAGAGGCTACCAGAATCACTCATGAATTTAGTCTCAAGGCCTTTAAGCAAGCACACAGCCACTGTAATAAAACTAACCTAACGGCTTCATCTTAGTTAAGAAGGTATTCTAAACCATGAATGTATTTGCCCATTGATGCCCATTGACAGCAACCAGAGCCAGACCAGACGTCTCGACGACGTCTTCCTCGGGCTGTGTATTTGCCACCTGCCTCCTGCCCCCGCACTGGTGAAAGCCCGCACATTTGAAAGATGCACGTTCTTTCCTCCTTTACCTTTCAGTAACCCAGATTTCAATGGCAGATGTGACCTAAAACTGAAAGTGTCTGCCTGCCAACTTGAATCCTTAACTAGAAACGACGAGATATCACAGAAATCACAGGAACGATAAGAGGCAAGGCATCCACAGCCCAGAAGCCAAGGACGCATCACGTGCTGCCGTCCGGTTTCACATTTCTCACCATCCACGTTCCCCAGGCACCACTTTGCTCTTCACAGAGCAGGATAAACAGTTAAATTAACTACACAAATGCCAGAAAGCACATATCTGTGGCATGAAAGAAATCACGCAGGGCTTGCAGCCTGGGCTATAAATGATCAGTCTTGCCTCCATTTAGTTCTTTGTGATACTCAGGTTGTTGAGAGTAGAGCTTAAAATGAGCCAATATTTAGGCTGCTACTGGTATCAAGAAACTTCACACAGGCCAATTCACAGCAATAAGGTTAGGCTTTTCCCTATCAGTCATTATTTTTTGTTGTTATTTGTTTCATTAGTCATCATTTTTATTTAAAACAATAACGAGCACTAACACCACAGTGTTTACTACATGGCAGACATGGTCCCATACTTTACATAGAGTAACTCATTTAACCCTCACAAGAACCTTTCTGCAGTAGACTAGTATTCTCATCCCCATGTAACAGAAAAGGAAACTGAGGCTTAGAAGAATCAACTAACTTGCTCAAGGTCACACAGCTAGAGGCAGTGCCAGGGTTTGAACTCAGGCAGTGAGGCTCTGGCGTTCATACTCAGAACCACTACGCAGAACTGCCCACAAAATCAAGGTCCAAGTTCTCCCACCTCAGCTGAGCCTTCAATGGCTCTGGTCCTCACAACTGTACTGCTACCCAACAGTCGCTCTCAGCAAATGGCCTCCCCTCTCCTTCAGTGAGAACACACAGGCTCCTCAGGCATGACTGGTCTGTGCCAGGCAGCCTCTTAAAAACCTGCCTAGATCTTCCCTGTTCTCTCAAACAAATGCCCTCAGGGCTCTAAGTCCCCCCTCTCCTGCTGCCTCAGAGACCTCACTCTCAGAATCCCCTTTCTATCCTTCACCCTCCATCTCTTCCCCTCAACCTGGAAGCACGTTCAAATATACCACCTGCAAGAAACACCCCAAACCTCCTTTGATCTTCATCCACTTTTTAAAAAATTAATTAATTAATTAATTTTTATTTTTGGCTGTGTTGGGTCTCTGCTGCTGCGCGCAGGCTTTCTCTAGGTGCAGAGAGTGGGGGCTGTTCTTCGTTGCAGTGCGCGGGCTTCTCGTTGCGGCGGCTTCTCTTGTTGCGGAGCACGGGCTCTTGGCATGTGGACTTCAGTAGTTGTGGCTCACAGGCTCAGTAGTTGTGGCTCACGGGCTCAGTAGTTGTGGCTCACGGGCTCTAGAGCGCAGGCTCAGTAGTTGTGGTGCACGGGCTTAGTTGCTCCGTGGCATGTGGGATCTTCCTGGACCAGGGCCCGAACCCGTGTCCCCTGCACTGGCAGGCGGATTCTTAACCACTGCGCCACCAGCGAAGTCCCAATCTTCATCCACTTTTAATTCTATAGTTTCAGCCTCTATCTTCCTCTGTGACCATGGATTAATTGCTTACTTTCTCTAACAGGCTTCGATTTCTGCATCTGTGTGTCATGAGGGTCCTGGACCAGAAGGTCTCTGAGGTCCTTCCAGCTCCGACATCTGTGGTTCTTAATGGAGAGATTTCTTGGAACAAACTTAGTTTCTCCACTGTCCCCGGAAGCCCCGAAGTTAATTTTCTTCCGAGACTCCCAGCTGTTCCTGCAGCCAGCAGCGCTCTCCGCTTTCTCTCCATTCGTTTCCCAAATCCCGGTTTTCCTTTACGACGTGGCTTCAGCCTCACCCGCTATATCCCAGGATATCCTGACCTTTAACTCTCCTAGGACTTCAGCTGTGAACCACAACTGAGCACTCTCCATTGATGGCACTGTATCTTTCACCTTACTGTTCTGTGTACCTTCATGCCCTCGCCCAGACTAAGCTCGCAGCGAGCAGGGACCAGTCACGTTTCTCTGTAACCCTTAAAGGACCTCACACTAAGTTGGTGAGCAGTAGTTGCTCAGCCATGCTGGCTGGCTGGCTGAGGGTCATCCTGAAGCCACTGAGGAAACTAGTGGTCAGTGTACAAGACTCTGGTGTGAAGGAAGACCACCCCTGGCTTCCACGCCTCTCTTACACAGAAACTTGTAAAACATCAACTTTTTATTCAAAAGCATCATCCAAATTTAGCAATAGGAAAGCTCAGCTAACTCCTTGATTATCTTCTCTCTGAATCAGAAACTGTTACAGCCATGTTTCCCTTTGATCCAAATGTAAGTGATCACAAGTGCTGCAGCTTTCTGGGCCTCTGCTTGACCCGGGTTCTAACTTCCACTAACACACATTCTCCACGGTTATTAAGTTCCCTGACTTTTCAACACATATAGCATTATGTTACTTCCTCACACTTGCAACTCAACTTCCAGGAAACATCTGGAATAATATCAGAGAGTTGGTGTTTGATCAGAACTACATCCTCTGCTTTATTCATTTGGAAGTGACTAATTTCAGCCCTTAGGTTTGAAGTTGAGCGCACATGGATGTGTATGTTTCAGGAGTTTGCACCCACAGAGGAGACAGGCCTTCAGTGAAGAATCTAAAGCAGTGCTCACCTCCTCGGCCCTAAGACAACTACCGAGGTGCTGCTCATACCGGGACTGCTGTTCTCTGCCTGGTAACAATCCTGGGTCACTACTGACGGCTCAAAGTGAATCCCAAGCCTCCTCTAGCAGAATTTTAAACTCAGTTTAAAATTTTGTTTTCAATGAATGCTCCACGGCACTGGTGCTCAGCCCTGGTCACACGTGAGAATCCTCGAGAGCAGCGGTCCCCAAGCTTTTTGGCACCAGGGACCGGTTTCGTGGAAGACGATTTTTCCATGGACCCGGGCGGGGGCGGGGGGCGGGGGTATGGTTCAGGCAGTAATGCGAGCGATGAGGAGCAATGCGGGGCGGCAGATGAAGCTTCGCTCACTTTCCTGGTGCTCACCTCCTGCTGTGAGGCCCCATTCCCAACAGACGCCCGGGGGTCGGGGACCCCTGATCTAGAGCACGTTCATGAACACCAGTCAATGCCCAGCTTCCTTCCCACCAACCCAGCCTTCCAAGATTTCCATTTAATTGCTCTGGAGTGAGATCTACACATCAGTATTTTCTTCAAAGTATCTCAGCTATACTGAATGAATTAAGGTAATCTTTTAGGTATGATAAGGGCACTCTGGCTGTGTTTTTGAGAAGGGGTCTTTCGTTAGTGGAAAAACTGGTGAAATTCAAATAAGGTCTCTGTTTAGTAAATGGTATTGTACCAATGTTAATTTCCTGGTTTTGTCTTCGGGCTAAGGTTTTGTAAGATGCTCACTTTAGAGGAAGCCGTGTGAGAAGCATACAGGAACTCTCTGAATTATGTTTGTGACTTTTCTCTAAGTCTAAAAGTAATTCAAATTAAAAAGGTTTTTAAAGGAGTCCTTTATTTTTAAAGATGCATACTTAAATACTCATGAATGAAATGATACGCCTGAGATTTCCTGCAACACAAACCAGTTAGGAAGGTGGCAGGGAGGGAGTCGGGGTGTGGATGAAACGGGAGTCTTCACAAGCTGATATCTGTAGTAGCTGGGCGATGAGGACAGGAAGGGTATCTGTCTACTTCAGTGTGTGCGTAAAATTTTCCGTCATATATATTGGAGGAAAAAATTCCCAGGTGATTCTAACACTCATTCAGGGCCAAAAAACACTGCTCTGGAGTCCTGAAAATGTGGTATAATGAGCTCTGTCTGGTACTATCAGCTACAAAATACTTTGCCCAGCTCCTGGACAATGAATTAGTCACTTAATCTCTCCGTACCACACTTTCCTAACTATGAAATGACAGGAATGGAGTAGACGACCTTTCAAGAAGAAGACAGGAAGCATTAAAAAGCTGATTTATTCTAAAATCTTATGGAAGTTAATATCATAATTAATTTCTAGCACGGTCAAAAATGATAAGGTCTTACATCCACAAAAGCATTTTCCCAAAGAATGCTCTAAAAAACACTACTTCTATAAGATGTTAATAGATGTTACCTAAGATAAGGGTTCCGAAATCAAATAAGTTTGAAAAGTGCTGATTTTCTTTACTGTAAAATTCCTAAGAACTTTTTAATAAGATAACATGCATTGTGACTTTCCAAGGGTGGTTATGAAATATGCAAAAAGTCTGACCTTCTTTACATGGAACTAGTTTTATGGAACTTATTTTGGAAAACAATGCTCTAGACCAGTGGTTCCCAAATCCCAGGTAATGGAGAATGGCATTAGTATCATTTGGTAAGTTTATTAAAATAATGATTCGCAGACCATGTCCTAGACCTACTGGGGGAGAGGAGAATTCAGTATTAAAAGAAAGAAAATCCAATAATAATAATTCATATAATCCAATGCATAGTCATGTTTGGGACTTAAGCTCTTTAGATCATAATGTAGTAAAATAAATGTAGTATCTGAAAGGCCACATAGATGCCAACCAAAATAAAAGGTCATATTTAATAGTTTTCCATATAAAAGTATTTAGTCCATGAGAGAGGCATACATGCATACAACATTTTATGAAAGGTAAGTAGTAAAATACTGGAGGTGTTGACAAATTTAAATCTATCAGTATAACTAATGACTACTTAGTTATAGACACACTACATCCTTGAGATTACAAAACTGATCATTAATTGCAGTGACTCTCCACCCTTTCCTTGTGTATTTCCTCATGTCCACCTTCTCTTGCCAGAGTCAATGATCAGGACTATTTTGTTAAACTCCAGGCAGTGCCATTCACGTAAGTGGTTTCTCCACGATACAGCTCCTGACCTTTTCTTTTTATGACATTACAGAACAGAAATCCCTTCTTGACTGAAAACTTTGGAAAACATATTTACTTATACCTTGGTGCTCCCAGAGCTGTGCCATGCAGTGGCCCAATCAGTGATATATTTAAATGCTTAAAAGAGTACCTACTTTATGTTATTCATAATTACTCAACATGTGTACCACACTCTTTCATTTACTAAGTACTTTCACATGAATTATCTTGTGTCTTTCCTCACAAAAACCCTGTGGGTTAAGTAGGCATAATTGTTTCTATCCAACCAATAAGCATCACCGAGCTTTTCCTGCTAACACGGTGAAAAATATAATTGAGGGAGATGTCAGGGCTCCTGCTCTCAAAGAACTGATACCCGACTGGAAAACAAAATATAAATTACACGCAGGAAAGGGTTGAAATCAATTAATGTTAGCCAAAGCAAATCAGTATGGCAGGACTTCACACATACTAATAACAGTTAACACTTACTAAGCAATTTAATATTCACTCAACCCTGCGGGCAGATTACTACCGTTAGACCCATTTTTCAGATGAGGAAAACTGAGACCAAGAGAAGTGAAGTAACTTTCCCAAGCAAATAAGTGGTGAACCAGGATTAAACTCCAGATTAGTCTACTCCATGGACCACTCTTTTCCACCATCACATTCCACTGCTGGGAAAGACAATCTTCTCAAAGCAATGGGGACAGATGTCAAGACATTTAGATAGAAAATGACTACTTCCCAGAAAGTTGGGATCACTGGCTCTACACCCCAGGAGAAAAGGACTCAGGAGTCACAGGGAATCACAAGATTGAGTCAGCCATGATATTTTCTCACAATAAGTTACCTCTTTGATTCGTTTGACCAAAGCGTTCTGATCAAAAGCAACAGCCTCTGCACACTGACGGAGGTGATCCTGATAACGGAGGCAGAGCTGCAGCACCTGCTGAGAATCCAACTTCTCCAGTCTGGTGTTTGTTGGAGAAGTCTGGCCACTCAACAGCCCTTGGAAGCAAAAAAAGAATAAAACCAAATGAAATGGAAATTACTAATAAGCTTGTGAATAAAGTAGCTTAATAACAAGTTCACTGAAGGCAGGGTAAGAGGCTTAAATTTAAGCTTGCATCTTTTGTCATATACCTGTGACGATCACAGCAACTATCATTTATGGAGCACCTTATGTGCCAAGCACTTGGCAAAGTGCCTCCTGCGCATTACTTTTGATATACTCGCTCAGGAAAGTAAACTATTATTAGCCCCATTTTATAGGTGAGAAACCCAAGACGCCGCGAGGTTAAGTAACTTTCCTAAAGTCACATAATAAGTGGTTTCTCCAAGACAGAGCACCTGACCTTACGGCACTAATTTAAAGCATCAGGAGTATAAACTCCCTCTTGACTGAAAAATCTGGAAGATGTACCTACTTAATTCCTTTAACTAATTAAAGTGGTTGTCTGAGAAACAGAAAGAATGTATATATATATATATATATATATATATATATATATATATATACGGAAACTGTTAGGAGGAGATGCAAAAAGGAAAACATTTAAAAGGTGAACAGGATGTCCACTAACACACCATAAGCCTCAACCTTTACATTTTCTTTCAACATCAGTTTAGTTGTGTAACTATTAAATTCCCTTAAATTTGAACAGGACGTTATATTTTCAAAGCCTTTCACACAGAATTATCTTCCCTTTCTTTAAGGTGTGTAGAACCGGATAATTATTAGCATTTACAAAAGATGAAATACCAATGAAAGAGGCTAAATGACGTGCTCAGGGTCACACAGCAAAGTCCTGACTAGAACTCAAGCCTCCTGACTTCTGGTCAAGTGCTTATTGTCAGCCTGAAGGTTCACAAACTTTTTGGTGTCAGGACCCCTTTACCCTCTCAGAAATTACTGAGGACCCCCAAAGAGCACTTGTGTATGTAGTTTAAATCAATATTCATCTGTTAAAAATTAAAACAGAAAATTCTTGAATATTTATTAAATCATTTAAAAAAATAATAATCCCATTACATGTTAACATAAATAACATATTTTAAAGAAAATCTACTCCCCAAAACAAAAAAGTGAGAAGAGTGGCACTCGTTTACATTTTTGTAAGTCTTTTAAATGTCTTGGCTTCATAGAAAACAGCTGGATTCTCAGACTTGCTTCTGCATTTAATCTGTTGCTACTCCACATCATGTAGCCTCTGAAAAACTCCACTGTACACTTGTAAGAGAGTGAAAGTAATTAGCAAATGTCTAAGTATTACTGTGAAAATAGTTTTGACTTCAGAGAATCCCTAGCAGGGTCCTGGGGCTCTCAGGCACTCCCCACCCCACTGAGAGCAGTACCCTCACACCAGAGCCAATGGCACAACACGGGTCCTCCGAAATAAACACGACAACAGCACATGCGCTGGGCACCATCAGAATGAACTCGCCCACATCAAAGTTTGTCTTGGGAAGCCTTCCCCAATCCTCCACTAATCTGTTCACCATTTCTAAAATTTTGTCATTTCAGGGGCTTCCCTGGTGGCGCAGTGGTTAAGAATCCGCCTGCCAGTGCAGGGGACACGGGTTCGAGCCCCGGTCCAGGAAGATCCCACATGCCGCGGAACAACTAAGCCCGTGCACCACAACTACTGAGGCTGCGCTCTGGAGCCCACGAGCCACAACTACTGAAGTCTGCACGCCTAGAGCCCGTGCTCCGCAACAAGAGAAGCCACCACAATGAGAAGCCAGCGCACCGCAACGATGAGTAGCCCCTGCTCGCCGCAACTAGAGAAAGCCCGCGCGCAGCAACAAAGACCCAACGCAGCCAAAAATAAAATAAATAAATTTAATTAAAATCAAAAAAGAATAAAGGAGAGTTAAATAAATAAATAAATAAATAAAATTTTGTCATTTCAAAAATGTTCAAAAATGGAATAATCTAACATGTAACCTTTTGGGATTTTTTTCACCCAACATAATATTGAGTTGGCCAAAAAGTTCATCGGGTTTTTCCGTAAGATGTTACCCAATACCTTAGAGATTCATCTAAGTTGCTGCATGTATCAGTAGTTTGTTCCTTTTATTTCTGAGTAGTATCCCACAGTATGTACATCCCAGAGTTTGGTTAACCATTCACCCACTGAAGGCCATTTGGGTTGTTTCCAGTTTGGGGACACGACAAACGAAGCGGCTATACAGTCGTCGTACAGGTTTTTGCGTAAACGTAAGTCTTCCTTTCTCTGGGATAAATGCCCAACAGTGCAATTGCTGGGTTGCATGACAACTGCATGTTTAGTTTTATGAGAAACTGCCAAACTGTTTTCTAGAGTGCCCGTAACCTAGCAAATGGGGGATTTTTCAGACCACTAAAATCTCCTAACAAAATTATCAAGGGCTACCCTACTACTGACAAAGAATACAGTTCCAGGAATGCAGACTTCGGAAGAAAGGACCAGCTTTTTGTCGTCAATCAAGGATTGAAGTAGAAAAAGAGTGAGAACAGGGAGTTCTCTGGTAGTCTAGTGCTTAGGATTTGGCGCTTTCACTGCTGTGGCCCGGGTTCAATCCCTGGTCCAGGAACTGAGATCCTGCAAGCCGTGCAGCACAGACAAAAAAAAAAAAAGAGAGTGAGGAGGCAATGTGGGAAGAGGAATGAATGATTCTGTGCCATCAAAAGTGGGCCAGGATAATGCAAAGGCCATAAAGGAAACACTGATATATCCAACAAGATAAAAAACAAGATTCCTCATGGCAAAAAACAGTATAAGTTTAAAAAAAAAATCAACAAACAAACAAAAACCACTGCTACTCATATCACAAAGGGTAAGCTTCCTATTGGAAAAAGAGCTCCTAGAAATTGGCAAGTAAAAAATCAGCAAAAGAAAGATGGACAGAGGATATGAATGGCATTTCACAGAAAAGTAAATACCAATGCCTCAACTCTAAGATGCAGAACCTCACTCATAATAAGAAAAACAGAAATTAAAACTTCACCTCAAGCCGATATTACACCTATCAAATAGGTAAAAATCCAAGAGTGTGATAAAAACTCTCTAGGTGGAACTATAAGGAAACAGGCATTGCTGGTTTTTATGTAAGTTGTTACTGCCATGGAGGGTGATTTGGCAAAGATATCAAAATTACAAACGCATAAAGCCTCTAATGCAGCAATTTCTCTACTAGGAATTTATATATACATTAGCACACATGCTAAATGACATATAATTATGTATAAGAGTACTCACTGTAGCAGTGACTATAATAGTAAAAGATAAGCAAACACCTCAGTATCCATCAGTAGGGAGCTTGCTAATTAATCAAGGAACATCCATAAATGGAATTACGTGACCATAGAAAAGAATGAGGGAGGTACATACTCACATGGAAAAATCTCCCTAAGATATTAAGTAATAAAAGGAAGGTATGGACTTCCCTGGTGGCGCAGTGGTTAAGAATCTGCCTGCCAATGCAGGGGACACAGGTTCGAGCCCTGGTCCAGGAAGATCCCACATGCCGCGGAGCAACTAAGCCCGCGAGCCACAACTTCTGAGCCCATGTGCCACAACTACTGAGCCTGTGCTCTAGAGCCCACGTGCCACAACTACTGAACCTGCGTGCCTAGAGCCCGTGCTCCGCAACAAGAGGAGCGACCACAATGAGAAGCCCGCGCACCGCAACAAAGAGTAGCCCCCGCTCGCCGCAACTAGAGAAAGCCCGCGTGCAGCAACAATGACCCAACGCAGCCAAAAATAAATAAACAAATAAATTTATTAAAAATAAAAATAAAAGAAAGGTATGTAGAATAGTGTGTGGAGTGTGCTACCACTGTGTAAAAATAGGGGAGGGGTACAAGTAAATAAAAACATATATTCATATTACTTGTATTGTCCATAAAGAAACTCTGGAATGACTCCAAGAACTAGACAGATGGAGAACAAGGGTCGGGAAGGAGAATTTCAGAGTATACTTTTAACATTTTTCAAACCATATGAATGTATTTCCCTTTCCAAAATGTTTACATAAATAAAGTCATTTTAACAAAAAGCAGCCAAGGTCCTTCTCGTCTATCAGTGATGTCCTCTTGGGCGTTCTCTCCCCTTCCCCACCCCAAGTATCCCCAACTCTGTCCGTCAAAACCAGTTCCCTCTCTTTCATGCTCACCAGGGCCTATATGGCTGGATATACCTTCAAACAGTATCTTCTCCAAGGTGATTAAAAAGCCTCCTAACAAACTGTGAGCTGGGGGAGAACAGGGGCCATGTTTTACTTTTTATCTCGTGCATTACAGCGCCTGGTACATAAAAGGTTCTCCAACTAGGCTAAGAGGATGCAGTTCTGTTGCTGGAATTCCAAGGAAAGAGTGAGCTGAGGGAGACTCCAGGAGGAAAAAAAGGCTTCTCGGGGTCCCTACTCTGTCTTCTCCACATATACTTCGGCGTGAGGCGTGGTCTCAGTCCGCACCTGCCCCTCTGAGGTGAGTGAGGAAGATTTCCGGAGGCTGCACTGGAGAGCGGAGAGGCGGAAAGCTCCAGGGCCAGCCCAGGTCACCAGAGGCCCGAAGCAGAGGGCCCCATACCCAGCATTAGCTCTCAAACCAAAACCCTGACTCTTCCTCTTAAAAAAAAAAAAGGTGGGGGAAGTGGGGGGGAAAGTTGCCAAGTCTAGAAGGCACACTAAGGTGTTCAAATCAAGCTGCCCAGCCAACTGCAAAGTCAAAGAAATTACACTTCCAATCACCCTTATAAAGCACAACTGTACCCTCCCCCAAATCACCTGAAAACAAAGCCCAGGTACGTGGGTCTGTTATCAGAATGTGTTCCTTAGACTCACAGGAATCTCTGAAAATCTGCCACAAATCCTGCTCCAGAACACAGAAGGAGCAAGTCAGAGAGAAAAAGATGGGCCACTTCTTCTACTCCTGAAGCTACAGAGCTATGGCAAGCCAGGCCAACCCTAACAGGCAACGAGTACAAAGTCTTCCCATCACTCTCAAGTGTCAGGAACCCGCCTCCCCATTTTGATGACTGACCCACTCCTATATCTTCTGATAAAAGGAAGACGGAGGACAGAAAGCTGGGTAAATTTAGACATGGTAAATATTTTCATTTTCAGAAGACCACATACTGCCAGGCCTCCGAATTGTTTTTATTCTGAATGCACATTAAATTTTTGTTTTTTTAATTGTAGATGCTTTAAATGAGGTGTGTGCTCTCCTGCTCTCTCAACCCCAACAGCCAGCTTCACTCATTCACATCACCGGCCCGGCCTCTGAGGGCCTCTAGGCTTACACCTCTGTTTCAATTCTTACTTACCAACTCTAATAATAACCTAAACCCTTAGCTTCGGTAACAGAGAATGAACCCTATATCCCCTTGAAATTATCTTTTGTATAGTTTTATAAATGGTCTTTATGGTTAAGTTTTTTTTTCTTTTTTTACATTTTATTACATAAATTTTCAAACATACAGAAAAGTAAGAAAAAAATATATACTCAGATACCATCTAGAATCAGCAACTAATATTTTATCATATCTACTTCATCTTTCTGTTTTTTTCTTTTCCTGAGCAATATGAAAAAAATTAGAGATCATGACACTTCATCCCTAATACTCTGTTCTTCTACATATCTATGGTTAGTTTTTCATGTTAAATAAAAGTTTCTAAATTATGTCTTCTTTATTGTGCTAGGGAACACACGGCCATTATCCTCCGTTTTCTAATTCTTCTTTAGCTTAAAACAGTGATGCATACAAAGTAGATGTTTATTGAGTTAAAAACATGATTTAATAGATTCCATATTTGCAAATGGTAAATACTGGAGACATTTCCTAAGACCTTGTTGAAACCACTTTGTTTATACAGGAATGGAGAGTGGGCTCTAGGGAATGGGTGAGGACCAAGCCTGAATATAACACAGACCCAGCAAATTGCCATCTGTACCTAGCTCTTTGTGTAAAGTGTTGAGTGGAAAAATCATCAGGTTAGAAATTTGGAAAATATTTTGCTGAGCAATCTTTTTCTTTCTGAAATGTCAGGTAGGAAAAAAAAAGTTTTTGTAAAGTATAGTACAGAGCCATATGGGTATTAACCTCTGCTATTATCAAACTGAATTCCTTAACTTTTAGACGCTTAGCTGCTTCCAGGACTGGAAATGAGTACTGTGAGTAATGGGCTCACATCTGGATAACAGTGTAACAAGCTCCATTTCCTCCTACAGAATCCAGAAAGCAGAACGTATGTAACTTTGACAAAAGTTATTGTGAAGGTACAATTAAGCAACAGATAATTAAAAAAGAAATCTCCCCCCAAACTAATAAGGGATTTTTGACTCTGCTGGTCACAGTATATTTCAAAGTCAAAAGCACATAAACCATGTGTATTATTTACCTAATATGAACTCTAGTTCTCAAAGGCACTCTCTCACCTTCCCTTAAAGAAAGGGAAAAGTCTAAAAACACTTGACCCACTTGGACAGGACCTTATGATGTGTGTTAGGGATCAGTTCCTTTGGGGTATTCAGAAAAAGGGTGCCCTCCATGACTGGTTCCCTTAGGAACTTTTATCTCCATTCAGTCACCTCAGAGGCACACCAGTCTCACCCAGGAGAAGCAGCCGCCCAGAATGGCTACCATCATTGTTTTGGTTAATCTATGTGGCAGAAGAGACTGCAAGTGTAGACAGCCCTAGAGTAACAGCCAACCTATCACAATGTTTGGTGTGGAGAGAAACAATGCTCCCAGGATCTCCCTCCTAACGGTTTCCAATACCTACCAGAGGGCCAAGAAAGAAGAACTTTCTCATTGAGGTAATGCTAAAGACTGAATGTCTGTGTCCCCCCCAAAATTCATATGCTGAAACCTAATGTGATAGTATAAGGAGGCAGGGCCTTTGGGAGGTGATTAGGTCATGAGGGTAGAGCCATCATGAATGGGATTAGTGTCCTTATAAAAGAAGGGTTCAATTGGCCTGTCCACCATGTAGGACACAGCAAAAAGACTGCTGTCTGTGAATCAGGAAGTGGTCCCTCACCAGACACTGAATCTATCTGCCAGCACCTTGATCTTGGACTTCCTAGCCTCCACAACTGTGAGAAATAAATTTCCGTTGTTTGAAGACATCCAATCTGTGGTATTTTGTTATAGAAGCCCAAATGCACTAAGACAGGGAACATGGGAAAATGTGATTTGAGCCCCATTATTATTTGAGCTGTGTGAATTTGGACAATTTACCTTATACCTCTGAGCCTCAGTTTTCTCATGTAAAACTGGGATAATAATCACCTCCCTTTTAGCGTTTGCCTAGCATACAGGATCCTGATAAATATCTGTTCCCTTTAATCTCGCCTTCCTTAAGACTCAGGAGGTAAAGGGGCACTCAGGCTTGGAGGGAATCTGTGGTAGGTTACAGAAAGCACTTCATCCCTCTAGGTTCAGGCACCCATTTGTCCATGGTCAACGGCCCTGGTTTATGGTACCAAAGAAACAAGAACAGCGGATGTCAACAACCAAAAGTAGATACAGCTTTTACAAAAATGATCAGTAACCACAAATGAGACACCTCACTATCCTCAAGGAATCCTATCCACCGTTATGAACTTAGCTTTTTAAAATCTCCTACCAAAGAGTTAAGCAAAAGGTTCAACTCATCATCCTCCTTCAACAGTTCTCAGGTCCAAAGCCTTGCTTTCCTGTTGAACTTTCAGGCCAGGGAAGGGAGGCAGCATGACATAAAGAAAAAAATTACAAGCTCTGGAGTCAAATAGACCTGGGAATTTGAACCCAGGGATTGCCATTTACCACTTGTGTCATGTGAGGGTAGTCACTTAACTTCCCTGAACTCAAACCCTTCATCAATAAATTAAATACTATGCACATTAAAGGAGTACTGTGAGAATTATATCAAGTTATGCCCGGCAAAGTATCTGGCACAGAGTAAGTACTCAATTCATGTTAATTTTCTCAAGGTCCCCAAGTCCCCAACTACCAACTCTTGCCACGATCAAATAAGCAGGGTTTCAAATCTGGCTGTATGACTGGCCAACCCTACCATATATGAACATTTGCTAGCACCTCCTTCTATATACAAGCACTGTAGAAAATAATAAAGAAGTGATCCCACACCTCAGGCAGATTACTAGAAGAAGCAGGAGTTAAATACAAAGAACGCAGATATAAACAGGGACTAAAATGAAATAGAACAACAAAAGCCCAATTCAAAAATGGGCAAAGGACTTAAGTAGACGTTTCTCCAAAGATGCAAAGAAGTCAATAAACACATTAAAGATGCTCAACATCACTAATCCTTAGGGGAATGCAAAAAAAAGCACAACAAACAAAAGAAACACACACCACAATGAGATACCACTTTTAACCAATAGAGTGGCTATCACCCAAATAGAAAATAATAAGTACTGGTGAAGATGTGTCGAAATTGAAACCCTTATGCATTGCTGGTGAGAATGTAAAATGGCGCATCCACTGTGGAAAGCAATATGGTAGTTCCTTTAAAAACTAAACACAGAGAGCATTCGGGGGAAATGGGAGAATGGGAAGCACCAGGAATCTGTCTCCCCACCTAAACAACAATTGCACAGGCAGAATCTGTCTGATGTAACTATTATACTTTGGAGCTCTGGAGTCTATAGAAGACTTCAACTTCCAGGGGAGGGCCTGGATGGTAAACTGTGGTTAATTTCAGTCACTTTCAGCTCTTAGCACAGCAGCACCTATCCATCTCCCAACCCCTGTGGCAGGCAGCTGTGAGCAACTTACACACAGCTTGCAGGAGCCAGCGTGGGCAAAAAGGACCCTATTCTTCAAACATCAGGGATCTGTATTCTGACCACTGATTGTGTCTTCTGATCACAATGGTACAGACAAGGAGGCAGTGGCCACTGTTGTTGCACATCCTCCATTATTGCAGGCCCCTCACTCTCCAGCTGAAGTGACTTCCAGGGGACTTAAAGGACTGGTACTTTTTTTCTTCCCTTTCATTTTTCTCTTTTTCCCCTCTTGGAGCTAGACATTGAACATGAGAACATTCAAAAGCAACCACATATTTGGGGGAAATCAGAAAGTCACTGTGCATGCCCAGGAAAGGTACAGGCTCAGAAAATATCTGGGAAGCCCTAATCCTCAGCAGAGAGATAGCCTACAACAATCAAACAAAAGCAGAAAACAGAAACAAAAGCCAGTAAACCCTGGAGAAGAAGAATCTGATTTCTGGAGTTACCTCACTGTTAAATTCAATGTCCAGTTTTCAACAAAACATCACAAAACCCACAAGAAACAGAAAAGCATTCCAAGGTACAAACAACAGAAACTGTCCCAAACAACAGAAACAGAAAAGGATCTGATGGCAGATCTACTACACAAAGATTTTTAAACTGTCTTAAAGATGCTCAAAGAATTAAAGTCAAGAATAATGAGGTACAAACAAAATGGAGATATCTCAAGAGATAGAAAACCTAAAAAGAAAGAAACAAAAAATTTTGGAGCTGAAAACTATAACTGAAATGAAAATTTCACTAGAGGGATTCAAAGGCAGATTTGAGCAGGCAAAAGAATCAGTGAACTTGAAGTAGGACAACGGAAATTGCCAAGTCTGAGGAACAGAAAGAAATAAGATTGAAGAAAAGTAAAAAGAGCCTAAGGGACCTGTGGGACACCATCAAGCAGAACAAAAAACATACTGCAGAAGTCCCAAAAGGACTTTTCTCTTGAAAAAGGCAGAGAAAATATTTGAAGAAATATTGGCTGAAAACTTCCCAAATTTGATGAAAGGCATGAATATATATATCCAAGAAGCCCAACAAACGCTAAGTAGGATGAACTTAAAGAGATAGATACCAGGACACATTACAGATGGTCCACAACTTATGATGGTTCAACTTGATATTTTGACTTTACGGTGGTGCAGAAGCAATACACATTCAGTAGAAACCATATTTTGAACTTTGATCTTTTCTCAGGCTAGTGATATTCAGTATGATACTCTCTCGAGATGCTGGGCACCAGCAGTGAGCCACAGCTCCAAGTCAGCCATGTGATCAAAATGGTATACTTACAACCATTCTGTACCCATACAGCCATTCTGTTTTTCACTTTCAGAAAAGTATTCAATAAACTACATGAAATATTCAACACTTTATTATAAAATAGGCTTTGGATTAGATGACTTTGCCCAACTGTAGGCTAATGTAAGTGTTCTGAGCATGTTTAAGGTACGCTAGGCTAAGCTATGGTATTTGGTAGGCTGGGTGTATTAAATGAATTTATGATATTTTCAACTTACGATGGGTTTATTGGAAAATAACCCCATTGTAAACTGAGTAAGATCTGTATAATCAAACTGTCGAAAGTCAAAGACAGAGAGAATTTTGAAAGCAGAAAGAGAAAAGCAACTCATTCCATTCAAGGAATCCTCTATAAGACTATCAGCAGATTTCTGAACAGAAACTTCACAGGCCAGAAGGCAGTGGGCTGATATATTTAAAGTGCTTTTATATTCAAAACTGTCAACCAAGAATTCTATTTGCAGCAAAGATATCTTTCAAAAGTGAGGGAGAGGGCTTCCCTGGTGGCGCCGTGGTTGAGAATCTGCCTGCCAGTGCAGGGGACACAGGTTTGAGCCCTGGTCTGGGAAGATCCCACATGCCGTGGAGCAACTAGGCCCGTGAGCCACAACTACTGAGCCTGCGCATCTGGAGCCTGTGCTCCCAACAAGAGAGGCCGCGATAGTGAGAGGCCCGCGCACCGTGATGAAGAGTAGCCCCCGCTTGCCACAACTAGAGAAAGCCCTTGCACAGAAACGAAGACCCAACACAGCCAAAAATTAATTAATTAATTAATTAATTTAAAAAAAAAAAAGGGAGGGAGAAATTAAGATATTCCCAGATAAACAAAAGCTGAGGGAATTCATTACCACTAGACCTGCCCTGCAAGAAATGCTAAAAGAAGTCCTGCAGGTTGAAATGAAAGGATACTTGACAGTAACTTGGAACTATATAAATAAATAAATATCTCAGTAAAGGTAAATACACAGACAATTATAAAAGCTAGCATTATTATAACAATGGTATGAAACTTCACTTTGTTTTCTACATGATTTAAGAGACATATATTTTAAAAAATTATTAGTTTATGTCTTTGGGAAATGTATAAAGATGTAATTTTGTGACATCTACAACTGAAAGGAGTGAAGATGGAGTTGTAAAGGAGCAGAGTTTTTATGGTACTGAAGTTAATCTGATATAAATTCAATATAGAGTGTTATTATTTTAGTATGTTAAATATAATCCCCATAGTAACAACAAATATAATAGTTACAGAATATACAAAAGAAAGTAAGAAAGGAATTTTAAAATTTCACTACAAAAAAATCAACTAAACACAAAATAAGACAGTAATGCAGGAAATGAGGGACAAAAAGCTATTAGGCATAAAAGAAAACAAAGCAAAATGACAGAAGTCCCTCCTCATCACTAATTACTTTAAATGTAAATGGAATAAACTCTCAAATCAAGAGACAGAGATTGGCATTATGGATTTAAAAAAGAAAGGATAATCCAACCATATGCTATCTACAAAAGACTCACTTTACATCCAAAGACACAAATAGGTTGAAAGAGAAAGGATGATAAAAGACATTCCAGGCATATAGTAACCAAAAGAGAGCAAGGGTAGTCATACTAATTCAGACAAAATATACTTTAAATCAAAAAAGTTTATAAGAGACAAAGAAGGACATTATATATTAATAAAAGGTTCAATACAGCAAAATACATAACAATTGTAAACATTTATGCACCTAATAACAGACCATCAAAATACATTAAGCAAAAATTGACAGAATTAAAGTGAGAAATAGACAGTTCTGCAGTAATAGTTGGATATATCAATACCCCATTCTCAATAATGGATAGAACAATCAGACAAAAGATAAGTAAGAAAACAGAGGACCTGAACAACACAGTAAGTTACTTACATCTAATATATACAGAACACTCTACCCAACAACAATAGAATACACATTCTTTTCAAGTGCACATGGGACATATCCCAGGACAGACTTACAAGTTAAGTCTCAACAGATTTCAAAATACAGATATCATACCAAGTACTTTCTCTAATCACAGCAGGATGAAGTTAGAAATCAATAGCAGAAGGAAAACTGAAAAATTCAAACTTGTGGAAATTAAACAACACACTCTTAAACAACCAATGGATCAAAGAAGAAATCACAAGGGAAATTTTAAAATACTTAGAGACAAAGAAACCAAAAACATAGTATACCAAAACTTAAGGGATGCAGCAAAGCAGTGTTAAGGGGGACATTTATAGCTACAAAAGCTTACATTAAAAAGGAAAAAAAGATATCAAGTCAACAACCTAACATTACAACTTAAGGAACTAGAATAATAAGAACTAATATAGAAAACCTTAAAGATTAAAAAAAAATTTTTAGAACTAATATATGAATTTAGTAAGGTAGAAGGATACAAAGTCAACACACAAGGGCTTCCCTGGTGGTACAGTGGTTAGGAATCCACCTGCCAATTCAGGGGACACAGGTTCGAGCCCTGGTCCAGGAAGATCCCACATGCTGCAGAGCAACTAAGCCTGTGCGCCACAGCTACTGAGCCTTCGCTCTAGAGCCCTCGAGCCACAATTACTGAGCCTGCGTGCCACAACTACTTAAGTCCGTGCACCTAGAGCCTGTGCTCCGCAACAAGAGAAGCCACCGCAATAAGAAGCGTGTGCACCGCAACGAAGAGCAGCCCTACTCGCTGCAACTAGAGAAAGCCAGTGCACAGCAACGAAGACCCAACACAGCCAAAAATAAATAAAATAAATTTTTTTTTTTTTTAAGAAATTCACGTTCTTTTATTTATTTATTTATGACTGTGTTGAGTCTTCGTTTCTGTGCAAGGGCTTTCTCTAGTTGCGGCAAGTGGGGACCACTCTTCATCGCGGTGCGCGGGCCTCTCACCATCGCGGCCTCTCTTGTTGCGGAGCACAGGCTCCAGACGCGCAGGCTCAGTAATTGTGGCTCACGGGCCCAGTTGCTCCGTGGCATGTGGGATCTTCCCAGACCAGGGCTCGAACCTGTGTCCCCTGCACTGGCAGGCAGATTCTCAACCACTGCGCCACCAGGGAAGCCCCTAAAATAAATTTTAAAAACCCAAAATGTTAAAAAAAAAAAAGTCAACACACAAAAATCAGTTGCATTTCTATACACTAACAATGAACAATCAAAAAAGATATTAAGAAAACAATTACATTTACAGAAGTATCATAAAGAATAAAATACTTAGGAATTAACCAAGGAGATGAAAGACTTGTACAATGAACACTCCAAAAACTGCTGAAAGAAGTTGAAGACATAAATAACTGGAAAGACAACTCATCTTTCATGAACTGAAAGACATAATATTATTAAGATATCAATACTACCCAAAGTGATCTACAGATTCAATGCAATGCCTACCAAAACTCCAACATTTTTTGCAGAAATAGAAAACCACATCCTAAAATTCATATGGAATCTCAAAGAAACCTCAGTAGTCAATCCTGAAAAAGAAGAGCAAAGCTGGAAAACTCATACTTTGTCATTTCAAAACTTACTACAGGGACTTCCCTGGTAGTCCAGTGGTTGGGACTCCGCACTTCCAATGCAGGGGGCCCGAGTTCGATCCCTGGTCAGGGAAATAAATCCCACATGCTGCAACTAAGACCGGGAGCAGCCAAATAAATAAATAAATATTAAAAAAAAAAAAACTTACTACAAAGCTACAGTAATCAAAACAATGTGCTACTGACATAAACACAGACATATAGATCAACGGAACAGAAGAGACAGCCCAGAAACAAGCCCTCACATATATGGTCAAATGATTTCCTACAAGGGTGTCAAGACCATTCAATGGGGGAAAGAACAGTCTTTTCAAGAAATGGTGCTGAGAAAATTGGATATCCACATGCAAAAGAATGAAGTTGAACTCTTATCTAACATCACATACAAAAATTAACTCAAAATGGGTCAGAGACCTAAACTATAGAACTCTTTGAAGAAAACAAATGGCAGATGCTTCACGACATTTGATTTGACAATGATTTCTCGTATATGACACCAAAGATACAAGCAACAAGAGAAAAAAAATAGACAAACTGGACTTCATGATAATTAAGAAATTTTATGCATCAAAAGGCACTATCAACAGAGTAAAAAGACAGCCCAAAGGGTTACTATTCAGAATACATTTTTAAAACTCCTAAAACTCAACATAAAAACCAAACAACTTGATTCAAAAATGGTCAAAAGACTTGAATAGCTATTTCTCCAAAGAAGATATACAAATAGCCAATAAGCACATGAAACGATGCTCAAAATCACTCATCATATGGGAAATGCAAATCAAAACTGCAGTAAGATACTACCTCACACTCATTAGGATGGCTACTATCAAAAAAGCAGAAAACAACAAGTGTTGGTGAGAACGTGGAGAAATTGGAACCCATGTGCACTGCTGATGGGAATGTAAAATGGTACAGTCACTGTGGAAAACAGCATGGTAGTTCCTCAAAAAATTAAACATAGAATTACCATACGATTACCAGCAATTCCACTTCCAGGTATATACCCAAAAGAAGTAAAAGCAGGGTCTCGAAGTGATATTTGTACACTCATGTTCGTGGCAGCATTGTTCATGAGAGTTAGGAAGTGGAAGCAACCCAAGCATCCACCAATGGATGAATGGATAAGCAGAATGTGGTATATACATACAATGTTACATTATTCAGCCTAAAAAGGAAGGAAATTCTGACATACGCTACAACATGGACGAACCCTGAGAACACTACGCTAAGTGAAATAAGCCAGACGCAAAAGGGAAAACATTGTATGATTCCACTTACATGAGGTACAAAGAACAGTCAAATTCACAGAGAAAGAAAGTAGAATAACGGTTGCCAGGGGCTGAGGGGAGGAGGAAATAAGAAGTTACTATTTAATGGGTACAGAATTTCCAGTTCGGATGATGGAAAAGTCCTAGAGATGGACAGTGGTGATGTTGCACAATAATGTGAATGGACTTAATGCCACCGAATTTCAGGCTCAAAAAGGGTTAAGATGGTAAATTTTATGCTATGTTATGTTTTACACAACAAAAAAAGTCAAGTAGATTGAGTTTAATTTTTGCTAAACAAAAATATTTCACAATACCCCTCTAATAAAGAGGTCAAAAAATGTGTGGCCAATAGGGAACAAAAGAAAAAATATAAACCAAGGATATAAAAAAGGATATACCAATATTTATATTTATATATACCAATTTATATATACCAATATTTACATACCAATATAAAAAAGGATATACCGATATGTATATACCAATATTTATATTTATATATACCAATTTATATATACCAATATAAAAAAGGATAAACCAAGGGGAAAAAAGTAAGTCTCATTTCCTTCTCTGAAAACTGAGCAAGCTGAACCATGTTTTCTTCCAAGTCTACATTTTGAAAATTCCATGTTTCTATGAGGAGAGAGACAAAGTAATATTCTAGACTGCTATACCATGCATGCTTCTTTTTCTTTCTTTCTTTTTTTTTTTTTTACAAAGACTGATTTAGAATTATTTGCAGAAAGGAACATGTTTAAATTCAGAAGACCCTTACTCTGAGTATGCAAATAAAAGAAATGCAGTCTAGGGACTTCCCTGGCGGTCCAGTGGTTAAGAATTTGTGCTTCCACTGCAGGGGTCACGGGTTCAATCCCTGGCTGGGGGACTAAGATCCCGCATGCTACATGGTGCGTCCCCCCCAAAAAAAAAAAAAAAAAGCAGTCTACTACAAACAGACGTAGTTTGGATGCCACAACTTTTCAGCACCTCTCACTGAATGAACGCAGAAAGCCCACTCTGTCTCACTTGTCTGGAAGAACGACTGCCAGCCTGTGAAAATGAGGCACCTGGGTCCTCCCTGCAACTTGGCAGCTAACATTCACCACGCCCAGGTGTTCTCCACTTGCTGAAACATCAATACCCCAATACTGCAGCTTTCCAGACAAAGTGAGGATGGTTGTTTGGGGCACCAAAGGCTTCTTCCCTTGCTAAAAGAGTTTGCTTTAAGGAATAAAGTGCTCTTTTTTTTTTTTTTAAAAGACTATTTTTTTTAAATTTACTTTTAATTTTTATTATTTATTTTTTGGCTGTGTTGGGTCTTCGTTGCTGCGCGGGCTTTCTCTAGTTGCAGCGAGTGGGGGCTACTCTTTGTTGCGGTGCACGGGCTTCTCTTAGGGCTCTAGAGTGCAGGCTCAGTCGTCGTGGTGCACAGGCTTAGTTGCTCTGTGGCATGTGGGATCTTCCCGGACCAGGGCTTGAACCCATGTCTCCTGCATTGGCAGGCGGATTCTTAACCACTGCGCCACCAGGGAAGTCCTAAAGTGCTCTTTTAAAACTTGGCATTTAACATGATTCTACTTACAGTAGTCTGAAGTCTGTGTACACAGCTTCTTAGAAATACAGGCTCTGCAAGGCACACTAAGACCGACTCTAAAAGAGGAGAGGCTATCTTTTTAGAGCCAACGGCAAGCACATTGGAAACCTGAATTTTTTTTTTTTTTTTTTTAGGTTTTCAGAAAGATGAATCGCAGATTCACTTTCCACAAAAACAAATGAAGTACTAAGAAAAGGATGCAACAAAAAAAGCCATCTGAAATATTAATACCAGGACTTCCTTGCTCAGAGGGGCTGCCCTTCTTGTAGGTGCTAACTCATGGCTTCCTTGAAGGATTACATACCCTGTCCCGTGGATAATGAGACACACAGGATTGTTTACACTGAAGAAAACACCCTGATCATATGGAAAGTTCTCATTTATTAGTAGCTTAAAATGCTGAGGCAATACTGTTAATTTATAACAGCTAATTTCTGAGCACAAGATGGATTTGAGAAAAAAAACTGATTTTTCTACACATGAAGTCTAATAAGGAAAACGATCTTGATTTCTACTCAGCTTATATACAATTAACAGGAAATAAAGAGTATTTTTTCTATAAACAGAGAGAGTTAAGACCCAGGGAGCTGGCAATAAAGCAAAGTGTCACATACGAGAACCTAGTCACCTATTATACCAAAGCTGAAGAACCAAGAGCCTCTTTTTTCCCACCTGCCCTGCAGCCAGAACACAAGGTCGTAACAGAAGTTCCACCAATCTATACACATGCCCCAGCCTCTAAATAGGGAGCAAATGTTGCAAAATAGGGGCCTTCCAAGAGGTACATTCTCTGGTGACAGCAGTTTCTGGAGAACCAGTGTTTCTGAGGAAGCAACAGAAGCAGAACCAGTGGCAAAGTTCAGTCTCTACGGCCAGCTAGCACCGTTTGTGGCACAAGGCACGTCAAGTGCTTGGTCGTGACAGCAAGTAGTGACCTCAGTGGGTCAGTTCCGTGGCCTGATTTTGGCCAGTATGCTTGGGTAGGTTGTCCAAAACCTGATTCTAGAGCTCTTCTGGAGATCCTGTAAACTAGCCATTGTCCTTTCAATAAATTCTTTCTTGACTTAGATCAGCCAGAAAACCTGACTGATACACTTAACCTCGATTTCTCTATCGGGGTAAAACTATGTACCTTGACGGTAGCTGAGAGAATTAAACAAGATACGTGGAAGCCCTTTGTAAACAATAAGCCATATATTATTATAATTTACCAAAATTTAACTATATGTCAGGTACTACATAAAGCATTAGATTTTGAGAAAAACTACAGCTAACATTAATGATGGCACTCTCTTAGCCAAGCACCGTGCTGAACATGTTATACATTTTACCTTACTTGTCAGGGTGACCTTAGGAGGCAGATTTGAGTATCCTCTATACTAAGTAAGTAAATAGTAATAATAATCATGACAACAAATCACAGTGATGGAATTAACCAAGAAATACTGTAAATTAATGATTTTTGGTGACAGAAATATTACTGTAATTTAAGGGAGATAATATAGTAGCCAAACCAAGAATTGGAGTTGCCAGTTCTTGAAATTCTAGTGTCCAAAATTTGGCAACTTACTTAAAATACCATTTTCCTCTTAATTTATGCTTAAGACAGTTCTGCTTAGTTGAGACTTGATTATACTTTGGACTCAAAATGTTTTCAGCAGCAACATAGCTCATTTATGACAATCTTACTCTTCAGGGGCTGGATCTCTGGAATACGCTTGGTGGAAGGTTCATTTTTGGCAGTTACCATAGCATCCTTTTTGTGTATCATTGTTGACCATCTTGCTTTCTCCCAGTTACCTGGTAAGGTCCTTGAGGAAAGAATCATGTATTTTTGTCTCTGAAATTCAGACCCAAGGCACATAAGTGCCTTATAGACGTATACAAAGCAGTTCTCCATAGATGTCTGCTGTTTCATATACTGAATGCTCATATTTGCATGAGTTCTGCAAACACACAATTAGCGCCCCCTTGGGCCTCGGCTAAAGCTCCCTAATCCTGAAGGCTCGAGTGCTCAGCCACTCCATTCCAGTTCCTTCAAGTGAAGTTCCAATTTAAATTTATTTCTCACCAGAGCAAGAGACACACATTCTGTTCATATCTCTCCAAAGAAATGAACTCATTCCTGTCTCTAAAGTAAACTTACGTCACCCGTATTGAAAGATATAGGCTCTTCTTGTGCAAGTAGTAAATGAGGCCTTAATCTATAAATCACTTGACTGCAGTCTTTTGAAAATTCAGCAAAGGCAGTGCTATGGAACTACTGCTAAAAGTGATACCAAAGGTCAACAAAACCGAGGATTAAACTTTGTTCTTTTCCCCTAGCCACCTCCTAAACACACACACAGTATATCCCGTCATCGCTAAGTCAAAGCTTGATTGATCTAGTGTAATTAAATCATATACTCCACAAGTCCCCTCCTTGGTCCTCTGACCCTTGGTCTCAAGTTCACTGAGATAACGTATCTGGATCCCAATGTGACATAAACGCAAGATTCACAGGGCTGAGAGAACGGGTTTCCACGTGCCAAGCCCATCGAGCATGTGTGCCACTGCCTTTGTCGTAGAAGATACCCAAGTTATAAAAATTCAACCTTTCCCCACTTATGCCTAAAGCACACAGCTGCAAAAACATCCTTCTTTATGGGACACATCAGTTGATAATATTCAGAAAGAAAACATTATGTAAGTATTTGTTACTCTTTTCTCATCCTGTGCTTCGGTTTCTCCAGAGACAGAAAGGAGCCCCATAGGGTGCCAGGGAGAGATGGGAAGGAGATCCTTGGTGTGTCCAAACCAAGCAGAGAGGGGCTGGGATTACTACAGAGAAGCAAGCAGAAGCAACAGACTGCCAACAATCTTACCACACTACCAATATGATATATTAACTGAGTCACCCAAACATATGAACATTTTCGTTAACAGAAGTACATCTGATTTTATGATTTTATATTATGAAATTAATATAAATAAGTGAGGAGAACAGACTTGCAAACTGGTTAAATATATAGGTTTTAGAATTAGACCTGTGTTTAAACCTGGCTCTACCTTTAATAGCTGTGGGACAGGAAAAGTCTTTAAACTTCTCTGAGCCTCAGCGTCCTCGCCTGCCAAATGAGGGAAACGCCTTACCCTAAGAGGTTATTCAGGATTTAAAGAAGGTAATATATGTAACACCTTTGGGCCAAAAAAAAAAAAAAAGAGAGACACACAGAAAGAAATAATGATAAAACGAGTCGTACCTATAGGCACTTTGGAACTTTTCTGTCTACCAAGTATAAAAATACGTGGAAGGTTTTTATAGCCTACCTATGTTCACATATATAATTTTCACTACAAAGACAAGATAAAACTAAATTATACCTTGGAAGGAAACAAAGACAAAAAGCAGGTCAAACATATGTTTGTTTTCATGTTAATTATAGTAGAAGCTAACAGACAAATACATAAAGGTGAAGTATTTCCAGCATTATTTTTAGGGAGCTTTTCAATTAAAAAAAATGAAATGGTAAGTGAAAGTTATAAAAAATCAAATTTGGGCTTAAGGGACAGAACCACACTCAACTAATGAAAGCTGTCCAATGAAGGAGCAGACTGCCTTTTATCACAACAACCTGTTTGGGATTAGATATTTAGCAAGTCAAGCCTATAAGTCTACTTCAGTGAGATAGTCTACAAAATACACTCAATTTGGGGACTCTGCAAGAAGTAGAAGATAGGATGATAAAATTTTAAAAGTCCCTTCCAATTCTAAAATGCTATAATCCTTGAACACTACAATATACAAGCAACTCTCTGGTGTCCATGGTAGAGTGAAGTTCACCTCTAATATCATCCCTAATAAGAGAAGGGTGTCCAAATTCAATTAAAGGACAGATTTGCCACTCAACTCAAATATGAGAGAAGCTAAATTAATGGATCTCATGACCCCCGAACCATGTTCTATTTTCCTCTCTCGACTGCTTTTTTCTTCTCCCTGGATGCCTTCCTTACAATCTCTTCAAACTAATTCCACACATATTTACTGACCTTTTCTAGAAATCTATCCCAAAGAAACAAACTGAAACTCATAAGAAGATTTATATACCAAGACTGTTTATTGCAGTACTAAAATAATATCAAAGCTGTCCTCTAAGGGGAGAATGATTAAATTATAACGTTTATACAAAGAAATGTTATGCAGCTATTAAATTTGAGTTTTAAAATAATAGTCAATGACAGGAAATGCCACAATATAATCTTAAGTGAAATTGTGATATAAAATGACAAATTTAGCATGATTCTAATTGGAGAGTAAATGTATATCATATATGTTTACACTAGAAGGAAATAAATAGTAAAATGTTAACAATGGCTATGTACAGGTGGTGGAATTTTTAATTTTCTTTTTTGTAACTCTTTTCTAAATTATCCAAAATAATCATATATTCACTTTGTGATCATAAAAAAGAAACATTAATTTCTAAAAATAAACATGAGCCGAAAAAACTATCTAATAGTTATCTTGGTTCTGTAACTCTGAAAGTGAAAATAATTCCTTTAAAAGGAGGAAGCCTGATATAAAAAAATAAGTATGCATCTGACCCTATGTTTGAGGTGGTTGCTAAGCGCAGTGTTGTCTTTAAATTAATCAGTAAACAAGGAACAGCTGGGACAATATCTAGTGTGATTGAGGATGTGGAACAACAGGAACTCTCATACATAGCTAGTAAGGATATAAATCAGCACAATCACTTTGAAGAGTCATTTGACTATATCTAGTAAAGCTGAAAATACATGTGCCCTACTAGACAGCAATTTACTCCTAGCTACGTACCCTCGAGAAAACTCTCACACACGTGCCCAAGGAGACATGTACAAGGTGCCCGCTGCAAAACTGTTTAATAGTGAAAAAGTATGAAACAACTCCAACATTAGCAGGACAATGGATAAACAAACTGTGAAATATTCATACAATGGAATACTGCACAGCAGTGAAAAAATGAGGCATATATCAACATGGATAAATCTCAAAAATATAAACCGAAAAAAAAGAAAAGCAAGTTATAAAAGTATATGAAGTAAACATCTAGTAGAATGCAATTCATATAAAGACAAAACACATAAAAGAATATATTAGATATTGTTTAGAGACACATAAGCATGTAGGAAAAAGTAAAGCCATGAGGGACTTCCCTGTCGGTCCAGTGGCTAAGGCTCCACGCTCCCAATGCAGGGGGCCCAGGTTCAATTCCTGGTCAGGGAACTAGATCCCACGTGCCGCAACTAAAGTTCCCACATGCCGCAACTAAAAGATCCCGCACTCATCGACAAAGATCCTGCGTACCACAACTAAGACCCTGTGCAGTCAAATAAATAAATAAATATTAAAAAAGAAAAAAAAGTAAAGCCGTAAAAAAAATGCATGTGCATGATGAACACCAGTCAGATCAATGACTCCCTGCAGGGAGGAAGGGAGAAGGAATATTAGGGAAGGTTGGTGGTGGTGGTGGGGGACTTAACTTTATTTGAAATATTTTTCTCCTGGGGGCAAAAAAAAAAAGATCGGAAGCAAATATGGCAAAATACTAAAGTCCGACAAAGTTGGTAAATGAAGACTCAGGTGTTTGCTATTTTTGCTACATGCTAAGATATTTCAAATGAAAAAAGAAATTTTAGGTAGCAGCTGGCAATCTCTATTGAGGGCAAGGTTCTCTACCCACAGCAATAATTCTTACTCTTTTGGGTGTGAAAACTAATAAAGGGAAGCCTCACTAAAATGGAGTTGGGAGGCAAGAGGGAGTTCTCATTCAGTACCACTTGATGTCAATTACAGGAAGAACTGTCAGTTTCAGATCCCAACAGAAGAAACACCAACAGAAAAGAGTCATCTATTACAGGACCCAACAGGAAAAGATGTACATTGCATCTCCTACAAGAAACTGACTACCCCAGCAAGGCAGCCAGTGAGAAATCATCATCACCCTGTACTTCCACTTTTCTCCAATGGACTTTCGTTCAAAACAACCCCTCCCAACTTCCTCCTTTTTCTCTATAAAATAACATTCCTCACCTTTATTTATTGGACTTGCTTATGGTTTTTGCAGTGGCTTGCTTATCCTGAATTGCAATTCTCTACTATTCCTGAATAAACCCATTTTTGCTGATAAAATAACTTTTATTTTTTAATAAATAAATTTATTTATTTATTTATCTATTTATTTATTTATTTTTGGCTGTGTTGAGTCTTTGTTGCTGTGTGCAGGTTTCTCACTGCGGTGGCTTCTCTTGTTATGGAGCCATGGGCTCTAGGTGCGCGGGCTTCAGTAGTTGTGGCTCGCAGGCTCTAGAGTGCAGGCTCAGTAGTTGTGGCGCATGGGCTTAGTTGCTCCACGGCATGTGGGATCTTCCCGGACCAGAGCTCAAACCCATGTCGCATGCACTGGCAAGCAGATTCTTAACAACTGCGCCACCAGGGAAGTCTGACTTGTTTTTAAGGTCAACGTTACCTGGTGTCAGAAGTGGGATCCAGAGACGAACCCTCCCCACCCCAACAACTCTGAGGCTGGTGAGCAAACAGGTGTTGGTAACCACAGAGCCAAATGGGCCCACTGCTTTCTTTCCAACCCTGGAGTTACAGGGCAAGTCTCTCCTGGATTTTGAGCTCTGTTCTCTTTGCATTTTGAGTTCTCTGGGCTTTATTAGGGATCTGTTTAAAGGCTTTGTCCTTTCTGAGACTACTTGCTTGGCTTTTGGCTCAATTCCTTTTGGAACCGGGCTGTTCCTATTGGAACCATGCTGGATTTTGGTCTGATTCCTTTTGGAACCAGGTGGTTCCTATTAGAACTGTGCTGGCCTTTGATCCAATTCCTCTGGGAACCAGACTGTTCCTATTGAAACAGGTGTTTAGGAATTTTTCTTTTTGCTCCAGAGAAAAACCTCTAAGAAATGGGATCCCAGTCATCAAAATGCTTTGAGGGTGCCTCCTCTTCTGGGACCCCAGCCAGTTTTATGTTTAAAAACTGAGGTCCCTCCTCATGCCCATTTCTAACCAAATGGAACAACTTAATCCAAAAGTAATTGAGAACAACCATGGCCATTAAAGGGAATTTTCATACTCCCCAAAATTACTTTTCTTAAAACAGAATTGGACAGCCATGGCTCTAAAATTGTTAAAACTGAATGAGATGCCTATTTTGACTGGTATTTTGAGGCTTCCAAATGCTATCAAGAGTCTAAAATTGCCTCTTTGCAAAATACAATTTATAAATTAACTGAGGCAAACAACTAAAAAAGGAAAAAAGGCTTCTGAGCTCTCTTTCCCCTGCCCCATTTTCTTTGACTCCCACCTCCAGTGCCATCATCCACCCCCTTCCCCACCACTGCCACCTCCTCTACACCCTCAGTTTCCCATTCTAATGCTCTCACTATACTTCCCCCTTTCCCTGAACCTCTCCCCAGTCCCTTCCCCTCTGAACCTGCCCCTTTAAAGGTAACTCTTCTGAGGATGCAAATAAACCCCAAACTTCTTATGTTTCCTGGAGTAAGGCCAAATTGCGAGTCATAGTTAAAAGAGTTCCCTAAAGTAACCCACAGGTTTGCTGAAGAATTTAACATAGTTATTCAAATTTCTCAACCTGGTTTCTCAGATTTATATTAGTTAGTCCACATGCTTCTTGATGAGGGTCAAACATTGGATGAAACTTGCCTGATGGGAACATTCTGAACAGAATTAAGAAAAACAAACCCCTAACTTGACAAAATGCTGAAAACCTCCACCAAGCAATAACAGTAGCTTTTCCTAAGCCTACAGACTGGAACAAAATTCAGGCTTGCACACAAAAATCTGATGAACCTGTTCATGACTATTATAATCGACTTCAGACTGTTTTCAAAGAAAATTCCGGTCTTCCCTCTGATGTTGAATCCACTCAGGTAGCCTTTAACTCTATGCTTATTAATGAGCTGAACTGGGATCTTTCTCATTTACTTAAAAGCACCAGGGTGGAATGGAAAACTATGTCCACTCTAGATTTAGTTAATTTGGCAAACCAGCTCGCTCGCATGCTACATGAACCACCTAAAAGAAATATCACTAAAATTCTTAATTTTCGGGAATTCCCTGGCGGTCCAGTGGTTAGGACTCTGAGCTCTCACTGCCAAGGGCCTGTGTTCAATCCCTGGTCAGAGAACTAAGATCCCACAAGCCTTGAGGTGTGACAGAAAAAAAAAAATCTTAATTTTCAACTCAGGCAAATGAGGGCCCCTGAACCAAGCCAACCCCTTCCACACCCACACCACCCCCCCCCCCACACACACACACACACCTGCCCCGGTTTCTGCTATTATTGCAAAGAGCCAGGACATTGGAAAAAAGATTGTTGCAAACTTAAGTGTTCCAGGCTTCCATCCCTCTAGCCAGCCTTTCCAATGTTCTCCTAATTCCCAGTGATGGGGTTCCAAGGAACTACATGGGCTCTACCTAATCCTCCCTCTTAATCGACTCAGAGAAACCACTCTCCAGATTGGGAATGAATCTCTCTCTGTCCTTAATGACACCAGAGCTACACCCTTGGTGCTCAACCCCACTGCTGTAAAGCAGCACCTGCCTTGGAGTACTAAAACAGTTCAAATAGTAAGGGTCTCTAATAAACCTCAACAGGTTCCTATCTCTGAACCTATTCCCTTTAAGAGATACATACCCTTTTCTCCTCAGTTCCTCTACCCCTACCTATTCATTTATTAGGCTGAGACTTCTTAGAAAAGTATCATGCTGAAATTACTTTCTCCCAAAAGGGGGAAATAATTCTAGAATTTGACAGTAGCAGTCAAAACAGCCAACCAAGTGAATTAAGTGACCCTTTGACACCTTTTATTTGCTCCATTTCTGATGGCACTAGAGCTGAATCTGGGGACACTGATCCACTGTCCCTACTGGATCAGCTACTATCCACCCTGTGGGCAAAATCTTCAACTGATATTGGTAGAATTCACAGTTCACCTCCTATCAAGTTTCAAAGAGATCTCTCAAAACCTTGCCCAAGTATTAATCAATATCCTATAAATAAAGAAGCTCTTCAGTGTGTCAAGCCCATAGTAGAGGATGACAAGGCCCAGGGCCACAATAGTACTAGTCCCTGTAACACTCCTATTTTACCTGTGAGAAAACCCAGTGGCCAAGGATGGAGGTTTGTCCAGAACTTACGAGCAATAAACAACACGGCTATCCCCTGACACCTTGTTGCTCTTATCCTGAACACACGACTGACATTCATTCCCAATGAAAGCAAATTTTTCACTGTAATCGATTTACGCAGTGCATTCTTCAGTATTCCAGCTGATAAGGCTAGCCAATACCTTTTTGCTTTCACTTGGGAAGAAAGGCAATACACCTGGTTATGCCCCAGGGTTTCAAAGAAAGTCCCTCTTACTTTTCACAAATCTTGAAAGCTGATTTGGATGATATAAAGTTTTTTGCAGGCTCAACCTTGTTACAATATGTAGATTATTTGCTTCTCTGCTCCCCTTCTCAAACCTCTTCACAAGAAGACAGCATCCACCTGTTAAAACTTTTGGCCTTGAGGGGACATAAAGTCTCTAAAGAAAAATTACAGTTTGCTCCAACTCAGTTTCAATATTTAAGCCGCAGGACCTCAGAACAAGGACTACATTTGGTTCCAGGGATAGGCGAGTGCTCTAATAGCACTATTAAGACTCAACTGGCAAAATCTGTAGAGACGCTCCAAATACCTTGGCCAAAAGCATTGCTACTGGTCCTTCCAAATTTCAGGTCCACACCTTTGGAACTCATAAGCTCTCATCATGGGATACAATCACAGGACATCCAAGGCACCTGGCCCCTGCCTCTTTTGATCTGGGCCTGATAAAAGGAGACATACTTCAATATTGCAAAGGTTTAATTGCTTCTATTAAAAATAACCATCTTTGGTGGAGCAATCTTTTCACAGCATGCTCTCAGGAGATGAAGACCATAAGCATCACACCTTGTAACCTGGAGATTTTGTCTACTGGCAAAGATACCTCCAGAAAGACTCTCTTCAACCTTGCTAGAAAGGCAAGGTCCAGTCAGGGTCTGGTGCTTTCTTTAAGATGTGTCCCGTGAATTCAAGGCAGCACAAAGGTTGGTTAGCAGTACCTGATAGGGACTTTTAGGAATATGTGAAGTTGGCCATCAGGTTGCCCCCCATTCCCAAGGCTGCATAGAGTTCTGGGAAGAGGGAGGCAGGTGGTGTCACATACCCCACAGAATCTGCAGTATTACCCACTGGTGCTTGGAAACCCTAACGAAAATGATTTTAAGTTTGCTATTACTGGGTTTTAGGGACTTCTTGACTCATACTTGCTGCAGCCCTCTATTGAGCCAAAACAGCTACAGGGGCCATTCTTCCCTGAAAATGAGTCAAGGCAGTTACACAACCCTCCACAGGGATCCGAGCACACAGGGCTCGGAGGGAGCGTGGGAGGAGCCCGGTAAACATCTCTCTCCTTCATCAGTTCAAGTTCCAACTCAGATACCTCCTGACAAAACAAACATGGCTTTTATATCATAGTAATGCTTTTGTAACAAGCAACTCATTCTCCTACTCCTTCTCCAGCTTACTTTTCCCCTGTAATCCTTTACCCTTTGCCCGAAATCCCCCCTCCCTCCCCACCATGTTGTACTATTTGTATGGAAAAAAAAAAATTTCGGAGTTGCTTCTTGCCAAGTGTGACATCAACTCATTCTTATTTAGTGATGTCCAGCAAGAACTCGCTCTCACAAAACGTTTGCTCGTTTTGAAGCAACAAGATTACTAACTGCATTTTGTTTTCCCTGTCATTTGTTTTTGATGCATTAGGTATCTTCTGAAACAAATGACATAACACCTCGTTTCTATGACCCGAAGCACTATACCTGTATACAGAGATCTTTTCAAACAGCTTCAGGAAGACAAAGTATTGCCTCTGTTACTAAGAAGGCAAAAGATAACATAAGGTAACCTGATCATTTTAATCTCCCTGAAAACGATACCTCTGCTTTCACTAACAAGAAAGAACTATCAATATTAAAGAAAATGTAAGCCCCAAAGGTCTATTCTAGGTAGAGAATTTTTGTGACTTAGGGGAAGAAAAGAAGAAGAAAAATGGGTGATCCTTAAAATAGTAAGACAGATGTATTACACTACTTCCTGCTCAACATCACTCTGGCAAAGCACTACTTAATGCATAATTTTGAAAAGCCAACAATTTTATTCTACACATAAAAGAAGCTACAATTCAGAATTGTTTTCAGTTAGTTTGCTGGAAAAATTGGTGCTGGTATTCTTAATATGTGTCCAACTATGATGGAACTACTGAGCTATGTCAGGTACTAATCCTCCCCTCATGAAGTCTTCTTTAAAACCCTTTCCATTCCATCCCTCGGTTAATTAAAAGGCACAACTGGAAACAATATGATTCCCTCCTTCTCCCTCCTTCAGGGAATATTAGCAGCTAACCTCACTTAATTATCAGAACGTAGAAGTGAATTCCCCGTGTGGATTGGTCCCGGCACAACTGCCAATTCTGTCGCATTCCAGTACTTGCTGACTAGGATGTCGCTGAGGAACCTAATCCACACACAAAACGTGTGATGTGCTCACATTTTCCTGGTTCATTGTCCAGGATATCAAGGCACTGGTTCCAAAGCACTCACGCGCACTTTCAGGAGTCACTCATAGCTCAGAAGTCTAGGGAGATAGCTAGCTCTGTCTGGGGCGGTTCCAAAGCCCTCAGAGATACCAGGTTTAAAATAAAACAGGAGAGGAACAGGAAAGCATTTACCTTCCCTGAGAACTGCAACTATTTAACAAAAACAAGTGCAAAATGTCTATAAAGAAAAACAAAATCATAGGTTTGTGCTGTGTGTGTGCGCGTGTGAAGTCAGCCTGAAAAAAAAAAACAAAGGAAAAGGCCTTGAAAGTTGTAATTATAGAAAATTGCGGGGCTTCCCTGGTGGCGCAGTGGTTGAGAATCTGCCTGCCAATGCAGGGGACACGGGTTCGAGCCCTGGTCTGGGAAGATCCCACATGCCGCGGAGTGACTGGGCCCGTGAGCCACAATTACTGAGCCTGCGCGTCTGGAGCCTGTGCTCCGCAACAAGAGAGGCCGCAATAGTGAGAGGCCCGCGCACCGCGATGAAGAGTGGCCCCCACTTGCCACAACTGGAGAAAGCCCTCGCACAGAAACGAAGACCCAACACAGCCATAAATAAATAAATAAATAAATAAAATATTTAAAAAAAAAAAAAAAAAAAAAAAAAAAAAAAAAAAAAAGAAAATTGCTCAGGTGACTTCATCCCACCCACATGCTTTTGATTTTCAAAAAGTATGACGAGTGCTTTTTAAGTTAGTGCTCCGGAAAGGCTGCAGCTGTTCAGCACAGATTTCAGTGCTCAGTGAAGAACATTATTTTATCAACGTAAAGGTTAATGGCTTCTAAATAAGGGTAGCAATTTCCAACCTGAGTACTGTAAATTCATATTAGCATTCACTCTGTTTGAAGATACAGACCCAGAAGGGTGAATTGGTCCCTGGCATGAAGAGTAAAATAATAACACGAAGAGTCATAATCCCCCCAACTCCCACCCAAGATTTTTAGCTTGCTCTTTATAAAACATCCCATCTGTGTTTACACACATCAGCACGGAGGCGTTTGCCATGACTGTAATACTGCATTCAATGGACCCACAGCAAATCAAGTCAGGAAAACAGAGCAAACTTTGAAAGACACCTGCCCCTCTCATTCCCTCCTACACTCCTCACCCCACCCCATCCCAGCACCACCTTCTTAAGTGTTCTCCTCCGGGATCAGAGGGGGTGTTATAATGGTTCTCAGCCAGGGAACATTCTGTGTGCAGCACCAAAATGACTCCTACTAGCTGTGGTTTTGCAGGGCCAATTTAAAAATCTAATTTCCCTCCCCAATTCTGCCGTCATTCTGCTCTCCCAAGCAAGCGACCCCATAGCTGTTTTCCCCTTATTTCCTACACCTAATCTGTCAAGTCCTGTCATTCCTTCCTTGAAAATGTCTCTCAAATTTGTTCTTCCTTCCACTGTCCCCACCCCAGTCCAGACTTTCATCAGCTCATCAGAACTAGAAAACTACAACAGTCTCCTAACTGGTGTGTTCATCTCTGGCTACTGTCATACCAATCTTCCAAAACACACAGCTCTCAGCCTGTCAACACCCTGCTCCCTATTGTAACAAACATAAAACTCTGGGATTTCCGTGGAGGTCCAGTGGTTAAGACTTTGCCTTCCAACGCAGGGGGTGCAGGTTTGATCCCTGGTCAGGGAGCTAAGATTCCACATGGCTTGTGGCCAAAAAAACAAAATGTAAAACAGAAGCAATATTGTAACAAAAATTCAACAGAGACTTTAAAAATGGTCCACATCAAAAAAAAAATCTTTAAAACAAACAAACAAACATAAAACTCCAGTTGCTTCTTACAGCATCACCTCGAAATTCCTTTCCCTGGCTTTCAAGGGCATCCATGATCCGGCCACTGTTTAACTTTCTGACCTTACTTCTTACTGCTCCTCAAGATGCATGCACCTTTCTCTTTGGTCAAGCGGTTCTCTCATGGTCTCCACCCCAGCTCCCTAAGAGCAGCAGATGCAGGCCCACTGTGCTCATACTATCCTCCCACCCAGGAATTCCTCCCTCCACCCCTCCCAGCCCAAGCCGACACATCCCACCAAAATCCTGCCTGTTCTTTTAGGTGCAGCTCAATTAATAACTCCTCTGCACGGCTGCTTCCTATGACTGTGGTCCACCTCGCCCAGGGTGATCAGAAGAACTGGGTCTTTGGAATATGACACAGCCGAGTTCAAATCTCTGTGGAAACTGAACAAGTTGTCTAACTTCTCCTTCTCATAGCTCAGCCTTCTTACCTACAAAATGAGGATGACGTTAATACCTCCTTCATAAGACTGTTTTGCAGATGAAAAAAAGAAGATTCCTCATGGAGAGCAACTAGTATAGCTGGGTACGTGGTAAACAGGCACTCAACAAATGGTAGGTATTATAACATCACATGATATTATATGAGCACTGTGCTTCTAAGAGTCTAGGCTTTAAGTCAATCATGATGTTTTGGTTTTTCTACTAGGTTGTAAAACTACCCAGGAGCAAAAATCATGTCACATCCAATTGCATCTCACTTATTTAAGAATTTCAACTCCCTAAAAAGCCAAGAAACAAGGGAAAACAAATAAAATGGCTTACAGGTCACCCAAATAGTTATTATAAATTCCATACACTCATGCCTATGTATTTTATTAATAGGAAGCCCTTCAGACAGCCCCTAAGGGCCTATTGATTTTTATTTTGGTCTCCAAGCCGACAGTAGCAATTAGGAGGAGGCTGCTATTTGTTATCAGCAAGGGTGACAACAGAAAAACTATAAAAAGTAAACATACACACCTGACCTGTACAAAATTGTAAACAAAATCAAGTCTAGCAACCAAAGCTTCTGTTCTAATTGGGGCATTTGGCATGTATTGTTTCAGAGATAAAGTAGCCCTAATAGTAAAAAATACAGAGAGGAACATACAAAGTTAAAATGATGGTGGTCTAAGTCCAATGATCATAATTGTTAAAGTAAGAAGAACGTTTTGCATGATTAAAGCAATTATTTTTTGAATCCCCGCTATGTACCAAATACATATTACACATAAGCCATGCTGCTCAAATAAATTAATCCACCTACTAGCCCCCTAAGGTAGATATTAAACGGGGCTCAGAGAGGTTAAGTGACTTGCCCAAGATCATATGGGCCATGTGTGACATTTTCCATTCCTGAACTAACTCCAAAGTCTGCATTCTTTTCCCATCATGCCACACTGCCCCTGCATACTCTTGTGAATTGCAAGAACTGATTCTAAGTTATGAAAGAGGATCCTTTCAGTTCTGCTTAAACATATCTAGAAATGCAACAGTTCATTACTTTGCAAGACAGCTTTGTGGTTATGAGCACAGGATTTTGAGACCAGCCAAATCTAGGTTATGAACAGCTGTTTTGCTACTTTCTAGCTGCACGACATTCAACAAATCTATTTCTCTGAACAACAGTTTCCTTACCCATAAAATGGGACTAAAAACGTACCCATATGACAAGGTTGCTGTGAGGATTAAATGTGAGAGGCTGCATGAAAAGTGCTTAGCTCACTGCCTGACATATTGCAACTGCTCAATAAATATTACCATTAAAGTGATTATTATAGAAAGTTCTTTGTATTAAACCAAACTCTACATCCCAAAAACTTCTCCCCATTGACCTCAGTTCTGATCACTGGGACGTCACAAAAGTAGATCTAATGCTATATCTATTCAGCAGCCATTTAATGTTAGAACAGAGAGTACAGCAACTATACTTCAATAAAAGATTTTTAACTCATTAAAAAAATTAAATTTAGGGGGCTTCCCTGGTGGCGCAGTGGTTAAGAATCTGCCTGCCAATGCAGGGGACACGGGTTCGAGCCCTGGTCTGGGAAGATCCCACATGCCGCGGAGCAACTAGGCCCGTGAGCCACAACTGCTGAGCCTGCGCGTCTGGAGCCTGTGCTCCACAACGGGAGAGGCCGCGACAGTGAGAGGCCCGCGCACCGCGATGAAGAGTGGCCCCCGCTCGGCGCAACTGGAGAAAAGTCCTCGCACAGAAACGAAGACCCAACACAGCCAAAAATAAATAAATAAATAAATAAATTTTTTAAAAAATAAAAAATAAAAAAATTTAATTTAATTTAAAAAAATATTAGGAGAGATGCGTTCCCCTAAGTCATCTCTTCTCCAGCCTAAAAACTCTTATCTGCTTCAAGACTTCTTTACATGACACGGTTTCCAAACAACGACCTTCTGGTCGTTTATTCAGGATATACCCTAGTTTATAAACAGCTTCTTAAACATGACACCCAGAACACTCTTGCAGGTATAGAGGCACCAGTGCCTGAGACTACTGCTTCCAGTTCGATCTTGCTGTCACTAAAAACCCCCACTGAACTGCTGCTGAGCCAGTTTTCCCACACCCTGTCCTTATGTAACTGACTGTTTTTAATCTAAATGCAGGACTTGACATTTATTGCTTTTAAATGTCACTGTGGTTTCAGCCCATCTTTCAAGTCTGTTGAGATCATTTTGAACCCTGGATCTGTCATGCATCATGTTAGATACTCCTCCTAACATTTTATCATCTGCAAATTTGATTACCATGCCACTACCTCTATTTAAAGTCAATCAACAAATCTTTAATGAGTTATAAAGTATATCCAGGATCCTTTGGTTGGAGCTAAGTAATTGATACGATGTTGAATAAGAAGTCAAGGTCATAACCCTGTGGCATCTTGCTGGTGACCGTCTTGTGTGCTTACCTTTAAAATATTTAGTTTGCAAAAGACAAGGCTGATGAAGGCACAAGAGTCTATGTTTTAAAAGGCAGCAAGCTCTGCAGGTACAAAGATTTGGCACCAATGGATGGAATGTTACAGTGATGCACATTTTGGAATTATCTTCCCTCTATCAATTGCCCCATCTTCCCTCATCCCTTCCCATTTTAATGAAAATACTTTTTTCTATGTCTAAGCTTCTGGCACCTCTTCCCTTCTCCACAATTCATTAAAGATGGCGGGTTCACTCATTTCATCTACACGTTCTTTCAGTTCCCTGGACCGGAGGGGTGTGGAGGGGTGTGGAGGCGGTGGAGGGATAGAGCAGGGGTGACGAGACAAGCACCAGAAAACAATGCATTGTGATCAGCTAATGGTGCCTACAATGTCTTCCTTCCATCCGGGGTTTTAGCTACTCCTTTGTTCTATCATTTCCAGTTTATTATCTTTCTTCTCAACAGAAAATATGGAAGCAAAAGAGGTAATAAATAGCTCTGCTGTGTCATACATTAACATGACCTCAGCTGGCACAAGAAGCTGCCTATATCTACTTACAGCTGCTTTTGCTCTGAACATAACTTTTTGTATTTGTTTATCCTTCATGTCCCTCACCTCAGAAGCCTCTGTTTATCCTAACCTTTATATATCCTGACCCTATTCATCCCAGTTCCTATCACTCCTTTATACCAGTCTATGGTCACATTTGCTTCTTTCTACATTTAGGACACAAGCTTTAAAAATTAGAGCATTTTGGAATGTTCTCTGCCCAGCCACAGCGATCACTTCAAATATCTTACCTTTTTCTTTCTTGTCATCATGATTTGTATAAAGATGTATCATATCAATTTAGAGAAAGTAAAAAAGATGATGGAGGTGGTTTGAGGCAAACTGACATTCTAGTGGAGTGATCTATAAGAAAGTAAGTTCTACAAGAGCAAAGAATTTATATTTTGCTAGAGGCTCACCTACTAGAACAGGGCCTAGGGTTCACAGTGGCCTCTCCAATATTTGCTGAACAAATGAACAATCAAAATATCAAAGGATGGGATTTCCCTGGTGGCACAGTGGTTAAGAATCCACCTGCCAATACAGGGGACACGGGTTCGAGCCCTGGTCTGGGAAGATCCCACATGCCGCGGAGCAACTAAGCCCGTGTGCCACAACTACTGAGCCTGCGCTCTAGAGCCCACGAGCCACAACTACAGAGCCCATGTGCCACAACTACTGAAGCCCATGCACCTAGAGCCCATGCTCCGCAACAAGAGAAGCCAACGCAATGAGAAGCCCGCGCACCACAACGAAGAGTAGCCCCCGCTCACGGCAACTAGAGAAAGCCCGTGCGCAGCAGCAAAGACCCAACGCAGCCAAAAATAAATAATTAATTTAAAAAAAATCTCAAAGGATGGTCAGATTTGAGCAGGCCACGATGGAGAAGACAGCCTTCAGATAGAACAGCATGAGCAAAGGCTTGGAGGTGGTAAAGCAAAGGAAGCAGTCCAATCTGGCCTAGAGCTCAAGACATATGCAAGCAGTAGTTGATGGGATACAATGACTTCTTGAGATCTTCACGTCGAGCTGAGGAGCTCAGACCTGAATCTGACAGGCAGTATGGAGCAACCCAACACTCTAAGCAGGAATCACATAACTTGAGTTAGGCTTAAGAAAGGATTCTGGCAGAAGTGTGCATAATTAATTAGAAAGAATTTAAAATGTTCATTTAAAATGTATTTATATGGGCCTAGGCAAAAAACCTGGCTAGGGATAGTCAGTATCTTTCTGCATACTTTCTCTTTGAACCCATAACATTTGTGTCAGCAACCTGTGTCCTGTCCCCATGTTGGAAGGAGTAAGAGTCAATGAATGTCTCCAAAGCAAAAGTAGGGATAAAACAAAGCCAAGATAAAGAGGCCCCAGAACTGCAGCTTCTTGCCAGGATTTACTGCAAGTCGGAGGAGGGCTGGCTTCAATTTGCTAAAAGAATGGCTTAATTGTCTAACCAAAAGGAGTTATTTTATGCTCATATCTGGGAACATTTTTTTCATTTCCATCTCACACTTTCAATGTGTGGGGCTGCCTTGATATTGTGTTCCCAACTCTTCTAGTATATTGGCAGGAAATGGAAAGAACAGCAGAAAGATAAAGCCCATCTGGCCACAATGTTAATGTTAGCCTTCCTCTGGTCCTCGGACCAGACTTCCAAATGACTCTTACCTTTTCTTATATGCGCCCCCTATGAGTCTGGTTTCCTTTCCATAATTACTCATGCCTTGTCCTATTTTTCCTTATTGCATGACTATGGAACACTGCCTGTTACAGTGGTTTTACTAATATGCTTATCTACTACTGCTCAATAACCACATCCAAAGAAAACAGTGGATGTCATGATGAAATTTATTTTAACTTCTTTAGTTACAGATATATTTCTTTTGCTTTTGAATATTAACTATCCCTGGCTAGCAGTTCCTCTTTGTTGATTTCATGCAAACTAAATTAGCATCAGCCATGACACTACTAGCCTATTTAGGTTTGGGGCAGGTCTTAAAATAGGATTTTTTTTCTCCCATCAATGGTGTGATTTTTTACCTCTCTGGTGACTCCCACTATATGTTTGGAAAGTGTGGTCCACAATGTGGTTTAAAGTCTCAGGAAAAATACCTCAACATTTTAAATAAGTACTGTAATAATAATAATATACATAGGATATCATAATAAATACTGCATCAATGACATATATAATAAAACATAGTGCTAATAAAAAGATACCAAAATGAGTCTCAATAAATTTTACAATATTGAACATTACCTCTCACTAATTACATATAAGGTGGCAATCTCCTTATCCCGAAGAACACTAAACAGAAATTAGAAAATAAAAAAAAATATCCTTAACAGATGGCAAGAGTTCTGTGTCTGTTGACTGTAATATGGCCTGAGCTCTTCTCTGGCTCTCTGATCTGGGTCCTATCAAGCATTTTTCAATGACTGGAATGAGGACACTCAAAGTATGTTAATCATGGGGGTCCAAAAAGAGCCTCAAGAAGTTAGAGACACAGGTCACATGACACCGAACTGTAGATGATTGTAAAGTCTTGCACTGAAGGTCCAAAAAACTATCTGGAGAAATAGAGAATGAGGGAGGTGTGGCTTAACATCAGCACATGTGAAAAGGACTTCAGGTTTTAGATGATTTAATATGACTCAAATGCATGTGGCTGCCAAAACAGCAACTTCAAACTTGGGCTGTCTTAAAAGAAATACAGCATGAAGAACAGGGCAGAAGATCCAGCTCACACCTGGAATACTCTGTTTAGTGCTAGGGCTCACACTTTAAAAGGGCCAAAACAGAGTATGTTTGGGTTTCAGTTCAGAGGGCTGAGAGGGGCAAAACCATTTTATACAAGGAACTGAAATTGTTTTGTCTACAAAGAGCCTGTTCCACAATTTTTAAATGAGCACACATGACTTTTATGATCAGATTAAAAGATATTTCCATTTTGGATAAAAAATTATGTAAATAATGCCCAGTGCTAAAGAGGATACTATGAAACTAACACGTTCAGACACTGCTTGTTTTACTATAAATTGGTTTATTAAACCTCTTGGAAAACAATCCTGCCGTACGTTGTGACAGCTGCGAAACTGCTATTATAGTGGCTTTATAGGCAAACTATGGTAGATTCATAAAATGGAATATTGATCAACGACAAAAAGGAACAAAACTACTGATACAACCAGATGGATGAATCTCAGAAGCATTATTATTAAGTGAAAGAAACCAGACTCAAAAGGCTACATACCACATGATTCCATTTAAACAATATTCTGGAAAAGGCAAAACTACAGGGACAGATCAACGGTAGTCAGAGGTTGTGGTGAAGGGTGAAACTGACTGCAAAATGACACAGGAGGAGTTTGGGAGAATGATAAAGCTATTTTATCTCTTGATTGTTAGGGTGGTTACACAACTGTACAGATATATCAACACTCACAGAACAGTATATTAAGATGCATAGGGACTTCCCTGGTGGCACAGTGGTTAAGAATCCGCCTGCCAATGCAGGGGACACGGGTTCGAGCCCTGGTCCAGGAAGATCCCACATGCCGTGGAGCAACTAAGCCCGTGTGCCACAACTACTGAGCCTGCGCTCTGCAGCCTGCGAGCCACAACTACTGAGCCCACGTGCCACAACTACTGAAGCCCACGTGCCTAGAGCCCGTGCTCCGCAACAAGAGAAGCCACCGCGATGGGAAGCCCGTGCACCACTACGAAGAGTAGCCCCCGCTCGCTGCAACTAGAGAAAGCCGTGCGCAGCAATGAAGACCCAACGCAGCCAAAAGTAAATAAATAAATAAATTAAATTAAAAAAATAAAGATGCGTAAATTTTAGTGAATTTAAATTACATCTTAATTTTTAAGAAAAAGAAAAAGGGAAAAAAAGAGAAAATCTTGAAGGCAGCCAGAGAAAAGAAATACATTATATACAGAGGAATGATAAGAATTATCTTTTAAAAGTTAAGCATAAAGACTTTTTCAGACCAAACAAAAACTGAAAGAATACATTTTCAACAGATCCATACTACAAGAAATGCTAAAGGAAGTTCTTCAGGCAAAAGGAACATGGTATCAAGCAGAAACTTGGATCAATATGAAGAAATGAAGATCTCCAGACATGGCTGAAATGAAGGTAAATATGAACTACCTTTTTTCTTAATTTTAATAGCTCTCAATAATGATTGTCTAAAGCAGGGGGTCAATAAAGTATGGCGCAAGGGCTAAATCGCACCCACTTCCTGTTTTTGTAAGTAAAGTTATATTGGAACACAGTAACGCCCATTCTTTTATGTATTGTCTATGGCTGCTTTCATGACAGAGTTGAGTAGCTGAGACAAAGACCAGATGGCCTACAACGCCTAAAATACTTACTATCAGGCCCTTTACAGAAAAAGTTTGCCACCCTGATCTAAAACAAAAATAGCAATGTATTGTGGGTTTATAGCATATGTAAAAGAAAAATATATAACAACAATAGCACAAAATATGAAGAGGAAACTGAAGTATAAATACCTTCCTGCGATAAAAACTCTATACTATATGTGAAGTGGTGATTAATTAAAGACGTGCATTATAAACCCTAAGGCAACCACACAAAAAGTTTTTAACATTTAAATGATATGCCAACAGGGGAGATAAAAATTGGATCATAACAAGATTTGATTAATGCTAAAGTAGACAGAAAAAGAGGGAGAAAAGATTGAAGAACAGATGGAATAAACAGAAAATGGCAAGGTGGAAGAGTTTAATGCAACAATGCTGAAATTACATCGAATGTAAGAAGACTAAAGATACTGTTTAAAAGACAGAGATTTTTCAACATGAATAAAAAAGCAAGATTCAACTGTATTCTGGTTACAAGAAATCCACTTTAAATATAACACAGAGTTAGATTAACAGCAAATGAATGAGCCAGGTATGACTTCTTACTATAGCTAAATGAGGTGATCAACAAATCCTCTCCATAAAAAGCAACTATAAAGCTGGACAAATTTTAAAAAACAAGCATTTTGAAGCTTGAGAAATCAACCAAAGGCATACAATAATCTAAAAAGCATTTATGCCTAAAAAACAGATGAACTTGGATAAGAACAGTGGCAATCTGTGGCATTCTAACCTGGGGCTTCTCCTACCCCTCCTGCCTCAGTTGAAGCAGATGTTGTGCCAGAATGGGGCAGGTTGCGAGAATAAGCAACTTTTCTGTTGCACTAGAAAGAGGTTCACATGATTTTGAGCAGTGGGTAACATCCATGTCCAGCGATAGTGTCGGTGGAATGACTATCTCAGAGATGGCAGGTGGGAAGGGCTAAAAGCTCTACTAGCACAAGGCTGTGGTCATGGCTGGGGCAAGTTTATTCCTGGCTGAGGCTGCATGCATTTACAGCAAAGACCCGAGAGAGTCCAACCAGTCACACACTCCTGGCTGAAAGCGAGGCTGTGCACATGCCAAGAGGAGAGCTGAAAGGACTCAGTGGAATTCAAAAGATGGGAGAGACTTGAAAATGGCTTGAACTTTGAATGTACTACTTACCCACATGCAGATCCACTGAGAGATGACAAAAACCTTACTGGATCAAGGTGGTTGAATATAATCCCTGTTCAATCACTGGCTGACTAACAAGCCATGGAAACATAAGGACAACCCCTGGGAAAGCAGACTTAAAAATAAAACAAGTTTAAAAAGGAGCAGAGACATCAGTGGCCATAAATCACAGGGAAGAGAGATTTTACAGGTTTAGCAAGCACGTTACTAAGCAAAGAAACAACGAACAAACAAAAAGTAACAATAGGATATGCTAATTAGCTTGAATGTGGTGATTATTTCACAATGAATATGTATATCAAATCAAATTGTACACTTTAAACATATACAATATTTAATTGTCAAATACTCCTCAATTTAAAAAACACCAAAAATCCTGAGATCAGAATCCAGAGCTACTGTAATATTTTATCGAAAATGTCCAGTTCTCACAAAAAATTACAAGACATAGAAGAAACAGGGAAGTGTGACTCATACTCAAGAAAAGAAGTAGCCAATAAAAACTGTCTCTGAGTATCCCAGATACTGGATATAGCAGACAAATATTTCAAAGAAGTTACTATATACATATAAGTTCACAAAACTAAAGGAAATTAAAGAAAAAAAAGTATGGCAACAATGAATATGCAAACAGAAACTGCCCATAAGGAGACAGAAATCCTGGAGTTGAAAAGTACGATAGCTGAAATAAAAAATTCCCTACAGCAGTTCAACAACTGTTTTGAGATGGCAGGAGAAAGAATCGGTGAACCTGAAAATAGAAATTATCCAATCTTAGTAACAGAGAAAGAAGATTGAAGAAAGATGAACAGAGCTTCAGAGATATGTGCAACAACATCAAGCATACGAACATATACACAATGGAAATCCCAGAAGGAGAGGAGAGGAGAAGGTTACCAAATTTGATAAAAATATTAATCCACACGTTCAAGAAGCTTAATAAACTCAACGTTGGAAAAATACAAAGAGATCAACACATAGTTACATAACAAACTGTTGTAAGCCAGAGTGAAAGAGCAAGAGAAAAGTGACTTATCTGAAACAATGGAGGCTACAAGAGAGTTCAATGACATACACAAAGTACTGGGGAAAAAAATTTTTGTCAACCAGCAAATTTATCTTTCAAAAATGAAAATAAAATAAAGACATTCTCAGATAAACAAAAACAGAAAATTCATTGCTAGTAGACCTATATTATTACAAGAAATACCCAAGGAACTCTCTTCAGGGTGAAAAACAAATGACAACAGTTGGTGACTTGAAGCCACAAGAAATGAGGAACACCAAAAATAGTAAATGTGTGGGTTAATATAAAAGATTCTATAAATATGTTTTTACTCATTTATTCTCCTAAGTTCCTGGAAAGACGTAAACATTTTAAAAGTAATAAATATGACAGTGCATTTGGGGGTTCATAATATATATAAAGATATATTTATGTTTTTAATATGTTTTATCATAGATATTATATATAATAGTAGAAAGGAGAAATAAAGAATGGAGTTATATTGGAGCAAAGCTTATATATTTTACCAGAATTAATTTAGTATTAATCTGAAGTAGAGTCTGATTAAGATACATATTGTAATCCCTAGAGCAACCACTAAGAAAACAACTCCAAGAAATATACAGTTTAAAAAACATCAACAGAAGAGTTAAAATACTAGTACACTAAAAATACTTATTTAATAGAAAAGAAGGCAGTCAAGGAGGAAACAAAGGGACAAAATAGACAAGAATAGAATGTACGGAAAAGAAATGGCAAAAAGGCAAATGAAAGTCCAAAAGGCAAAGAGTGTCAGACTAGATAAAACAGCAAGATCCAACTACATGCTTTCTATAAGAGACACACCTTAGATTCAAAGACACAAATGAGTTGGAAGTAAAAGGATGAAAAAAGATATATACTACAGAGAAAGTATACTATAAGAGAATGTGGCTATATTAATACTAGATAAAATAGGTTTTAAGGGTTTCCCTGGTGGCACTGTGGTTAAGAATCCACCTGCTAATGCAGGGGACACGGGTTCGAGCCCTGGTCCAGGAAGATTCCACATCCCGTGGAGCAACTAAGCCCACGCGCCACAACTACTGAGCCTGCGCTCTAGAGCCCATAAGTCACAACTACTGAGCCCGGACACCACAACTATTGAAGCCTGCGCACCTAGAGCCTGTGCTCCGCAATGAGAGAAGCCACTGCAATGAGAAGCCCGCGCACCGCAACAAAGAGTAGCCCCCACTCGCCGCAACTAGAGAAAGCCTCCGTGCAGCAACGAAGACCCAACGCAACCAAAAAAAAAAACAGGCTTTAAGACAAAAAGTATTATTAGAGAAAAAGGACATTTCATAATGATAGAGTGACTACATCAGTAAGATATAATTATAAATGTATTATTATCTAATTATAAATGTATTCACACTTAACAGTGTAGCCTCAAAACAGATGAAGACCCAATGCAACCAAAAAAATGTATTATTTATATAATTATAAATGTATTATTATATAATTATAAATGTATTCACACTTAACAGTGTAGCCTCAAAACAAACAAAGATCCAACGCAACCAAAAAAAAAATAGGCTTTAAGACAAAAAGTATTATTAGAGAAAAATGACATTTCATAATGATAGAGTGACTACATCAGTAAGATATAATTATAAATGTATTATTATAATTATAAATGTATTATTATATAATTATAAACTTATTATTATATAATTATAAATGTATTCACACTTAACAGTGTAGCCTCAAAACAAAGAAGGAAAAACTGACAGAATTCAAAGGCGCAATAGACAATTCAACAATAACAGATGTTTAATTTAGTACCTTACTCTCAATAATTGATAAAACTAAACAGAAAATCAATAAGTTTATAGAAGACTTGAACACAATCAACCAACTTGACATAACTTCAGCCAATAACTGCAGAGGACACACTCTTTAGAAGTGCACATGGTTTACACCTTTCACAAAAATTAACTCAAAATGGATCAAAGACCTAAATGTAAAACACAAAACTATAAAACTCCTAGACAATAACAAGAGAAATTCTAGGTTTTGTTGTGTTTAGTGATGACTAAAGCAGTGCTCAGAGGAAAATTTACGGCTTTTAAATGCCTATTTCAGAAAAAAAGAAAGATGGCAAATCAATAAACTAAACTTGTACCTCAACAAACTAGAAAGAGAAGTGCAAATGAAATCCAAACCAAGCAGAAGAAAATAAAATAATAAAGATTAGAGCAGAAAGCAATTAAAAACAGGAAAACAATAGAGAAAATCAATAACACAAGAATTAGTTCACTGAAGAGATCAACAAAACTGACAAATCTGTAGCCAGAATGACCAGGGAAAAAGGAAAAAAGGCTCAAATGATCAAAATCAGGAATGGAAGAGGAACATCACTATTGACCTTATAGAAATTTAGAGGATTAAAAGGGATTAAGAAAAACTTTATGCCAATAAATTAGATAAGTGAAATAAATTCTTAGAAAGACAAAAATTACTAAAACTTACTCAAGAAATAGAAATCTGAATAGACCTATACCAAGGAAAGAAAATCTCAGGCCCAGTGGCTTCACTGTGAATTATACCAAATATTTAAAGATAAAACAATACGAATCCTTCACAAACTCTTACAGAAAAGAAAGGAGGAAATACTTCCCAACTGATTTCATGAATCCAGTATTCCCTCATGCCAAAGAAATCACAAGAGGAAAAAAAAAGAAAAAGAAAAAAAAACCTACAAACTAATCCCTTATTTATGATAGGTCATAAAGGTCTGATGTCTAGATATGTGCATGCAGACTTTCCTTTTATCCTAAACATTTAAAGTACAGGAGCATAAATATTTTAAAGTATGCTTTATTGATAATTTAAAAAATTTTCCAAGGTTATAAGTAAATATAAAATTCTTGCACTGATTTTAGAACTTAATTATACCCAGCACCTCTACAAACACGAGATGTTCCTCCACTGTTGTTCTGGCCCACAGGTAATCTGAGTAAAGATGATGAAATATATAGAAAGGCTCATAGGTAGAATGCTGTAAGAAATCCTTTCTTATTAAAATACAGTGTATGGGTTGATGGCAAAGCCCTGGGAAGCCTCATTAGATTACTGTGAACATCCTGAAAAGGGGGCTGAGGGTATTAAATTACAGTTTGAAGAACCAAAAGTCAAGTGGCCTTAAAGACCAAGACACTGGAAAATTTTATGTATTAGCTACAATATGTCTAGAGGTGTTAAAATGGACTGAGGGTCTTCAGAAGTTCTACTCCCTTGTCTTCAAGGGAACTCACTCTTGCCTTAAGCCATCCTAGTAGCTGTCCATCCTAAAGATTCTACAAGGTAGGAGATTGTAAAACTTTTCTTCTAACATCTGACCTCAGTAGAACATCCAGTTCAAATATAGAATTGCAACCTTCTCTAAGCCATTACTATATTTTTAAACTTTTAATTTTTAAAATAACTTTAAGAAAAACTGCATGAAGTATAGGATTCCTATATGCCCTTCACCAGCTTCTCCTAGTATTAACACAGTACACAACCATAGTACAATGATCAAAACCAGGAAATTAACATTGGTACAATGCAATCAACTAAACTACACACCTTACTCAAATTCCCTTTTTTTTTGCTATTGTCCTTTTCTGTTCTAGGATCCATTTCAGGACCCCACATTACAGGTCTCCTTAGTCTCCTCCCATCTATGACAATTCTTCAGTCACTCCTTGTCCTTCATGACTTTGACTCTTATGAAGAACAGTAGTCAGTTACTTTGTAGAATGACCCTAACATTTTTTCTGATTTAATAATATTATTATTAACAAGGATCATTTATTGAGGGTTTACTAAGTACCAGGCACAATGCTGAGCCCTCTATCTAGATTATCTCTTTTAAAATAGAAATGTTTTTAACAGACTTTAGAACAGAAGCATTTTAAAATCAAAGAGTAATCATCTCTAACTCACCTTTCTTCAAGTGCTAGTGTTTTGTAAATTACAAAACATTACCAAACAGATTATTATTCCCCCACTCCAATATCCTTTAATGCCCCCCTAAAAAATACTAAGTCCAATATTAAGCCTTAAATTCAGAGCCCTTGAGTTGTTAATCCTTCTGAATCTTTACTGCCCACATTTTCCTACCCTAGAACCTTGGCCATTGCTTTCTTCATTTGTACCTGCCCTCCCTTTTCATCTCTAAATACCCTTTCTTGAAGACACCTTTAATCACTGCCCCTAGCTCCCAAGAGCTACTGACCCTCTGGAATCCCACAGAATTTAACAACTGCAGTACTCATTTGGTACATACACACTACCCTGAGCTGTGGGCGTATGTTTTTGTAGATTGTCTCCCAAATGAGACTTTTTTGAGAGGAGGACTTGTGGCCTTTTTTCCCTCTGACATCTCCTATACTACCCTAATGCTTAATAACATTTACTGAATACCTACAAGTGCCAAAGCTTTGTGGTAGCCCCTGGTAAATTAGAGATAATTAAGACACAATCCGAATTCTTCAGAAAACTTTTAGTGATAAACATTTGAGTACAGTGATACACTGAAAACAGAGTTTCTCTTCAAAAAATTAAGGTCACTGCAAGTTTCCTGTGGTAGTAAATTTTTTCTTTTTCTGTCCTGATAAACACTAAAATAACTAATTATAGATTGCTAATGTGTCACAGAACATGTATATTTTCCAGCCAGCTTGTGCTTGAAGCAAGCTGTGACCTGGTTTTATGAGAAACCCAGATGGTACAGAGTAAACTTAATTAACCAAAGGCTTTTGCAAATATTCCCACAAGTTGTAGCAAGTTTCAACCAGCTTACCAACTGTTTTAGTCTAGTGACATCTAGTGGCAAAAGGGTTAAAAACCGCACTGCTATAAATTAAACTACATTAAAGGGAGGCCATCTTATGAAAACAAGTGGCAAAATACGAGAAAGAACTATGGTATTTACTAGCATTAGAAAATGTTTTACTGTCTCTTTGGCCTATATAACTGTTAACCCCTCTCACTGGGGTCTATCATTTTTTCCTTCTCTTGTAGCTGGTAAATATTAATCTTGATATAAGATTTACTGAAATAAAACATACTAATATTTTAATTATAAGTGAGACAAAAGCCCTCAATTAAAAAGACTGAATGAAGAACCAAGTAACCCCCAATGGTGGTATGTCTGATCCAAAAATCTGGCAAATCAAAACTGCATTTTTGTTTCCATATATTTGTTTACTGACACTTCCATATGTCAGTAAACTTTTGTTAATGATTTTCATCTCCTCATATAATGCAAATAATTATCTATCGAAACTTATTCTTTAAAATATCACTTTGCATTTCATTGGCTTTTTGTGAAACTGGATTTTGGTGGGAAACACAAACATTATCAAAAACCTGTGACTTTTAACATTCTTCTACAAATAATGAATTCCCAATGAGTCTAAAATTTAATGTATAGGCATTAACTGTGAATCATAGTTTTAATAACTGAGTTCATCCAAAAATAGTAGAAACCTAATAACATATTCCAAGATATACTTTTGATAACCACATCTCTTTAAAAAAATTTTCTAGAATCATTTAGTTGAATGATCTAACAGTTCTGTAATTATTCAAGTTCATAAACTTCTGGCTCGATGTTTTCCAAAGTGTGGTCCGTGAACCCATTTCAGAATCACCTGGAATGCTAGTTCAACATACAGATGATACCTTACAAATGAACCTACTGAATCAGACTCTCTTGAGTTTGGGGCCCTATAATCAGCTTTATTACGCATAATAAAGTTTTGGAAATAATTACTATCAAGACCACAAATATAAATTCTTCTAAGTTGTTCTAATTCTAGTCAACGTTTCCTGCCTCTTTCAGACAGAATAAGCTGTTCCACCCTTTAGGTTCTCTGATGGTTTACACTTTATTTACAGCACTTACCATATTGGGTCACAATTTATCTGTTAACAATATAGTTTCCCTCACTAGACTGTGAGCTCTCTTCATGGGAAGGAGTAATGTGTTTTGCTTTTGTGTCTCTAGCCTAACAATATCAGATGAATAGCAAGAGCTTAATGAATTTGGTTAAATGAATAAATAAATATACGAAATATCACAGTTCTAAAAAAAAGCATGTGGCTTCCACTCATGCTCACAGTGAGGAATATTATGTGGTACCAGTTCCCAAAATGATTAAATTAGCATCAAATTAATGTCTAATAATCAGTTCAGTTTTGGGGGCTGGGAGAAATGCAATTTTTTAAGTTCTGAAAATACCTTTAAAACACTGGCTTTCCTAAATAAACATTTCAGTCTCAAATGCTAGTGTGTTTTTTTGTTGTTTTTTAAAAAAATTTTTTTTGAATTTTATTTTATTTATTTTTTAATACAGCAGGTCCTTATTAGTCATCAATTTATTTTTTTTTAATCCGTCATCAATTTTATACACATCAGTGTATACATGTCAATCCCAATCGCCCAATTCATCACACCACCATCCTCACCCCACCGCGGTTTTCCCACCTTGGTGTCCATACGTTTGTTCTCTACATCTGTGTCTCAATTTCTGCCCTGCAAACCGGTTCATCTGTACCATTTTTCTAGGTTCCACATATATGTGTTAATATACGATATTTGTTTTTCTCTTTCTGACTTACTTCACTCTGTATGACAGTCTCTAGATCCATCCACGTCTCAACAAATGACCCAATTTCGTTCCTTTTTATGGCTGAGGAACGAAATTTTTACATCTTCTTTATCCATTTGTCTGTCGATGGGCATTTAGGTTGCTTCCATGACTTGGCTATTGTAAATAATGCTGCAATGAACATTGGGGTGCATGTGTTTTTTTGAATTATGGTTTTCTCTGGATATATGCCCAGTAGTGGGATTGCTGGGTCATATGGTAATTCTATTTTTAGTTTTTTAAGGAACCTCCATACTGTTCTCCAAAGTGGCTGTATCAATTTACATTCCCACCAAGAGTGCAAGAGGGTTCCCTTTGCTCCACACCCTCTCCAGCATTTGTTGTTTGTAGATTTTCTGATGATGCCCATTCTAACTGGTGTGGGGTGATATCTCATTGTAGTTTTGATTTGCATTTCTCTAATAATTAGTGATGTTGAGCAGCTTTTCATGTGCCTCTTGGCCATCTGTATGTCTTCTTTGGAGAAATGTCTGTTTAGGTCTTCAGCCCATTTTTGGATTGGGTTGTTTGTTTCTTTAATATTGAGCTGCATGAGCCGTTTATATATTTTGGAGATTAATCCTTTGTCTGTTGATTCATTTGCAAATATTTTCTCCCATTCTGAGGGTTGTCTTTTCGTCTTGTTTATGGTTTCCTTTGCTGTGCAAAAGCTCTGAAGTTTCATTAGGTCCCATTTGTTTATTTTTGTTTTTATTTTCATTACTCTAGGAGGTGGATCAAAAAAGATCCTGCTGTGATTTATGTCAAAGACTGTTCTTCCTATGTTCTCCTCTAAGAGTTTTATAGTGTCCAGTCTTACATTTAGGTCTCGAATCCATTTTGAGTTTATTTTTGTGTATGGTGTTAGGGAGTGTTCTAATTTCATTCTTTTACATGTAGCTGTCCAGTTTTCCCAGCACCACTTACTGAAGAGACTGTCTTTTCTCCATTGTATATCCTTGCCTCCTTTATCATAGAGTAGTTGACCATAGGTGCGTGGGTTTATCTCTGGGCTTTCTATTTTGTTTCATTGATCTATGTTTCTGTTTTTGTGCCAGTACCATATTGTCTTGATTACTGTAGCTTTGTAGTATAGTCTGAAATCTGGGAGTCTGATTCCTCCAGCTCCGTTTTTTCCCCTCAAGACTGCTTTGGCTATTCGGGGTCTTTTGTGTCTCCATACAAATTTTAAGATTTTTTGTTTCTAGTTCTGCAAAAAATGCCATTGGTAATTTGATAGGGATTGCATTGAATCTGTAGACTGCTTTGGGTAGTATAGTCATTTTCACAATATTGATTCTTCCAATCCTAGAACATGGTATATCTTTCCATCTGTTGGTATCATCTTTCATTTCTTTCATCAGTGTCTTATAGTTTTCTGCATACAGGTCTTTTGTCTCCCTAGGTAGGTTTATTCCTAGGTATTTTATTCTTTTTGTTGCAATGGTAAATGGGAGTGTTTCCTTACTTTCTCTTTCAGATTTTTCATCATTAGTGTATAGGAATGCAAGAGATTTCTGTGCATTAATTTTGTATCCTGCAACTTTACCAAATTCATTGATTAGCTCTAGTAGTTTTCTGGTGGTATCTTTAAGATTCTTTATGTAGAGTATCATGTCATCTGCAAACAGTGACAGTTTTACTTCTTCTTTTCCAATTTTTATTTTTTATTTCTTTTTCTTCTATGATTGCAGTGGCTAGGATTTTCAAAACTATGTTGAATAATGGTGGTGAGAGTGGACACCCTTGTCTTGTTCCTGATCTTAGAGGAAATGCTTTCAGTTTTTCACCACTGAGAATGATGTTTGCTGTGGGTTTGTTGTATATGGCCTTTATTGTGTTGAGGTAGGTTCCCTCTATGCTCACTTTCTGGGGAGTTTTTAACATAAATGGGTGTTGAATTTTGTCAAGAGCTTTTTCTGCATCTATTGAGATGATCATATGGTTTTTATTCTTCAGTTTGTTAATATGGTGTATCACATTGATTGATTTATGTATATTGAAGAATCCTTGCATCCCTGGGATAAATCCCACTTGATCATGGTGTATGATCTTTTTAATGTGTTGTTGGATTCTGTTTGCTAGTATTTTGCTGAGGATTTTTGTATCTATCTATATTCATCAGTGATATTGGTCTGTAATTTTCTTTTTTTGCAGTATCTTTGTCTGGTTTTGGTATCAGGGTAATGGTGGCCTCATAGAATGAGTTTGGGAGTGTTACTTCCTCCACAATCTTTTGGAAGAGTTTGAGAAGGATGGCTGTTAGCTCTTCTCTAAATGTTTGATAGAATTCACCTGTGAGGCCCTCTGGTCCTGGACTTCTGTTTGTTGGAAGATTTTTAATCACAGTTTCAATTTCATTCCTTGTGATTGGTCTGTTCATATTTTCTATTTCTTCCTGGTTCAGTCTTGGAAGGTTATACCTTTCTAAGAATTTGTCCACTTCTTCCAGGTTGTCCATTTTATTGGCATAGAGTTGCTTGTAATAGTCTTTAGGATGCTTTGAATTTCTGCGGTGTCTGTTGTAACTTCTCCTTTTTCATTTCTAATTGTATTGATTTGAGTCCTCTCCCCCTTTTTCTTGATGAGTCTGGCTAATGGTTTAGCAATTTTGTTTATCTTCTCAAGGAACCAGCTTTTAGTTTTACTGATCTTTGCTATTGTTTTCTTTGTTTCTATTTCATTTATTTCTGCTCTGATCTTTATGATTTCTTTCCTTCTGCTAACTTTGGGTTTTGTTTGTTCTTCTTTCTCCAGTTCCTTTAGGTGTAAAGTTAGACTGTTTGAGATTTTTCTTGTTTCTTGAGGTAGACTTGTATAGCTATAAACTTCCCTCTCAGAACTGCTTTTGCTGTATCCCATAGGTTTTGGATCGTCGTGTTTTTGTTGTAATTTGTCTCCACGTATTTTTTGATTTCCTCTTTGATTTCTTCAGTGATCTCTTGGTTATTTAGTAACGTATTGTTTAGCCTCCATGTGTTTGTGTTTTTTACATTTTTTTCCCTGTAATTCATTTCCAATCTCATAGCATTGTGGTCAGAAAAGATGCTTGATACGACTTCAATTCTCTTAAATTTACTGTGGCTTGATCTGTGACCCAAGATGTGGTCTATCCTGGAGAATGTTCCATGCGCACTTGAGAAGAAAGTGTAATCTGCTGTTTTTGGATGGAATGTCCTATAAATATCAATTAAATCTATCTGGTCTATTGTGTCATTTAAAGCTTGGTTTCCTTATTTATTTTCATTTTGGATGATCTGTCCATTGGTGTAAGTGAGGTGTTAAAGTCCCCCACTATTATTGTGTTACTGTCAATTTCCTCTTTTATAGCTGTTAGCAGTTGCCTTATGTATTGAGGTGCTCCTATGTTGGGTGCATATATATTTATAATTGCTATATCTCCTTAGATTGATCCCTTGATCATTATGTAGTATCCTTCCTTGTCTCTTGTAACATTCTTTATTTTAAAGTCGATTTTATCTGATATGAGTATTGCTACTCCAGCTTTCTTTTGATTTCCATTTGCATGGAATATCTTTTTCCATCCCCTCACTTTCAGTCTGTATGTGTCCCTAGGTCTGAAGTGGGTCTCCTGTAGACAGCATATATATGGGTCTTGTTTTTGTATCCATTCAGCAAGCCTGTGTCTTCTGGTTGGAGCATTTAATCCATTCACGTTTAAGGTAATTATTGATATGTATGTTCCTATGACCATTTTCTTAATTGTTTTGGGTTTGTTTTTGTAGTCCTTTTCTTCTCTTGTGTTTCCCACTTAGAGAAGTTCCTTTAGCATTCGTTGTAGAGCTGGTTTGGTGGTGCTGAACTCTCGTAGCTTTTGCTTGTCTGTAAAGCTTTTGATTTCTCCATCAAATCTGAATGAGATCCTTGCTGGGTAGAGTAATCTTGGTTGTAGGTTCTTCCCTTTCATCACTTTAAGTATATCATGCCACTCCCTTCTGGCTTGTAGGGTTTCTGCTGAGAAATCAGCTGTTAACCTTATGGGAGTTCCCTTGTATGTTGTCATTTTTCCCTTGCTGCTTTCAATAATTTTTCTTTGTCTTTAATTTTTGCCAATTTGATTACTATGTGTCTTGGTGTGTTTCTCCTTAGGTTTATCCTGTATGGGACTCTCTGCGCTTCCTGGACTTGGGTGGCTATTTCTTTTCCCATGTTAGGGAAGTTTTCGACTATAATCTCTTCAAATATTTTCTCAGGTCCTTTCTCTCTCTCTTCTTCTTCTAGGACCCGTATAATGCAAATGTTGTTGTGTTTAATGTTGTCCCAGAGGTCTCTTAGGCTGTCTTCATTTCTTTTCATTCTTTTTTCTTTATTCCATTCTGCAGCAGTGAATTCCACCATTCTGTCTTCCAGGTCATTTATCCGTTCTTCTGCCTCAAGTATTCTGCTATTGATTCCTTCTAGTGTAGTTTTCATTTCAGTTATTGTATTGGTCATCTCTGTTTGTTTGTTCTTTAATTCTTCTAGGTCTTTGTTAAACATTTCTTGCATCTTCTCGATCTTTGCCTCCATTCTTTTTCTGAGGTCCTGGATCATCTTCACTATTATTCTGAATTCTTTTTCTGGAAGGTTGCCTATCTCCACTTCATTTAGTCATTTTTCTGGGGTTTTACCTTGTTCCTTCGTCTGGTACATAGCCCTCTGCCTTTTCATCTTGTCTATCTTTCTGTGAGTGTGGTTTTTGTTCTACAGGCTGCAGGATTGTAGTTCTTCTTGTTTCTGCTGTCTGCCCTCTGGTGGATGAGGCTATCTAAGAGGCTTGTGCAAGTCTCCTGATGGGAGGGACTGGTGGTGGGTCGCTAGTGTGTTTTAAAATTGAAGGATTTTTATATGCAAATTTTGGAAAAGTAGAAAAATTGAAAATGACTAACAAAATTTTATACTATTCAGCCTTAGGCTGTTTCTAGGCTATCACTAAGCAGAAACTGCTGACAAACCAGAACCTTAAAAGGAAATATATACTGTACATCCATCTTTACTGTTATATTCCAGGGGTAAAAGGCTAGCTCATGCAGGAAATGATATTGTTTAGAAAGATATATCCTTGGGTTCTAGCTAAAGAAAACCATACATATTTTATTTAAGGTCATAATATAACACAAATTGAAAGTTTAGAGAAACAGAAAAGAATGAATAATCAGTACATAAACTATCTGATAATTAATTATTCCAGTAAGTTGATATTTAATATGGCTTGAAACTAAAATCAGAATTTAACCTGCATATATTTGGGTAACCTGCATACATTGACTAAGAACAGAAAATTAAAGCAGTACATCCCAGATGTAATTCTGGTCAAGAATTCTCTTGGCAACTTTTATCTTTTTATTTATATGGAAGATTTTAAACTATGGACAACCCCCCACCCCCGACCCTGTCTTCTTGATGTGGCTACCTTCCATTCATCCCTGAAAGCCCAGCTCAAATATTTCTTCCACTGTGAAGGCTACCTCAAATTCCCAGGTCAAATTAATGATTCTCTCCTCCATGCCTACCTAGTCTTTTGAGCATCTGGCCAGTATTACACATACTATATTACTACGAGTTATTTACCTGTCTAAATCACTCACAGAACTATAAGCTCCCAAAGGGCAGAAACGGTGTCTTATATTCTTTGTATCTCTGCTATCTGGAGCACCACCAGGACCTGGGCAGGAGTTTACCCATATTTTGCAGAAATGAATGCCCAATATAGTTATCAAAAGCTGTTGGCATGAGGCACAAAAGTAAAACGAAGAAGTGGTAACTGAGAGAAGAATATGGATTAAAAAGCATCTTTGGGGGAGGATTTCCACTTCTGCCCGTGAAAGATTATCTGCTGTTATGCCTGACAGTCATAAACAGCTAGAAAACCAGACAAAATATATGAAACACTCTTTTCAGATATTGTATAACAGGCAGTGCAGGACTTTAAGCCCCACAAGAAGGAAAACAAGTTAGTTCTATCATTTCCCCAGCTTACTGCTAAAAGGCAGGTCTCAGGATGCAGACCAGGGAGGCCCAGTGGCCTCGGAGTTGAAGACAGAGCGGAGTTTGCAGAGACTAAGGTGTCTAGAACTTACACGACAGAGGATGGGAGGGAAGGGCGTTCCACAAGCACACTCTGGAAATCACACAGGGCACTCTTGAACCCCTGCACGCTAACTTGTGAATTTATGAGCCGAAATTCCACAGGGCTGGAGAAAGAACCAGGAAAGCAGTAAGCCAAACAATTTATGAAACTCACATAGGGCTAAGAGGAGTTCATGTTCCCACCAGCCAGAGTGGAAAGACCTCATAATATATGGGGCAATGGGTAGCGTCCTCAGAAGGGTATTGCCTTAGTAGGGAGGTTTAATTAAACCAGACTTAAAGCTGCTCTGGATGAGCCCTAACCAAACTCAAAAGCAAGCCTAGAACTGATTACAAGTAACTTAACCTTATGCCAGAACCAAGTCCAATCTCCTTTAAAGGAATCAAACAAAATCCAGCACCCAAAAACATAAAATATACAATGTTTGGCATACAGTAAAAATCTTCCAGGCATGAAAAAAGCAGGAAAATGTGACTTGAGAAAGCTCATTCAATTAAAAAAAACAGATCCAGAAATGATGGACTAGCAGACAACAGTTAAAAGAGTTATTATAAATATACTATATATGTTCAAAAAGTAGAGGAGAACATAAGCATGATAAAGCAAAGAAATGACTTTTTTTTTTTAAAAGAGAGGAAGGGATATCTAAAGCTGAAAAACACAGTTATTTGAAATTAAAAATACAAGGGTGGGGGGAAGAGATAGCTAGAGAGTTTTGGACTGACATGTACACACTGCTATATTTTAAATGCATAACCAACAAGGACCTACCGTATAACACAGGGAACTCTGCTCAATATTATGTAACAACCTAAATGGGAAAAGAATTTGAAAAACAATAGATAACATGTATATGTATAACTGAATCACTTTGCTGTACACCTGAGACTATCACAACATTGTTAATCAACTATACTCCAATATAAAATAAAAAGTTTAAAAAAAATGCATTGGATGGGATTAATGGCAGCATAGACATGACAGAAAAAAAAGACCACTCAACCTGGAAACACAGCATTAAAAATTACCCAAAGTAGGACAGAAAGGAAAAAGACAGAAAGGAAAAAAAATCCAAAAGGTGCATCAATGACCTGTGAGAAAACACCAGGTGCTCAAACATAGAAATTGGGAAGGGAGGGGGCAGAAAAATACTGAAAGAAATAATGGCCAAAGTATTTGATAATAACTATAACCCTATAGATCAAAGGACATATGGTGCACATTAGTGTGAACTCATCCTTTTCAATATATATAGGTTAAACATAAAAATAAATACCGGTGCAAATGTGAGAGTTTGTATATATAAATATACACATATATATATTTCCTTGCTAAACACACCAAGAGGGTCTGGGAGTGGTTTCTGAACACCACCCTCCACTAAAAGAACCGGGGCTCCTGGAGAAATGCTTGATTCTAGGGCTGAGGCCAGGGAAGAACAAGGTAAGTCTGGAACATTATATTGTGCCATAAAATAAAAATATTTTCAAAGGATAATGAGAATACATCAAAAGGACACAGGAAGCTAAACTGATGGTATTCCAACTAGCCAAATTTGGAGCATTTTGCAATTAAAAATAAACAGTCGCTCCTTGGTGTCCATGAGGGGAATGATTCCAGGACCCCCGTGGATACCAAAGTCCCTGGATGCTCAATTCCTTTATATAAAATGTATTTGCATATAACCTACGCACATCCTCCCTTATACTTTAAATCATCTCTAGATTACTTATAATATCTAATACAATGCAAATACTATGTAAATTGATGTAAATGATATGTAAGTAGTTGCTGGTGCTCAGCAAATTCACATTTTGTTTTTTGGAACTTTCCGGAATGTTTTTCCTATTTTCAATCCGCCCTTGGGTGAATCTGTGGATGCAGAACCCACCAATATGGAGGGCCAAATGTAATGACTTTAACAGATCACAATTCATTGAATAAAATAGGAAGTCACTGTTCCACACTGACTTAAAACAAATAAATGAATAAAAACTGGGGATAAGAGAAAGGTCTTCCTTACAGTAAAATGCAAACTAATAAATGTAGAAGGAATGATAAAGTTAAAAAAATCACTGTTTGGCAACCATCACTGTATAATTAATTCAAGCAAGAAATATCAATGGATATCATGACT